>NC_138777.1:187170486-187665486 GCF_965119305.1 Pelophylax lessonae | reverse complement strand
AGCAATTTGGAGAGTGTGCAATTTGTCTTGTGCTGAAGTGCAGAGCAGTGTTGTGTGCTCTGGATGTCAGTGCAGAATTCTGAGATCTTGTCAACCTTCTTGTCCCATTCCTGGCAATGTTCTCTTTGTGTACAATAAACACACCATATGCTATATACAGTGTTCAAGCTCATTTTGCAGTCTAGTATTTTTAACACTCCATCTGCATAAAAAGAGCATTGATGGCATTTACACCGCCTGAGCCAGATATTAAACCGTTGTCCGTAATAAGCCCAGCCCTTGGAAATAAGCCCCACCTTCTCACACAACAGTTTTTAAATTAGCTAAAACATATGTGTAGCACTGTCCCCGTAGGGCGTGCTGTATGATTATTTGTTGTGCCTCCTCTGATTACCAGCACACAGTAACTTAGAGTTAAGTTCATACATCCCTCCTTACTCCCAATGGCTCGTTGCTCATCAAACAGTCCAGGGGGTGTTGGTTTTTAGTATTTATTGTGGAACTTGGATGGGAGAAGGGAATAGTGGGATACTCCAACTGAAACTATGTACAATGGATAAGGACAACTCCCACTTGGATTTAGCAGGTTGCTTGTGGAAGCAGTCACACTGCTTAGACCATACTGCCACATGTATGGAAAGGGTTAAGTCTCCTTGCTCGTTCTCCAGCAATAGACTTGGTGATCTACATTCTCTTTAGAATACTGACTAGCATCCCCTTTACTAACACCCGTCCACTGACTCTTCTAGCTGTAGGAGTGGCCCCTCTGAGGTCAGGCCCTTTGACACAGATCTGTATTCACTGTACTGCAGAATCAGATCCTTCAGTGTCTCCCCTCTCAGTCAGCTCCACAGGACCTCGTGCCCTCTCTATGTTCAGTTCCTCTCTAGCCCTCTAGGCCCTCAGGGTGACTACCTGAGGCCGCATGGCACCTCTACAGAGGAGGGAGCAGCCGCCCCCTCCACCCGGGACTTCGCTATCCATACAAAAGACCCCAAGCACATGTGCTCCTGGAATTTATACAGTATCCCAGCATGCACCGATGCACTTTCCTCTGCCAAATCACCAGGACTGTACTAAATGCCTGTGCACTCATTTGTCAGGTTTCCCCTGACAGTCCAATATGCCTCCCTATTGGACAAGTGTGAAACACTCTTCAGACAGACTGAGTTGCACCTGAGCACATTAAGCAGACCCCACTAACAGATCCTGCTGTCAGGTAGGCAGAGAACAATATAGATTTACCTGCAATCCCTCTTGTAAGCAGAAAGGTTTCAAAACTATACTCTCTAGCACCTACCTAGGAAGGTGCTACATACATTAATATCTAAAGGGCCCCAAGGCAAGTTAAGGAACGTGTCCTTCATCTACTTAGAATATCACAAGCTAGTCCTTTAGAAATGATTATACAACTGAGAACAGATGATTTGGCACTATGCAGGACCCCTTTCCTGAGGTCAAAAGGTACAGCAAAAATTAAAATGCACAGTACACTGTATACAACTAATACAAAACTGCCTCAGATTAATTATCCAAAAGCATCTGTATTCATTGTGACATTAGACCAATAATGTAGAAAAGGGCTAATATATAGTATGTTCATAGTTGGTCAATCTGAAAAAAAAATCTATATAGTTCAACCAAATATAAAAGAGCTAAGATTTCTCGCAAGCAGTTAAAGGTGAACTTCAGGAAATATTTTTATTGCATACTTACATTGGGCCAGCTTGGCACACTGTAATTATACATATCTCAAACCTGATGGGCTACTGGGAAAGCTGTAAATCACTGTAGTATTTGGCCTGTGGGTGGGTGCAGCATGGCGCAGCGGCAATAACTCACAAACATTCCAAGTGTAATTGGTAGAACTTGTAGTCAAGGCAAAAACAGTTCACAACAGACCCGGTGGAAGAAGGCCCACCTGGGAACACTCACGAATGCCAACAGCATAAAGCAGAGCAGGTATCAGCCGAACTGCCAGCATCAGTCTGGAGGGGCAGAATGCGGTCTGGCTGTCTCATATCCAAATGGAAAGAGGAGATTGTAAGCCCTTCTCTTCTGGAATCTTTCCTGACGCTAATACTGTTCTTGGCAGGTGGGTGACCTGTCCCTACACTAACCACACGTGTGTTGCTATAGATATTTGATGATTTTATAGCAAATGTTTTTGTTAGTTAGATTCTGTGTTAAGAAGCTAGGTTCCCCCCGTCAATGATATGCAAATAAATCAGTCCGTTGATTTAGGAGCTAAACAGAGGAACAATAAGTATGGGGAGGTGGTGTTTAGGACTTTTGAAACAAGCATGTGTTCAGACAAAGGAGAGTTGTTTTTGGAACACAAAAGGAACATCATGTCTGCTTTAGATCTCATCTCCATAATAAGAAGTTGAGTAACTGCTTAGGATATTTATTGCATACACATTGTACATGCGTATTTGAAGATAATTAGCTTGTGCATGTTGTAGGCATATTTTTGTAACTATGAATTGTGTGATGTGCGTGATGTATAAAGGGAAAAAAGCATTGAGGAAAGCTAGGCCCCTACGAGAAGAAGAAATCTATGAATTGTAATTATTGCCTATGTATGGGATCAACAGGTGGATTGTATCAGTTGTGGATATTTTTAACTGATTCATGACAAATATTCCTATACATGTGTAATATTATCTCTCATCCACAGGTGGTTTAATGACCTTTTGCTGTTGTGTATTTAAAGATGGCTGCCGCATATCCAATTGACCATGTGGTTGTGGGGGGAAGTGCAACCATGTGTTGAAGACCTCACTCACAAAATGACCTGTGAGTGGTCAAGAGGAAAGATTACATCCTGTGGGTGGTCTCCGGTATACAGGACTATAAAAAGAGTCCATAGCATGAGGAATAGGCTGTTTTTCGGAGCTGTGGAAAGACCAAGCATGCAGCTAGGATTTCGTATTGTCCTTTTCCTCCAGTTATCCAATGTAAGCTGTTGACATTCAACTACCCGAGATAAGTATTATTTGACATTTTGGGATATTGGGAATAGGAATGTATGTTTAGGTTGTGGTATTTTGTGTAATATTTATTCAAATTTTTTTGTGTAAGAAACTTTATGTATTTTGATGTCCAGTAAAGTTTTGTTTTATGCTTTTTATCAAAACTGCTCTTGGTGTGTCCATTCATTTTAAATATCCCCTAGATATTTCAGTGGCTGTCCAGTATACTTTCATTATAAATGTTGTTGCTTCCACATTTAATAAACCACACGAACCATGTTCCTCTAGACTTCTTGCTCTACACTGCCTTGCGGTTGAGCGATACCTGCAGTGGAGCAAGTAAACTGCACCTGTTTATTTATTTTTTTTTATTGAATACAAGGCATTCCCTGATTGGACAAGTTGGAAAGGAGGAGCGTGATTTCCACCTCATCCAACCAGAACACACCTTGAATTTAAAAAAAAAATACAAGGTGTTCTATGAGTGCCACTGGTGCCCTCTTGTGGTCAGTACCATAGAACATGAGAAGGATCCAGATGACTATGGCTAGCACTGTAACAGCGCCAACAGAATATTAGCTTCCCCAGTGGCCAAGGGTCCATCAGATATGAGTAATGCATACATATATTGTGCCAAGCTTGACCAATGTAAGTATGCAATACAAATAATTCCTGGAGTTCAACTTTAAAAGCACATTTAAAATACATACTGTGTGTGTTATGTACATAATGGCATTACCTGCCCTATCATTACTAGGTCTTATTTTCAGGGTAGGGCTTATTTTCAGGGAAACAGGGTAGTAATTAGTTGAGTCAGTTTTGTGATCACATAATCCATCATAAATCACAGCGCCGTGGAACGCACGTGGAGGTTTGCCTTCCATGCCCGCCTCGCGGTACGGACTCGGACTTAGTGATTGACTGCCCTGCTATTTTATAATTTACCCAATGCGATAGTTGGTCTGCAACAGTGTAATGTTAATGATTTCTACTATTAAACAAGGCTATATTACACTATTGGGATTCTATCTTCTCCATTTATGAGTGTCAAGCTACAAGATACATGAGAAGTGACATCCTTCCACTTACCATATACAGCCCAATAGACCCACATGCAATATTGATAAGGGGTCCACATATTTTGATAAGCGCAAGCACAAGTGGGTGATAAACACAGTTCACTGCATGAGTTTGAAGTTGTGAGGCACTTCAGCACTTTATCTGGACCAACATTGGAACTTTTTCCTTGGACTTTCACTGAGCACCTGCTTGTAGCAATCATTTGTATTGAAATTTCACCTGTCACATTTGTTATTTTTTTGCACTGTTTTGCGCTGTGATTTATGATGGATTATGTATTATTTTTTGAACAGCAGCAATAATGATTTGATTTTAGGATTATATTTAGCGTGGGTTTTTTGACTCTAGGTTTGTGATCACGCTAATCTGCCACACAGAACAGCCAAGAAGGGGAAATCATTTTTTTTTTTTTTGTTTAATTGCGTAGCTTCCCATTTCACCTATTCACCTCAAGCTTGCTCATTGGAAAATAAATCAGCACCATCGCTTCACACGTTCCCTGTTCAGTTAGTAAGCAGGTGACAAAGAATTCTGAATGGGAAATATAGGTGTTTTTTTCCTGGTTATGCAGAAATATGTGAACAATAGGGCTGATTGAACAGAGTACAGGCCATTTGACCAGAGGAGCAGTTTATATTATTAATATTATTATTATGATTATTATTATTATTATTATAATTATTATTCATATTATTATATTATTATCTCTCTAACAGTTTGCACAGTGCTTTACAATATAAAGGGAGACAGTACAGTTGCAATATAATAAAATACAAGAGGGGTTAAGAGGGCCCTGCTCATAGGAGCTTACAATCTCAAGTGTGTTTTTAAATTTAATTCATTTTCAAAAGTTGAAGAAAATAGAAGTAATTTTGATTCAAGTAATTTCTAACATAGTAATATTATTGAATTACATCCCAATGTTTTTTTTTATTTTTTTTATATAGAATAAAGGTTTATTGGTTTTTCAAAATATACATAAAGTTGCAGGAAAGCACACTATGTACCATGCCCCTTTTACAAAAACAATGTAATACATAGAGCAAATTTGTTGCAAGCATAGAAAATACAGTTGTGGTCTGGATTTGCAAACATCTCAATCAGTATTAATACTACATCTGGCTGATAGTGATGGCATAACCCATCTTCATGATGACAGAAAGAGTTGAGTCCATGATATGAGTCAGTACAACTAGATGCAATCAGAAATCTGTAGCTGGGGGTCACATGGGATCTGATATCAGATTTCTCTGCCAATAATTTTTTAAATAAAGATTTCAAAGCGTTTGCTACCCCAACATTTCATATGCCTGATACAGTATACAGTATATACATATATATACATATATATATATATATATATATATATATATATATATATTTACACACACACACACATATATACATATATATACACACATATATATATATATATATATATATATACACACACACATATATATATATATATATATATATATATATATATATATATATATATACACACACACACATATATATATATATATATATATATATATATATATACACACACACACACATATATATATGTGTGTGTGTGTGTGTGTGTGTGTGTGTGTGTGTGTGCACTGTTGTGAAATAAACAATAGTGCAAATACAAACACTACTGACAAACAATATTGGCAATATGTACAAACACATATAACCAAAAGTGCAATAATAAAATAACAAAAAGTCCATATGTAATATAAAATTAACCAGTGGCAACTCAATCATTTCTGTGTGCTGCATGCATCACCACTGTGCAAAAAGAGTTGAATTGGCTGCTTAACAGACCTGCAAGGGCCAAGGTTAAAAACACTTACAAAACAGACTGGGAGATGTAGCATGGTTCTCGTGAAAGCACAGCCGCCTGCAGTGCGGTCCATGCGTGCTGACGTCACGGCTGTCTCCACCCGACGCGTTTCCCCTGATTAGGCGTCAACTGGGACTGGAGCTATATTCCTGATACAGTATGTGCCTAGTGTACCATGTACTTGTATGAGAACTTATCCTGTTCTCTCTGTATTGCTTCCTTTATGTGAAATCCCTGGTGTTCCTGCCAGTCCCTTGCCTTCCTATTAAAAACTGACCACACTAAACAGTAGAACACACCAAGGTCAGTTCTTTAGCTGTGCTGGGAACTCAGCCTGCTCTCCTCCAATGATCAGACTTGTCCCGACACATTCCCCCTATACAGCCTGTCACTGGGAAGTTTGGTGTGCTGCTGCTTCTCCTCCCCCCAGCTTTTATGCAGCTGAGAACAGAGAGAACGTGATCACTTATAAAAAATGGAAAAAAAGGTATTTATAATGTTTTTTGATATCTATACAAAAATGTTTTGCCTTTCATTTCTAATTGTAAACTGAATGGGTTGTTTTACAAGGTGATCGTTTACAATCCCTTTAAAGGATAGAGGATAACCACATGCAGATATATAGGCAAGATTATCATATCAGTGAATTCCAAAACAGGATCCATCAAATAGGCATCCGCACTTTGTTTCGTTACAAAAAAAATTCGGATGACTTTTTCTTTATTTAGAGATTCGGATAGATCAGAATCCCCGAATTACAGTACAGATGAACTTTACCGAATTCTCCGAATAACTAAACGAAATTAGTCCGAATTTCCAAAATTCATATTAAAGTTCGACTTTTACATCAAATTCTATTCAAATTCGAACTGTAAACATATTGTTGAAATCAAAGAGTGTGTGTGTTATTAGTGTACCATTTCAAAAAAATGCTGTTTTCGTTAAGCCAAAGGTGATTTAAAGAGTCATTGTAATCATTTGATAAAGATTTTTCTTTTGTTTGTTCACTTTGCAAGTGTAAAATTGATAAAAAGAAATGAGTAAAATATAAATATTTAAAAGCATTTGCACTTGACATTATTTTTTCTCAGCTGGCTTAAACTTCTGCACAGTTTTGTACGTAGTAAAAATTTAGAAAGTAAGATACTACTTTTATTAATTAGAACACTTCGCATATTTTGAATGAACGTATTATTATTGCAAACAAGATCAATGTGTATAAATAATGATCAGATGTTTGGTTATTTGGCTGCGACATGCGAATCAAAATAAAATCTAAAATTTTTAAATTAAATGATTCAAAATTTATCAATTTGAATGTTTTGAATCAAGAAAAAAATCTATAAATTTGAAGAAAATGTGAAAAATTTAAAGAACGAATTCCAAATGCGAATTCCAAATACGAATCCCAAATATGAATTGAACAATTCACCCGAATTTAACAAAATGAAATAACTAGATTAACTAATCTAAATGAAACAAAACGAAACACATTTTTTTCTCTTGCACATCAAACATCACGTAAAAGAAGAGTGACTGGACAGCTGAACAGTAAGTATACTGAAGTACATAACAGTAATACAATAATGATTCACCAAGGTATGCAAAAGCATAAACTGAGTGTGTGACGGTACTCACCGTCACTGGGAGTGAAAGACAGATACTTAAGGGACACTGAGAAAATGGTTTGGATAGCTTCAAATGTAATATTTATCAACAATATATCCCACTTTACACTGAGAGACCTATAGCCTGTTGCCATGAAGTCTGTGACTCCTAAATAATCATAGCAATACGTAGATTTGTAATCTATGTACATCAATGTAGGAGACGGACAGACTCTCATTGGTAGTCTTGTCCTATTGTCTATCTATTGAGGTGGGATGTGTATTGTGTTAAGTCTGTCTGTTTCATTGTTAAATGTTAATGACCTCACATTGTTCTGTCCAGATGGCTAGATAATTAGTTCAGGTTAATTCTATTTCTGTATACAATTTCATCTGCATATGATAATGTAATCAGGCAGATGGGGAGGGATTGTGTACACTGTATGGGAGTGACTGAGTGTAAAACTCTGTTTTTATTGGATTGTGAATTTCATGTCCTGTTCCCCACAATGTCCACCTGGGCGGTAAACTTGTGGGGGAAAACTGTATAAAAGAGCAGCTGTACCATTAAACCTTAAGTTCTACTTCACCCTCAATCTAGAGTCCTGTCTCTTATTGGGGGAATCTGCTACAAGGGATTTCTTTGCTCTTCATGCTCCCTTGAATAATCACTAAGATCTAAGAGCTTGTTCCTATTCCTGCTTAGTTCTCTGGGGAAAGAGAGGTTCACCCACTGGAACCTGGAGCCTTATCATAGGTCCAGGGGGGTAGGAGACAGCGAGATCCCCAACCAAGCTGCGGTGGTTCATGGGGTCTGCGGTGGTTATGGTGTCTGGTAGAGGGCTTGGAGCCCTCGGGAAGCACTAGGACCATCCCTTAACGGAGGTACCCAGTTGGGGTGCCAGTTGATCCGTTACAGAGTGCCAGTAAAGGAGTAAAGAGCACTCATAAGTTTGGTGCAGATGTTGGGTCTGCTTTGTGGAAAACCAATAAATATTTAAGCAGGGGCCTCCACAGTAGGAGAGCTGAAGAAAATAGGAGAAAAAGTGTAGAAAAACGAAGGGAAAATGAAAGGAAGAAAGGACTTTAGGGACACCCCAGCAGGAGTCCTAGGGCCTCATTACCTACAGCAGCACATAGCTAGCAGTAGACAAAGAAGGGTGGGCTTATTGAATCCACAGAGTTTGTTTTTAAAAATTTCTTGTACGTATCTAGGAGAATGCTGGTGAGCTCGTCCTTGCTAAAAAAGAAATCTGAACGATGGTGGACTTCTGTAAAGGATATAAACTGTTGTCTCCAAGCTCTTGCTATTGTTTGTTTTGCTGCCAGTAGTACATACATTGCCAATTTAAATTAAGACCTCAGTCTTCAAGTAAAAGAAGACATACTACGGATGAGAACTGATCAATTTTCTTCTAATTGACATACTTTGCTCTTAAGAAAAAGGTAAATTAATCTTCATTTCTCAACTTCACAATCACTGTAGCCTTGAGATTTTTCCCCCATTCATTACTTTATAATACTGACCTGGTTCTTCATCAGCAGCTCTCAGTATGTGGTGAATGTACCCCCAGCAGTTCATCTGGCAGCTGCAAAGGGTTCTCCTGCTTGTTACATTCAATCAGCCTACTACACGGAAATTTCATGAAACTGAACCTTACGCAATTTTGAACTTTAAGTAAAAGTAAAAAGTAAAATGAAAATGTTTAATCTGAAAAACATATGTTGTGCCCCTCTCTAAATTTAGTTTCACTTTTTTTATATTGAGGTCTGACTTCTTCTGACTTTACAGCCCTGCCAACTGCCATTTCACGGCCCTATGTGGAAGCCTTGAAGTACAATATAGGTGAACCCTCACCTTGTATAACAACCCATTCAGTTTAAAATAGAAATGCAAGGTTAAACATTTGTGTGTGTATATATATATATATATATATATATATATATATATATATATACATACACTATATTACCAAAAGTATTGGGACACCTGCCTTTACAAACACATGAACTTTATTGGCATCCCAGTCTTAGTCCGTAGGGTTCAATACTGAGTTGGCCTAACCTTTGCAGCTATAACGGCTTCAACTCTTCTGGGAAGGCTGTTCACAAGGTTTAGGAGTGTGTCCAGAAGCACATTTTTAAGCCAGGCGCTGATGAGGATGAGAAGGCCTAGCTTCAGTCTTTGCTCTAATTCATCCCAAAGGTGTTCTATTGGGTTGAGGTGCAGGCCAGTCAAGTTCCTCCACCCCAAACTCGCTCATCCATGTCTTTATGGACCTTGCTTTGTACACTGGTCCAAATAATTTGTTGGAGGGGAGATTATGGTGTGGGGCTGTTTTTCAGGGATTGGGCTTGGTCCCTTAGTTCAAGTGAAGGGAACTCTTAAGGCATCAGCATACCAAGACATTTTGGACTATGTCATGTTTCCAACTTTGTGGGAACAGTTTGGTGATGGCCCCTTCCTGTTCCAACATTGCTGCGCACCAGTGCACAAATAAGGTCCATGAGGACATGGAAGAGCGAGTTTGGGGTGGAGGAACTTGACTGTCCTGACCTCAACCCAATAGAACACCTGTATGAAACAGAGCAGAGACTGCGAGCCAGGCCTTCGCTTCCACATCCGTGCCTGACGTCACAAATGTGCTTCTGGAAGAATGGTCAAACATTCCCATAGACACACTCCTAAACCTTATGGGTGACCTTCTCAGAAGAGTTGAAGCTGTTATAGCTGCAAAGGGTGGGCCAGTTATCAGTGTAACTACCTGATTTTGACTTAGTATCAGCCTTTTAAAATCTACTTTACAACAGAGCACAGACTGGAAGGGGAATGGAGGCACAGGGAACCAGTCAGTTGTGCTGAAAAGCTTCCTTGCCAACAAGTAGCATGCTGATATGAGAAGAGAGCAGAGCGAGATGAGCTCATCAGTATGCTACTTCCCAATTATTGTTCAATCACAGGATGGGGAGGGTCAAAACCTGTAATCGTTTTATTAACTGTGATAAAGAAAAGGCCAGTTTGCCGCCTGACAGGTAGGGGTGTGCATTAAGGCAGAGCTGTGTAAATCTCAGAAATGGATAGACAGAAATACAAATCCTTTGGGAAGTAAAAAAGCCTCCATATACTATAAGTATTTCATTTGTGTATTAACTGCTAGCCTAGATTTTGGCTTTAAATGACACAGTTTATTTTTCTGTAAGTATGGGCAATATGCTTGTTATCACAACTCTTTCAGCATAAAGCTGTGACCATAACCACACCACTAAAACCAGCCTATATGTACAATGTTATTTTTATCACAAATAAGTCATCTAAACAACACAGAAGTAGCACTGATAGCTCTAACCAAAGGTCTGGACAACACGCTAAGCCACTTCCTTCCACAGCTGAGATTTTCTCAGAATTTCTTGCTCTTTATATGTAACCTTTCTGCAATATAGGCAAGATACAGTATAGTCTATTCTGAGATACAAACTCATATTGATGATTATGGCTTACAGCTAGTAAAAACCCAAAATTCAGTATTTCAGAAAATTTAAATATTACATATGTAGCACCCTCCTAGGTAGATGCTAGAAATTGAGTACGGTTTTGGCTCTGTCTGCCTATCAGAGGAGCAGCAGGCGCATTTTATATTGCTTTCTTCTTAACAGAGAGCAGGATCTGTGAGTTAGGTCTGCTCATGGTGCTCAGTGTGTGATCCATATGGTCTGGGGAGTATTCCGCGCTGGTCCAATGGGGAGGCACATTGGACAGTGGAGGGAACCTGACCAATGGGTACACAGGCTTTGATACAGCTTCAGTGATTACCACAGACTAGTGGTCTCGATGCATTCTGGGGTGTGGTATAAAAGCCAGGAGCACGTGTGCTTCGGGGTCTTTGGTTGGTGAGCAGATTCCCGGAGGGAGGGTGACGGCTGTCTCCTCCTCTGCATTGGTGGCACATGGTCACAGGAAGTCGGCCTGGGGCATAAAAGGCATTTCATGTCCATTGAATGGCAAATTTTAGGGGACTTTCAGGGCCGACAATTATTTTTTCTGAGAATGTACCTCCAACCACCAAATACTGAGTTCTTTGCTGTCAGTTCAAACCATGTGAGCTACTTTTTGGAGCCTATACAGGCCGACACTAACGGTTCTATGTACTGTGAACGCCTACCGTACGTCTAGCCATCAAAAACGAAGTTTTTTGCTGTCAGTACAAACCATGTGAGCTAATTTTTGGAGCCTATACAGGCCGACACTTACGGTTCTGTGTACTGTGAACGCCTACCGTACCTCTAGCCATCAAAAACTAAGTTTTTTGCTGTCAGTTCAAACCATGTGAGCTAATTTTTGGAGCCTATACAGGCCGACACTTACGGTTCTGTGTACTGTGAACGCCTACCGTACCTCTAGCCGTCAAAAACTACTTTTTTTGCTGTCAGTTCAAACCATGTGAGCTAATTTTTGGAGCCTATACAGGCCGACACTTACGATTCTGGTTACTGTGAACACCTACCGTATCTCTAGCCATCAAAAACTAAGTTCTTTGCTGTCAGTTCAAACCATGTGAGCTAATTTTTGGAGCCTATACAGGCCGACACTTACGGTTCTGTATCATGTGAACGCCTACTGTACCTCTAGCCATCATATACTAAGTTCTTTGCTGTCAGTTCAAACCATGTGAGCTAATTTTTGGAGCCTATACAGGCCGACACTTATGGTTCTGTGTACTGTGAACGCCTACCATACCTCTAGCCATCAAAAACTACGTTCTTAGCTGTCAGGTAAACGCATGTGGGCTAATTTTTGGGGCCTTTTATGGCCGACACTTACTTTATCCTGTGAATGCCTACTTTTTCAGACTGGAAATGAAAAACAATGGGTCTGTAAAGGTTCCGCCAAATTGTGGAACGGATGCGGACCCATTTTACAGATGTGTGAATGGACCCTATATGTATTAGACAATGTATTTACCGGCTGCTGTCAGTTCTGGCTGATTTATGAAAAAGAAATATATATTTTTTGCTGTAGAAAAAAAAAATAAAAAAATTTAGGGCAACTTTTTCAATTGCAATACTTCTGTTATGACATTGTCCATGTGCTGGGACTATTTGTGCACAGCTAGTATGTCTTTTGTGACTGCAAATATGTTAAAGTTTTTAAAGTTCGCCTCCCATTAAAGTCAATGGGGCCCGCCACGAACTCGCGGTTCGCAGATTTTTGAGAAAATTTGCGGCTGGCGTTCACAAACCACCCCGGCCGATGTTCATCCGTCACTACTTGATAACACAAATTGCTAATCAGCCAATCTCATGACAGCAACTCAATGCATTTAGGCATCTAGATGTGGTGAAGACAACATGGCATGGTTGTTGGTGCCAGGGCTGGTCTAAGTATTTACAAAACTGCTGATCTACTGGGACTTTTACGCACAACCTTCTCTTGGGTTTACAGAGAATGGTCTGAAAAAGAGAAAATATCCAGTGAGCGGTAGTTGTGTGGACGAAAATGCCTTGTTGATGTCAGAGGAGAAAAGGCAGACTGGTTCGAGATGATAGAAAGGCAACAGTAACTTAAATCACCACTTGTTACAACCAATGAATGCAGACTATCATCTCTGAATGCACAACACATCAAACCTTGAAGCAAGTAAATTACATATTTTCATGTGACAAAACTGAAGAAATGTCACTTTGCTACAATGTAAAGTAGTGAGTTTACAGCTTGTATAACAAGCTTGTATAACAGTGTAAATTTGCTGTCCCCTCAAAATAACTCAACACACAGCCAATAATGTCTAAACCGCTGGCAACAAAAGTGAGTACACCCCCTAAGTGAAAATGTCCAAATTGGGCCCAATTAGCCATTTTCCCTCCCCGGTGTCATGTGACTCATTAATGTTACAAGGTTTCAGGTGTGAATGGGGAGCAGGTGTGTTATATTTGGTGTTATCGCTCTCACTCTCTCATGCTGGTCACTGGAAGTTCAACATGGCACCTCATGGCAAAGAACTCTCTAAGTATCTGAAAAAAGTATTGTTGCTCTACATAAAGATGGCCTAGGCTATAAGAAGATTGCCAAGACCCTGAAACTGAGTTGCAGCACGGTGGCCAAGACCATACAGTGGTTTAACGGGACAGATTCCAATCAGAACAGGCCTTGCCATGGTTGACCAATGAAGTTGAGTGCACATGCTCAGCGTCATATCCAGAGGTTGTCTTTTGGAAATAAGACCTATGAGTGCTGCCAGCATTGCTGCAGAGGTTGAAGGGGTGGGGGGGTCAGCCTGTCAGTGCTCAGACCATACGCTGCACACTGCATCAAATTGGTCTGCGTTGCTGTCATCCCAGAAGGAAGTCTCTTCTAAACATGGATTACTGGAACCATGTCCTGTGGTCTGATGAGACCAAGATAAAACTTATTTGGTTCAGATGGTGTAAAGCGTGTGTGGCGGCAACCAGGTGAGGAGTACAAAGACAAGTGTGTCTTGCCTACAGTCAAGCATGGTGGTGTAAGTGTCATGGTCTGGGGGTGCATGAGTGCTGCTGGCACTGGGGGAGCTACAGTTCATTGAGAGAACCATGAATGCCAACATGTACTGTTACACACTGAAGCAGAGTATGATCCCTTCCCTTTAGAGACTGGGCTGCAGGGCAGTATTCCAGCATGATAACCACCCCAGACACACCTTGCTAAAGAAGCTGGCCAAGCAGGTCCCCAGCACTAAACCCCTTTTGAGCATCTGTGGGGCATCCTCAAACAGAAGTCAGAGGTGCACAAGGTCTCTAACATCCACCAGCTCCATGATGTCGTCATGGAGGAGTAGAAGAGGACTCCAGTGGCAACCTGTAAAGCTCTGGTAAACTCCATGCCCAAAAAGGTTAAGGCTGTGCTGGAAAATAATGGTGGCAAAACAAATATTGCAACTTTGTGCTGAATTTGGACATTTCCACTTAGGGATGTACTCTTTTTTCAACTTTTGTTGCCAGCGGTTTAGACAATAATGGCTGTGTGTTGAGTTATTTTTAGGGGGGGGGGGCAGCAAATTTACACTGTTATACAAGCTGTACACTCACCACTTTACATTGTAGCAAAGTGTCATTTGTTCAATGTTGTCACATGAAAAGATATAAGAAAATTTTTACAAAAATGTGGGTGGTGTACTTACTTTTGTGAGATACTGTATATATATATATATATATATATATATATATATATATATATATATATATATATATACACACACACACAATATACTGTATGCATATATATATATATACACAGTATATTATATAGTTTGACTTGAAGCAGATGTGACAAGCCATTATCACAGCCATGAAATCTATTAAAGGCTGAACTCTGTTATCGGTTCATTGTTAGAACAGCAGATTCAGGTGATGTCATTTGCCTTTTCAGTGATATTAAAACTTCTTCAATTCTATTTGAAAATGAAAGGACAAAGAAATAATTGGCTGTGCAGTGTCAGAGCAATCTTCTTGATACGTCGACCTTTGATGTCTGTGCTTTCAACAATAGGAGACTTTTCAAGGTTAGTTTAGACGTGGGCCTTACAGAGTCAAGGTGACCCCCTCCAGTCTTCTAGATTCTGGCTTTATCGAGAGCAGCTGAGTGAGCTCAGTCCTCCTCTCACAGCCTCGACACATGAAAATATTAGAACCCGAAATCCTTCGCTGCTTCCAAAACCCTGACTGGGGCTTGTTTGGAAGTTAAAGGGCCATCAATCATAGACTGCAAGTGGGTTCATATGAAATATTTAAATGTTATTCAAAGATAAGCTTGTAAAAGTTTTTAAAGTATATCCGCACTGAAGAAATTTAAAGCTGAACTCCAGACAAAGATAAATACACAAATAAAATACATAGTTGGTTGATTAATAAAGAATAAATAAAATACATATACGGTATATATATATATATACATATACGGTATATATATATATATATATATATATATATATATATATATATACATATATATATATATATACACACACATATATATATCTATATATATATTGATGTTATAATGTATATATGTATATATCATATACTGTACATAGCGTCTATTCATCTTTGCACCCAAAAGTTATATACATAACATGCTTGCATTGACCTGAAGAAGCAGGTATTCACAGAAACGCGTTGACCAGACGAAGCTAACCTTGAATATATACTCAAAGCATTGTACATTTATGAGAAGTATTCTGCACTGTATGGTATTAACTAATACATGTTTTTATGCCGTTTGCCATTTTTTAAATGTGTTAATTATCTCAATAAATATTTTTGTACTTTTTTACATTATTGTATAATATGTTCTCAGAGGCATATTCAAAGTCCCACTTTTTCTGTGCTCCGTTCACTCTATCCTAAATAAAATGCATATAGTTGATGATTTAACGACCAAAGAATTTGTATTGCTAGTCAGCCGGTCCTGAGATTTACACAGAACCGCCAGGTTGCTGACCTGACTTTTCACTACTGCATTTATCTGATTAAGGCTTGGTTCACACTGATGCGATGCGGGAACCACAGCGATTTCTGTGCGGGTTCCCGCATCGCATTAGACACGTAGACAGTTCACACTATGCTCTGCGAACTGTCGAATCAGACAATATTGGATCCCATGGGTCTAAACACCATGTGATCCGATTCCAGTGCAGACAAAAAAAGAGTCCTGCACCATTTTGGTCCAATTGCGATTCAATTTCAGCCATACAAACTGTATGGCTGAATTTGCATCGCACAGACATTGTATGTGATGTGCATAGCAATGTGGTGCGAATCACATGGGATGTCTGCAATCGCAGAGTAAGACTAGTAAACTCTCTACCCCCAGTCTGTGATTTGACAGTAAAGGAGCAGCAGCAGACCACTGAGGTTATCACTCTGATCTCTCCCCTCTGTAAAACTAGCCACACACAAAGCAAATTACAGCCAGATCCTAATGAATCAACCAACATTTGACGTGTCAGTAGCCCTGTCAGCACCCATCCTTTGATCTGAAAATAGAAGAAGCTGGGAAGATAATTGTCCAATCATATGTAGCCACTGTCAGTTATTTGGACAGCAATGGGTGAAGGGCATCAGAGAACAATAGCTGGAAGGGAGATTCCTCCATCCATGCAATTTAACATGGATGGGGTAGTCCACAGATTTCTCTCATTCAGCTCTTACATTGCATATACAGCCTAAAGTGATTGTAAAGGTTTAAATGATATGTTTTTTAAAAATAGTAAACATGTTATACTTACCTGCTCTGTGCATTGATTTTACACAGAGTAGCCCCGATCCTCCTCTTGTCAGGTTCCCCCTCTGGCGCTTCTTGCTGCTCCTCCCCCCTGCTAAAGCTCGCATAGCAATCCACTTGCTATGGGGTCACTCATGCTCACTCACTCCATAAGACACACAAAATGGGGACATGGTCCTGTCCCCCACTCCCTCCTCACTGGCTGTGATTGGCCAATGACTCCCTCTGCTGTGTCTGAGCCAAAGAGGAAGGAGAGCAGGGAGTAGGGAGCAGGGAGTCTGCTTTCGCTAGATCATGTTGCATCCAGAATTGTTTTTCTTTTACCTTAAAATGCTTAAAATGCATTAAGGTAAAACAAACTTTCTTCCTTTATAACCACTTTAAGCCTTTTTCCCTATTCAGTAAAATGATCTCCTAGCACCTCCCCTCTGTCTCCCAATGTAAGTACAGTATAGCCCGAAGCAAAAATAAATAAACAAATAAATAAAGCGTAGGGCTAGCATGACTGGGTAAACAGGGTAATCAGGGAGAGATGGGGTTAACCAGGTAGTTCTTTGGTCACTTACCCAATTGGTGGTTTTCAGAAGGGAGGAAGGGCTGCAAGTGGGGTCTTCAAGAAGTTTGCACATCTTGCCAGCATCCGGTGAAGCACGTGGGGGGAAGAACGTTCCCGCCCCCCCCTGCACTGGATTTGTTTATCTGTAAGTGGTCTTCATGACTTGGCGGTTGGGGTCTTTGGAGGAGTTTAAAAAACCTGCTGTGCTTTTCAGTTTAGGGACCCATCTTAGTTATGGAGTCACCTGTGGAATGCCAGTTAATGGTGGGTTAACTGGTAAGTTAAAATTGTGAAGTATCTACAGAATGTTGAGGTCGTCCCCAAGTCGGTGTGGTTCGACAAGGGACTGTGCAGGTAGTTACGCAGATACAAAGTGGATAATTGATACTTGGGGCCTCCAAAGATCGGCAACCTTATGTTTCTTGTTTTTGTATTATTATTTTAGTTCCTGTTTTAATGAATGTTTGTTATATTTTGTTATTAGTTTAATAAAGGTCCGTTATGGCCAATTTTACTCCAACAATGGTGTTTTGGTATTTTTTGCAGGTAGTTGGGTTGTGTTGGTTAGAGATTATGATGAGGATTACATCTGGGGTGCCTTAGTCATGGCGTACAGGAAATCACAAGAGGTTATTATAAAGTCAAGTTCACATAATTACATTTAGCAATACAATTCATGATTTTTTTTAATGTAAACACATACCTGCATTAGGCTGATGATTTTTTAATATCTGCCTGGAGATTAAAAGAGAAATATGGGAATCAGGTTTTTTTTTTAGAATCATACTAACCTAGGTGTATGCAGCATTGGTTCGATACTGCATCTGTTCCCCACCGGTTCTAACACTGAGAACTGAGCGATCAAACACCGCCAATCGCTGGGTTCTTAGAGCTCCCTGAGCAGAGAGCTGGTGACTGTCAGTGACTGGCTTTCAGCTTTGCCCCCCCCTCCATGCTTGGGCTTGTGGAGGGCATGCGAATGGCTAGCTCAGGCTCTCAGGGGCTCACTGAGAGGCTAAGCCAGGTGCCAGTCCAAGCACGTGGGCGGATATATGGTTGCGATTTTTCCTGAGCCTGGACCGGCTCTGGACCGGCCCACTGCCTGCTGAAGACGAGTCACAGGAGTGCAGAACGAACTGTACTCCTGTGATCCATAGAAGAAGTACAGCCATGAGTAAGCTCAGAGGGGCGGAGTGAAACGTGTTGGGGCACGGCCTGTTTGGAGTCCAGGCCGAGGTTGCCATTCATACACCCAGCATAGGGACAGCACGGATGTGCAGCTCCAGGGAGTCCTTCCTTCATTATCAGTTATCATAAGAACTACGGTAGGACCCGCTCCCACTCATGTTGGCACTCCCAGCGGCAGAGGTTTGGGATTTACAGCACGCATGAACCTCCATCAAATGATGTTCAAAATCGTACTTACTGGTGTCCTAGCGTCACAAGGCCCTGCCTCCCTCCATAATCTTCCACTTCAATGATTCTGTATATAGGTAACAGTGGCCGGGCAATCTTCTGGGACCTGTGACATGTCCCAGTCCCAGAAGATTGCAGGGAGGGGGGTGGAGAAGAGAACTTCTGCTTGAGCCACCTAGGCAGCCCGAGCGGATGTGGGAGCCGGTACCTGTCAAAACGAGATACCTCTACACTGAGAACTGAGCGATTTAATACTGTGATCGCTCAGTTCTGACAGCTCCCTGAGCAGAGAGATGGTGACTGTCAGTCAGCAGCTTTATGCTCCTCCCCCTCCTCGCTCATTGGAGCGCTGAGCTGTGGAGGGGGCAGAGCGACCAGCTCAGGCTCTACGAGGCTCGCTGAAAGGCAGAGCAGGGTGCCGGTCCAGGCACCTGGCAGATCCAGACTCCATTGTCGAGATGACACGGTGCCTGGACCAACTTCCGTTACATCAGCAACGGATCACAGGAGTGCAGAACGAATTGTACTCCTGTGATTCATTGGAGATGTACAGCCAAACGAGCTTTGGCTATACTTCTCCTTTAACACATTTTTAAAAAGCAGTAAATAGGATATAAAAGGAGCATTTACTGACCTCTGTATCTGCAGGCACTTTGAATTAAAGGGAAACTCCAATCCAAAAATGAAATTTTTCCTAATAATAGTATGTTAAATATCTTTATCTTTGATATTATTAATTTTCTGGCTAGCTGCTTGTGTAGCTTAGAAAGTCTTATCTAAGCTAGACAAACAGCTTCTTCCTGTTCTTCACCGGCAGCAATATCTCCCATTATCTGAATTTGCTAAGCTGTATTTCACTTCCTTTCCCCCCCCCCGAGACCAGTGCGCTTACCTGTAGCGGCGGCTTCTCTTCAGTCCCTGGCGTCTCCTCGAGTCCTCCCGCCTCCTCCTCAGCCAATGGGTTTGCCTTCGGCCAATCAGGAAGCGCGTATCGGACACGCTTCCTGATTGGCCAGGAGGAGGATCCGTGTGACAGTAGCGAATTTTCATACGCTATTGTCACGCAATGGGTGGGCTCGGGGCGCACTGCTCTGCGCCCCGGGTCCACCCTTTGCCGAAGCCTATTAGAGCCTCTGGCTCTAATCAGGTGACTTAAAAAAAAAAGCCCCATTCAACTCCATGCGTCCAGCGCCCTGCATGCAGATTAGGGGGCCGGACGCATGGATAGGGGGGCGGCGCCCCTGCGCCCCCGACGCACCGGCCGCCACTGTTTAGAAGGATACAGATCCATTTATATTGCTCATTGCATGTGAATAATGTGTTTTAGGCTCCGTTTCCACTAGTGTGACTTGTCATGCGACTTTGGACTCACAAAGTCGCATGACAAGTCACAGCCTATTGATTTCAATGGCACCCGTTCCCATCTATGCCACTTTAAATATCAGCGTCTTTGAAAAGGTGCCTGCACTACTTTGATGCGACTTTGATCCAGAGAGTGTAAAGTTGGATCAAAGCTGCACTCAAAGTCACACTCTAAATCAACAGAGAACCCATCCTATCCAGCGGCTCCTACGGGAGTAGCACTACCAAACCATGTGCTTTGCAAAAATATGCAGGGTGTAGAAATCACCTAGTTTTCAGCCAGCGTGAATTTTATAAATGTTCCTTTGTTATTGGAGACACAATTGTACCTGCATAAAATACAATTTTTAGACAAACATACGGATCTCTGGATGGATTCTGATGGGTAATTAAATCTCCAGATGAATCCTCAGATCACGCGACCATGTTCCTTCCTGTAGGACGTGTTTGTGGTTATACAAATTCACATTCCTGGCTCTGTTATTTCATATTCAATCTGGTTATTAATAAGCTAAGGCTACGTGGGAGGGACTCCCCCCTTAAGATCTTTGCTGTTTTACAGGCTTTCATTATAAAAAATAAAGTGCAAAAATGTGTCCTGCAGGGTCTGGTGGTCAATTTTGACAACGCCTGTAAAAACAGCTAAAACATCCAGACATCTGTGGATCTTAGTTATGTAGCTGATGCACAATGTGGAACATCTTTCTTTAACAGATCTGCAAACCAGATGAGCTAGGTTCTGTGGAAGCAAGGTTTATAGGTAAAAGCAATTTTAATTGCAAAAAAAGGAAAATGGGTCCAATATAAACTGGCATTAGTATATATTCCCTAATTAATACAGATGAGAAGATTGGATGAACTTTGTACTTTACCATCTCACCTGACCTGTTCCTAGTCGGCTAGTCCCACCTTCTGTGTAACCTGTATATGTATATTACTTTATTCAACATTTTTTGGTTGGGGTTGAATATACGTAGGCAGGGGCAGTCTGTACTCCCCACTGTAGGTGGCATTTGACCGAAGCGACAATGCAGGAGGGGAAGTAAGTCATGAGGAGCTTGGTTCCTCTATGATTTTTTGTGGTCTCCTGGGAAACATCTGTCTGAATTGACGCTCAGTGCCCATCTTGGGTCAGGGCAGTGTCTAGTTAATAATGAAAAGACATGGCTGCACTCAGATGTTGTCAAAATCCAGGTTTATTGGACATCCCAATGTGGCAAAAAAGTGGCAAGGCAGACGCGTTTCACACACTATTACCTATGTGATAATTACACATTACCTAATGATTAAGCACACATCTTAGTGTGTGAAACGCGTCTACCTTGCCACTTTTTTGCCACATTGGGATGTCCAATAAACCTGGATTTTGACAACATCTGAGTGCAGCCATTTCTTTTCATTATTGACTGTCCACGGAGGCGAGCCGGGGCGAGCACCGCTGTTGGTCATCAAGCTTCCCATTACCTTGAGCAGTGTATCTCTTTCCTTTGTATGCAGTGTCTAGGTAAGACTTTGGCTCCCAGGTTTTTGGCAAGTGGCTAGTAAAGGGGCAGGTTTCCTGTCAGTCAGGGGCAGATTATAGAAGCAGGGAGAGATTCTGGAGGAGCAGGGAAAGTGTAGGGACTATGCCATCTCCATGTAAAAAGCCTTCCATTTGGGTGAGGACCAGCCAGGCTGCACTCCCCCTCTTCATTGCAGAAACGGTCAGTATCATCTTAAAATAACACTCCTCTGTTTCAGTAAGTGGCTCTGGTCACCTGTGCCTACCCACTGGGTCTAGAATACTTGCCAACTATCCCATTTTTGCCGGGACAGTCCCGGCAAATAGGAGCCTGTCCCGGGTAATTTACATTGACCCGGCAATATAGTACTTATTTACACTTTTCACTTTGCATTTACTTAATGTACTTATTTACACTTTGCACTTTATTTATATTTATATTTATATTTACATATTACATTTTTTGTATGGTCACACCTAAGCACATTTGACACTTTAGAATTGCAGGGAATTGTGATGAGAATTTTAAACTTTAGGCCGAAGCTGAATGGGAGAATTATTCCAATTCTGCTACTTTAGCCTCAAGTTTAAAATTCCCTTTTTAATTTCCTGTAATTCTCTCTTTATTGAGTAGACCCTATAATCTGATGATAAGTAGGTGGAGATTAATTATGTGGAGTGGGCGGAGCCTCATGAAAGTGGGTGTGTTAAGTAATTGATAGCTGTGCTGCAAAGTGTCCCTGGAAAGTTTTTTCAAATGTTGGCAACTATGGGTCTAGTTGTGCATTGTTGGGGTTTTCTTAATAAATCGTTCTTCTTCAACCACACTGAACCCTGCTCTGATACATGATTATGTAATAGGACAAAGAGACCTGTATTGAAGTCTGTCCTGACCTAAGGCAGCATAACTGCAGTGATTGGAGACGAGGTAACTGTTCTTAGGCCTACAAGTTTAGAAGAACCAACTATGAGTGCTCCTGTTTATTAATTTCATAGGTGGGATTTTGGCCTTGTAATCCATCTTATCCAAAAGAACATTGGGTTTCCAGGCTGCTGGGAGTTCTTTCTGGCCCAGGCACCTACTGGCTGACTAAAGTAGTGACATAAGTGTCACCACTCCTAGGTTTTAATCAATGAAAAAAAAAATGAAAATTTTCATTATTTTAGGTTATCACCTAAAGGGCTGAAAGCAACAGTGAAAAGTTTTGTATATAAATTACAATTTTGTTTCAAAGCTCAATGATTCAAGGAAGTTGCTTTTAACTGATATGAAGGTCTTTGCAGTACTACAGCTCACAATCAGAAAAAGAGACCAACTATATGAAGTCTGATATTATTTGTATTATTCTATTGTACTCCTGGGAGGTGAGGATGGAGCTGACAAAACTTTGTTGGTTAGACACCTTTTTCTCTGGTCTGCTAAAAATATGCAGAATCTATTTCACCCAAAGGGATGGGAGTACTGTTCGGCCCAAGCATGAATTTGGGTCGAACATTTGCCTAATTTAAAGGGTGTTCAGCACTGCACAGTGCTTTCTGCGCCCTGATTGGGCAAAGCTTTGACTATCGTGGCGCAGTGTAAGCTGGTTGTTAAGGAGCAGGGCCAGGAAGTCATCCAGTAAAAAAATAAAGAAAGAAAAATGGCATGGGGCCCCCCCAAAATCCATACCAGACACCATGCAGCCTGGCAGGTAAGGAAAGGGGAGGGGAGCAGATGAGAGAGCGCGCCCCCCTTCTGAACCATACCAGGCCACATGCCCTTTACATGAGGAGGTGGGTGCTTTGGGGCAGTGGGGACAAGGACCTCTTCCTGACAACCCTGGGTTGTGGTTGTTGGGGGTCTGTGGGTGAGGGGGCTTATCAGACTCTTGAAGCCCCCTTTTTACAAGGGGGCCCCCAGATTCTGCCCCCCTATGTGAATAGGTATTGGGTACATACCTATTGGGTTGCATTCTCCAAAAAAGTGTCAAAAAGTAATAACCTCAAGAAACTGTTTTTGACAAGTCCTCTTTTAAAAAATAAAAAAGATAGTGTCCCTTGATGTAAATCCATCGTCAATATCACCGCCCGCAGGACCCAAAAAATAGAAAGAAAAAAATAAATGCTTTCGCCTCTTCGGAAGGCCTCCCACCATATGCCCGCTCTGTGCTTTGAAAGTTCTTATTCAGGCAAGGAGCGGGGCCACCTGGCTATGTCACCCTGTGGCACCGCCCTCGTCTGACGGCACATGAAAAAAAAAAAAAAAAATTCAAATTTTGGGTGCATTTTGCTGCTTTGTGTCATTCAGGTCAATGTAAATAGTTGATCTAAATTAAAAATTAATGCAGCACAAGCATCATGCGAACTGTCAAAGTACAGAGCGGGCATAGAGGGGGCATACAGCGGGAGGCCTCCCAGGAGTTTTTTTTTTTCCCTATTTTTTGGGCCCTCTGGGTGGTATGATTGACAATGGATTTACATCGAGGGACACTATTTTTAATTTTTTTAATAAAGGACTTGTCATTAACAGTTTCTTGTGGTTATTACTTTTTGACACTTTTTAGGTGAATGGGTAGGGGTACGATGTACCCGATACCCATTCACTTAGGGGGGGGGGAGAGATCTGGGGGCCCCCTTGTTAAAGGAGGCTTCCAGATTCCGATAATCTCCCTGCCTGCAGACCCCAACAACCATAGCCCAGGGCCCAAAAGGGCCCCCTCCTGACCCAAAGCACCCACCCCCCCATGTTGAGGGCATGTAGCCTGGTATGGTTTGGGGAGGGCACTTGCTCGTCCCCTCCCCTTTCTTGACCTGTCGGGCTGCATGCTCGGATAAGGGTCTGGCATTGATTTTGGGGATGACCCTACACCGTTTTTTTTTTTTTCTTAAATTTTAGCGTGGGGTTCCCCTTAAAATCCATACCAGACCCGGAGGGCCTGGTATGGACTGGGGGGGAACCCCACGCCATTTTGTTTCTTTAATTTTTGCCGGTTGCCAGCAATTGTAACTGCGAGTCATTTTAAATGGCATTTGACTCATTTTTTTCTTTAGAAATGTAATTTTTGCTGTAGCACATTAAGGGGACCCAACAGGCACTATATTTAAAGGAATTTTTCATTTTTATTGTTGTACTTTAAGCATTATTAAAATTACTGCTCCTAAAAAAACTATCATTTTAAAAAAAAACATTTTTATTGATACATATCCTCTAGGGCAGTACCCAAACCCCCATACCCCTTTTATGGCCAATTACTTGCATATAAGCCTTCAAAATGGGCACTTTTTCCTGTTCCGCTCCCATAGACGTCAATGGGGTTCGCCATTCGGATTAGAACATTTCCCCTGTTTGGGAGTTCTGCTGTGAACCAAATAGGGGGGTCTATCCCTCTTCACCCATTACAAGGTTGCTGAATCTAATTTTTTGGCTGCACCAAGTTTGGCTTGTGTGTGTCTCTAGACAACATTTAAAGGACTTGCTGTAGTTGGTAAAAGGTTGGGGAATGTGAGAAGGGGGATCTGAGAGTAGTTGTGAAAGTATTCTGAGAACTGAAAAAGCACCTTAAACCAACATGTAGTGAACATGGGTTTTTTTTATATCCTCAGGAGCCTGTCTGCAAGTGCAGTTACTCCAGAGCATAAAGTTTCACTTTGTAAAGAATACGCAATCTCATCAGGACCGTCTTACTTCATGGGCACGGGGGGCCCCACCTGCCCAGCGACCCAGCCAAGCATTAGCAGACATCCCAAGTCTCCTGCGATGTGTGGGAGTCTCCTGCATGCAGCCTGCAGGTCCCTGACACCCATAAGTGCTGCGCGATATCCCAGCTGTCTGTGTCAGCTGAGCTGTCAGAACAGAGCCAATGCTTCCTGTGTAGTTCCCGGTTCCGTCCTGACAGTTACAAGCGGAGTGATATCCAAAGCACTCCTTCTGTTAGGAGACTGAGAGATACAAGAAGCATCGACTCTGCATGCTTCCTCCAGCGTGGTGCGGCTCCTCACACTCGCTCTGTTGATGTCATGTGTCTCGAGTCAGCATTTCCAGCCAGCAGCACCAGCAAGCAGTAACCACCAGCAGTATCCACCAGCAGTACCAGCCAGCAGAACCCACCAACAGTACCCACCAGCAGTACCAGCCAGCAGTAACCATCAGCAGTTCCCACTAGCAGTACCAGCCAGCTGTAGCCACCAGTGGTATCAGCCAGCAGTAACCACCAGCAGTACCCACCAGCAGTACCAGCCAGCAGTACCCGCCAGCAGTACCAGCCTGCAGTAACCACCAGCAGAACCAGCCTGCAGTAACCACCAGCATTACCCACCAGCAGTAACTACCAGCAGTACCAGCCAGCTGTTCCCACCAGCAATTCCAGCCAGCAGTAACCACCAGTAGTACTCGCCAGCAGTACCAGCCAGCAGTACTCACCAGCAGTACCAGCCAGCTGAACTCGTCAGCAGTACCAGCAAGCAGTACCCGCCAGCAGTAACCAAAAGCAGTACCAGCCAGCTGTACCCACCAGCAGTACCCACTAGCAGTACCAGCCAGCAGTACTCGCCAGCAGTACCCACCAGCTGTATCAGTCTGAAGTACCAACCAGTAGTACCAGCCGTAACCACCAGCAGTACCCGCCAGCAGTACCCACCAGCAGTACCCGCCAGCAGTACCTACCAGCAGTAACTACCAGCAGTACCCACCAGCAGTACCCGCCAGCAGTACCAGCCAGCAGTAACCACCATCAGTACCAGCCAGCACAACCAGCCAGCAGTAACCACCAGCAGTACCAGCCAGCAGTACCCACCAGCAGTAAGTCACATGTGCTAGGGGTGCAACTAGTCCCCAGCACATAATTGTAAATATCCCAGCATGTGCAGTGTTTCTGACTCCTACCACCATGGCTACTTCAAATCACTGGTCAGAAAAATTAAACCACTGTACACTGATTGCATTTCATTTGATCAACCTCTAGTTGTGTTAAATTGGTGAGGGTAGGGGGGAGCGCAGAGTGCCACCTCCCTGAAATTAGTTTTTGCAGGTTGGGATGTCTACATTAGTCCCGACTGCCGTGTGCATCCCGCTGAGGAAATTAGCAGGTGGCAAGTGCCTGTCGGCCCTGCGCTACAGTCAGGCCACTTGGGTCATGAAGGGGGAGCCCACAACTGCAGGAATGCCTGTCCGCCTCCACGGAAACAGGCGCACACACAGGACAGTTGAGTCTGACTCCTGCCCATGTGTGTGTGTTCACCGGACCCAGCTGCCGAACTTGGAAGCTGTCATTAGCCTGGCACCGCTGTCAGGCTAATTGGGCCATGGAGAGGTGCCCACAGCAGCAGGAGTGCTTCCAAGGGCTGCTGGGAGACAGGCACACACCAGGACAGCCTCAGCGCAAGCCGCAAGGACGGGGGCACTTCTGTAGAAGCCTAAAGTGGAAACCAGCATGGCATAAAGGAAATAAAGACAGAAAAGGTAAGTACTAACTTTTTTTTCTGTGCAAAAATGTATATTGTCTTTGTCAGAAAGCCAAAATATCTGCATGTCACTTTAATTCAGTATACAATTGATGCCAAAATAATAAGGATATCAGTACATTTTTATTCTCGTGGGTGAGTGTAGGCAGGGCCTCAGTGCTCTGCATTGCTCGGGGGCCTATAATGCTCATAAGATGGCAAAAAAACAGCATTTTTTACTTGCACATGATTGGATGATGGAAGCCAGCAGAGCTTCCCCTGAATTAATAAGCTCTGCAGCAATGCCTTTGCAGAGTGCAACTGCACTTGCAAAGTGCTCAGTCTATTTGCCTTTAATAAATCAACCCCACTGTCTCAAATTTTGTTTCAGTTTCCAGAGTAAAATGACACAATCCAAAAAACAATCTTTCCACCCATTGATACGTGTTGCTTCATCATATCTTCAAAAAAAATGACTTTTTTTTTTTTTTAATTTTGGGTGCATTTTGCTGCTTTGTGTCATTTGAGTCAATGTAAACTGTTAATCTAAAGTAAAAGTCAATGCAACACAAGCGTTAGGGCACAAATGTGAATGTTCCCCAAGCGGAACATAATAAACTCAAAAGCCTAGTACACACGCAGCGAATTTCCGCCGACCCGACGTCCATCTTTTGTCCAGAGTGGTGTTTTGTTGGTTGGAATGTGCTCTAGACTGCGCACGAATTTTGTCGACTGACAGAATTCTACTTCAGAAATGATGTCATGTGTTGGTTTGCTTTCTTTGTGTTCTTTCTTCTCTGAGCATTCCCAGTCTTGCTCATAGGATTTTTCCCTGTCGAAATCTGTAGTGACTGCACGAAAATCGGACGTGTTTTGACGGAGGACAAAAATTTTATAGCCTGCACACCAGAATTTTTTCGGCCGAAAAGTTGGAGTCGGTTGTCGGGAAGCATCATACAAACAAGCTGAAAATCGGCAGATCGGTCGTCGGACGAAAATTCCCGGCTGAATTTCCACTCGTGTGTACGGGGCTTAACCCTAGACGGTTGAACGTGGTTCTTTGCTTGCCTTTATCTGGTTCCTGAGGCACTATTCCTCCTACGGGCCCCAACAATGAGGCACTATTTCTTCAACTAGCACAAAAAACATTCAGAATTCCTCCCACTGACAACGGTGAAGGATCAAAACGTCTTCCATTGCCATTGCATTCCATTGTCTTCCAACAATGGGCACCATTCCTCCCACTGACACCTGAGATGGGCACAATTCCTTCCACTGTCACCACTGATGGGGCATAAATCCTCTCTCTGACACTAACAACATTGCATTAATGTCAAACTGACCCAAATTCTTCTTTCTCCAACTGACCACAGGCACTAGGCCGTTTTTTACCTCTACTGACCACCAACTCTGAAACAATTTTTACTGCCACCAACCACTGAGCCTGAGGCATTGTCTATTCCCACTGATTGATGACGGAAATTTTACATTTCCACTGGCCACAGTGTGGTCTCCCTAAGGTCTGGAGGACAATGTACTGGCCCTTTATTTAAAAAGTTTGGAGACGTCCAGCTCTGGAATAAGGTATGAAAATAAAATTAGTGCATATCCTCACAACCTAATTTTAGAATGCCTCCCTGGAAAAGAATCCTGGCAGACATACGTTTTCAGCTTTTTGTTGAGACTTTCATCTTGACTAGAGTTCCCTTAGAGGTAAATTTGCAAACTCAGATTTTTGGGGATTTTTTTGCATTGGCTTCAAGTGCATTCGTTTTTTGGGATTAAAATAGAACAAAAAAAAATGAAATAATACTAAAACTTAAGCTACAGAAAGAGAAACAAAAATCAATTTTAATACTGAGAATAAAACAATCAGGTCAAAAGTACATCTCTTCCATACAGCAGCAGAGAACATTCACAATTAGGTCACTGAACCCATGTTTGGAAAACTCTGCTTGACATGGAATGCCTGCTG
Source organism: Pelophylax lessonae (assembly GCF_965119305.1). Classification (NCBI taxonomy): domain Eukaryota; kingdom Metazoa; phylum Chordata; class Amphibia; order Anura; family Ranidae; genus Pelophylax; species Pelophylax lessonae. Next base: position 187,636,503 of record NC_138777.1, on the reverse strand, counting down.
CAAGAGACCACTTATGTCTCACATACCAGCAACAAAGCAGACCCAAGCTTTTTAGTATTGTTATTCTACTGGAAACTTCTCACCCATAGCAAACATTTAAATATTTTTTGTTTTATGCACCGATTGCATTTAATCATCTGAAGGTGTGATACTGCTGGTTACTATAATATGTGTTTTTTTTTTTCCATAATGAGTAAAAATAAAATAAACTAGTATGTGGAAATTAGGATTTTGACCAAAGCTCAGATGTTTGCCATGAATTGCATTTTTGTCTCAGGTGAATCAAACTCACCCTTTAATGAACTTCTGAAGGAGTCATTTGGACCCTTTACCAGTTGACTTTCTGGGCCTCACTCAGAAAGTGTTTTCTACATATTGGAGTGTGGGCTTCCTACCCTCAAACCGCAGACCATATTTTCCTAGCAGTACTTTAATAAGGAAGTATAATGATACCCAACCATAATGCCCCAGAATGGAACGCCCCCCATCTTCAATTCTTTGTATTATCAGTATCCAAATAAAAACAGGATTCCTCCTGAATCTACCATATTTGTTTTTGGCCCTGGGAAGTGGGCACTGGTTTTCTCAGTGAGGGACTTTCAGTTTTAGGGTGCATTCACACTTGCGAATACACCCTGCCTCTGATTACAAACGAGAACCTCTATGGGGGTTCCTACGATTAGCTGTAAGAGGCAGCCCCATAAAAAACAATGTTGGACTGCCGTCTCCTACAACTAATTGTGCCCACTTGCATGTGCTTCTGCAGCGATCACATGGGAGCTATCGACACTGAATGCAGCCTGTATATAATCAGAGGAAAGGGTGCATTCACAAGTGTGAATTCACCCTAAAAAGCGAGTTAAGAAAACAGTGTGTGCCCATATGTCCCTGAACCCTGTTCTTACGCATAAGCTGACTGTAACACCTGCCCTGCACTGTAACCCTGCCCTATGCAGGACTTTGAAGGCCCATTTATACTTGCACATGTTTAACACATCACCACAATGGATGGTAATGTATGGCATTCTGTGCCAGAATGGCACACCTATGCACAATGAGAGTAAAGAGCAATGCATCTGTGATGTGCTGTGTTAGAGAAAAGACTTATTTTTTTGCCTGTTCTTCCATGTTGGTGGTACATTCATAATGAATAGGCTACCTTAACACAATGTATGTTAATGCTCACCAAACGTGTAAAATCAGCCCTAAATGTGACCGAACTCCTAAATATTTAACCTAATTTACAAAGCTTAACCTAAGGTTGAAAAATAACCTTCACCTGTAACCTTTTACAGTACCAATAAATAACCAGTTAGTTTAAATTTCACTCCAAACCCTAATTCTATAATTCTAACCTTAAAGTAGGCATGTGCTATGCCCATGCAGGGCAAATAAAAGGGCTCTCATATATGCTGCCTGCCCAAGCTGAACTATCTCATCTTCTCTTCACTCAGCTGCCCTGTTTGGCTATTGGGAATGAAGATAAATGAAGTCCTTCTGGGTATAGTGAGCATGTGACTCACTCCCCTTTCTCTGAAGTCACAGCACTGATGGCGGTTGATTTTTCACTCTGGCCATCCCACACTATCATGTGGGGATAGGGACAGATTCCCTGTGTAAGCTCCAAAACTTAACCACGAGTTTGCTCTTTTCTTTTCTTCTATTAGAGGGGCAAGGAAGCACAAAAAAGGTGAGTATGTGAAATTGGAGAGGGTGACAATTAGGTGAGTCTGTTGTGGTGCCCTGCATGGGTAAAGCACGGGTTGACTTTGCCCTAACCCAAACTCTAACCTTTGACCATTGACGCAGCTAACGCCACTCCCTTGGGTGGTGGACTTCCTGTTTGGGGACCCCTGAACTGGTAAGTGGGCCTTAAGAACACTTTTTATCACTTCACTATCACGTTGGTCGAAGGAAATCATCAGCAGTGCAGAGCAGATTTTCCATTATTTGCCCATCTCTATTAGTGACTCCCTTGTGTTGAGACATAACTAGGCGGATATTTTCCTTGCTTTGGGTGAAACATTTATCTGCAGCTCAAGCCAAAGTTCTGTTGGTCTTCAAACTGTTCTTACACAAATATTTTAAAACCAATAAAACGTCTGGTTCTGGGTGGCTGAGGGAAGCCGTGGTTTGCCTAGGCTTGTTATTTTTCAACTTTGTAACATTTAAGCGTGTGCTCTGTTCCACTCGGCAAGAAGGCAAAATATTTGACTGAATGTCAAGTGAACTTCCTGTTGAGGTGTGATTTTCATTACTTATTATACTCAGTTCTTCATATATCTGAAGTTTTTCACTCTTTCTGATAAACTTTATTATAGTGTGTATATAAGCAGTGATAACAATATTGATCGTGGATTGACACCAGGACTGCTGGCCATGAATTGATGCCTGTACCTCCTTATTTTAGAACAAAAGAGATTAGGCAGGAAAATCCAACATGGCTATACACAACAATGAAATGAATGCTGCTTGATACAGCCAATTGGCTAGATCAGCCAATAGGAATCTAACATTTACAGCTATCCTAATAAAAGTTGTTGGATGGATAAGAGCAATTACAAATACTTCAAAAACGTAGGTGCCCCCAATGTTTAAAAGGTCCCTGTCAAGTCTTTCGAAAAATGATTACAGCATCATGAGGACTTTTACACTCAGCTCTCTGGTAGCCAGTGTCTCCTACCTTCTCTCTTTATCTCCTACCTTCTCTCTGTTCCAGTATTGCAGCCTCCGTCCTGGTCTTGTGTTGTATCTTCCCACCCCTATGACACTGCTGTGTCCAATACACCCAGAAGTGGTGAGTGTTGAAAACTGTCCAAAGCTGCAACGCTGGAAAGGGTAGACATGGACCGCCAGAGAGGTGAGCAAAAAATGTCTTCTATTACAAGAACCCACCACTCAGGACCAATTTTAGATAATCTGGGGCCCTGAGAGAAAATCAAATTGGGAAGGAAGAGGAGTATAAAAAAAAAAACACAACTAAAATGGAATGTCACTGTATATTCTTTGCATATGTTTTCTGCTTATTATTTGCATACATTGTGTGGAAAAGGAGGTGGTTAATATGAAGGGATCCCCCCAGAGGCATAACTAGAACCTTCAGGGCCCCAGTGCAAGAAACCATGAAGGGCCCCCCCCCCGGACCCCTGGCCGGGACCCTCCCCTTCAAGTCTGGGGCTCTTCCCACTGATCCTGAGGCCCTTTACTCTAGTTGGGGGGCCCTTAATTACACTCCCACAGTGGGACCCTTTCACAAGTACTGCAGTGGGCCCCCTTCCTGCCATCTTGGGACCTCCCCACGGTGTCGGAATGCCAGGGCCCAGTTGCAAGTGTGACCTTTGCGACCCTGGAAGTTTACCGACTGGTGTCAGTAGTTTTTATTTTTTGGTATTTTAATTGTATTATTTTTATCATTTTATTTTATTTTTTTACAATGTCACTGACTATGACTCTGTCCATTCAGAAAAGGAAGGAGCTGGTAAATTACATATTTACCGACCCCTTCCTGGTTCTCTATTATGACACAGGCAGGAAAGGGAAGGGAGCACAGTGGAGCGAGGGGGGACCAGGGGAGCACACAGGGGCCCAAAGACAGCAGAACACAAGTAAACTGGATAGGAGGAGTGGCGGGGGCAGCATACAGAGGAACCAATCTCCTCTATTTTCCTCCTGCAGCTACAGGAGGAAAAGGGAGGGCAGTGATTTCTCTACATGCTGCCCCCCGCAGCTTCTCCTATCCTGGTGTACAGGGGAGCCGCACGGGCCCCCTGGAGCATGGGGCCGGTTGCAATTGCAACCCCTGCAGCCCCTGTAGTTACGCCCCTGGATCCCCCAACTCTTTAAACAAAGGACTAGTTCAGGGGGCTATCAATCACCAGTGCTTTTTTTTCTCAGAAAATAGGTGCAGGTACTCCTTATTTCCAAGTCACCCTCTACCTACCTCCAAGCATCGTCCATTGGTTCCACCCCTACCCACTTCCCAGTACTGCCCCATTTAGAGAATACAGAACCAAGTATCATTTTGTTGGGCTAAATAGTTTGTATGGAATTTGTTAATGATAATAAGAAAGCAGTAAAATAAATCCCCTGCAGCCAGTAACAATACACCCCCCTCGCTCAGCAACAACAGATCCCTATCAGAAACAGTTGATCCTCAGGAACATTAGATACCCCCGGCAAAACAATAGATCCCTTAGAAACAAAAGTCCCCTGCTGCAACAATAGACTGTGAGCAACAAGATACTCCCAACAGTAACACTAGTACCAATAAATCCACTCCAGCAACAGTAGACTCCCACCAGCAACAATAGATTCCCCAGCAGCCAGCATCATTAGACTCTCCAGCACACCCTTGCATATACTCAGTGCTAGAGGTGCCGGAACTGCGTTTTCCAGTGTTCCCGCTGAATAAAGCCCTGTCAATCACACTGTTTAGGGTCCCAACTCTGGTCACTCATAGAAAAAAATAAAATTCCCATTCATTGGCTCCTGCTGCTGTCAATCAAATCCTGTGAAGAGGGAGTGGGGCCGGAGCCAAGCCATGCTATGGTTGTATATGGACGCACACAGTCTGGCTTGGGAGCATGCCCACATGAGTGCTTCCACAGCACACAGCTTTCTATGAGGTTTTTTTAGAGGAGAAGTGAAGGGCGCCGGTGAGAGACCCCAGAAGAGGAGGTAAGGGGCCACTCTATGCAATATTCTTGAACAGAACAGGCAAGTATAACATTTATTATTTAAAAAATAATGCAAATTATTTAAAAAAAATCAGTCTTTACAACCGCTTTAAAACATATGTTTTCTGAGATAGCACAAAGCAAGCATAGGCCTCAGATTAGATACATGCCACGATTAGATTTGTGTAAATTCACCTCACAGAACGGGGTGGAAGTGCTGCCTTCTGATCTAGAGAGAAGACACATTTGATGTTTTAGATAGGATAAGAAACCATTAGATGCTTAACCATCGTGACTTTTGTGGTGCTCTGAAACTGTAAGGTCAGGATGTCTACGAACACAACTTCACAGTGTGGTTTGTGTCATCTTGTGAGTTCAATCAGCAGCTGTGCACACCAGCAAATTTACTCTGGTTTGTGCCTAAAAAAAATCTAGGTTGTTTCCACAGAGTTATTTTCTCATAAAATAAAACTTTAATCTTGCTTAAATTTAGAACTTCTATTATCAAAAGTAACATTTATTTAATGGTTGTCAAACGTCCAACCAATAGAAGACTGCCTGTTTGTGCTATTAAGGGCTTCAGTAATGGTAGGGATTTATGGGAAATATCGCAGAAGAGCCAACTACTACTACCATGAGACTAAGCTGTTATATTCTATGGCAGAATAGTTGTGGTTGTGGCTGCTTCCTTTCCTGCTCAAATTAAGCAAAATCAAAAAAATATTTCAATGGCAATATTAATAAAAATGGCTTCCGAGCAAATAGCTAAATACATACAGTGCCTTGCGAAAGTATTTGGCCCCCTTGAACTTTGCGACCTTTTGCCACATTTCAGGCTTCAAACATAAAAATATAAAACTGTATTTTTTTGTTAAGAATCAACAACAAGTGGGACACAATCATGAAGTGGAATGAAATTTATTGGATATTTCAAACTTTTTTAACAAATAAAAAACTGAAAAATTGGGCATGCAAAATTATTCAGCCCCTTTACTTTCAGTGCAGCAAACTCTCTCCAGAAGTTCAGTGAGGATCTCTGAATGATCCAATGTTGACCTAAATGACTAATGATGATAAATAGAATCCACCTGTGTGTAATCAAGTCTCCGTATAAATGCACCTGCACTGTGATAGTCTCAGAGGTCCGTTTAAAGCACAGAGAGCATCATTAAGAACAAGGAACACACCAGGCAGGTCCGAGATACTGTTGTGGAGAAGTTTAAAGCCGGATTTGGATACAAAAAGATTTCCCAAGCCTTAAACATCCCAAGGAGCACTGTGCAAGCGATAATATTGAAATGGAAGGAGTATCAGACCACTGCGAATCTACGAAGACCTGGCCGTCCCTCTAAACTTTCAGCTCATACAAGGAGAAGACTGATCAGAGATGCAGCCAAGAGGCCCATGATCACTCTGGATGAACTGCAGAGATCTACAGCTGAGGTGGGAGACTCTGTCCATAGGACAACAATCAGTCGTATACTGCACAAATCTGGCCTTTATGGAAGAGTAGCAAGAAGAAAGCCATTTCTTAAAGATATCCATAAAAAAGTGTTGTTTAAAGTTTGCCACAAGCCACCTGGGAGACACACCAAACATGTAGAAGAAGGTGCTCTGGTCAGATGAAACCAAAATCAAACTATTTGGCAACAATGGAAAACGTTATGTTTGGCATAAAAGCAACACAGCTCATCACCCTGAACATACCATCCTCACTGTCAAACATGGTGGTGGCAGCATCATGGTTTGGGCCTGCTTTTCTTCAGCAGGGACAGGGAAGATGGTTAAAATTGATGGGAAGATGGATGGAGCCAAATACAGGACCATTCTGGAAGAAAACCTGATGGAGTCTGCAAAAGACCTGAGATTGGGACGGAGATTTGTCTTCCAACAAGACAATGATCCAAAACATAAAGCAAAATCTACAATGGAATGGTTCACAAATAAAACATATCCAGGTGTTAGAATGGCCAAGTCAAAGTCCAGACCTGAATCCAATCGAGAATCTGTGGAAAGAACTGAAAACTGCTGTTCACAAACGCTCTCCATCCAACCTCGCTGAGCTCGAGCTGTTTTGCAAGGAGGAATGGGCAAAAATTTCAGTCTCTCGATGTGCAAAACTGATAGAGACATACCCCAAGCGACTTACAGCTTTAATCGCAGCAAAAGGTGGCGCTACAAAGTATTAACTTAAGGGGCTGAGTAATTTTGCACGCCCAATTTTTCAGTTTTTTATTTGTTAAAAAAGTTTGAAATATCCAATAAATTTCGTTCCACTTCATGATTATGTCCCACTTGTTGTTGATTCTTCACAAAAAATTACAGTTTTATATCTTAATGTTTGAAGCCTGAAATGTGGCAAAAGGTCGCAAAGTTCAAGGGGGCCAAATACTTTCGCAAAGCACTGTAGTTGCAATACACTGATGTCAAATGTGGATCTGCCTAAGGATTTGTAACTCTGTTCAGCCACTTTTGTGATTAATATACCGCTGTTGGCGTAGCCAAGGAATACACATTTTAAGGGACATTTGGTCATGATCTTGGGTTCAACCGACCCCGAAAGGTAGCTGTCATTCTGCATGCACACAAGTGAGACAGAATGCTTGTGATGTCATTGACTTAAAGTGTTACTGAACCCACAACAGAAAAATCAGTGTGTATATGCAGTAAAGCATGCTTATTGGTACAAATAAATAAGTAAAAAAAACCTAAGCTCAATAAATCACAAAGATGAGCAAAAATATGCAGTAGCAGCTAGCACAGGTCAATAGATATACCCACATAAAATAAACAAAAAAAGTGCAGTGCTCACCATTAAATGATGTAAAATCATAAATGGTACATAAACAGTGAATCATACATAATCATGTGCAAAGTGATCAAATTAATACCATAAATATGCACAAACATAATATAAAAGTGATTGCCATAAAAAATCCATTGTAAATTGTGCAAATCAAAAATAAATAAATTAGGGATCGAACGATTATTGGCACCACCGATATATCGGGGGCCGATCTGCACTTTCCCTGTTATATCGGAATCGGCCCCTGAGGTTACCGATATTGCCGATATTTTGAGAAAGTGCTGTACCGGAGTGATGCCTGCAGCTAGAGGCATCACCCCGGTACCGGCGTCCATAGCCAACAGTCGGCTGTCTTGTAATGACAACCGATGCGGCTGAGAAGCCACTCGGCTGTCATTACAAGGAGCGGGAGGGGACGTCCCCCCTCTGCAGCTCGCCCGGGTCTCCCGTCCCATCGCCCCTTATCTATCCATTAGAATGCATGTGCTTCCACTGTGGAGACTCTTATAGATTTAGAAGGGTTAGGACTGCAGGTAATACAGGCAATGAAGGAGCCTTGCGGCTTATGCATGTGTTTGCAAATGTGTGCTAACTGAACCCCTGTTTTTAACGCATACTGTTGAACAGGTTAATTTGGCTGGTAAGCAAATTGGTTGGTGAGTTGAGCTGGGAATTTTCTCTGGTTTTGTCCCTCTTCAGATCACCCCACAGATTTTCAATCGGATTCAGGTCTGAGCTCTGGCTGGGCCATTCCAAAACTTTAATCTTTCTCTGGTGAAACCATTTCTTTGTTGATTTGGATGTATGCTTTGGGTCGTTGTCATGCTGAAAGATGAAGTTCCTCTTCATGTTCAGCTTTCTAGCAGTGAAAGTGAGATGTGGATCGGGGAATGCAGAGGTAAGCAGCTGTGGAAGAAGGCTGAACTCTGCACTCTGTGTGTAGTGCACCCCTGAACTCTGCTTTCTGTATGCAGTGCACCCCTGAACTCTACACTGTATGTAGTAGAGCTCGACCGATTATCGGCAAAGCCGATACAGTATATTGAGGGCCGATCTGCACTTTCCCCAATATATCGGAATCGACCAAGGTGGCCGATATTACAGTGAACCCCGCTCCATCGCGGTTCAGTTTTTGCGGTCCTGGTATATTGCGTTTTTTTTTATAATGTTATTTTACTATATAAATCATTAAAAATGAAATATTTTTGTGTTTTCCAGTATCTTTTATGTGTTTAAATGAGTTTCTATTGTTTTAAAAGTGTGTTTAAAGACCTTAAAATGCTTTTACACGTACAGTGACAGTAAAAAAACCTACAATGTATTTTAATAGGGTTTTTCTATTTAGCGGATTTTCACTTTTCGCGGCTGGGTCCGGAACGTAACCCCTGCAATGGAGGGGGGTTTACTGTACCACTATTTCGGAAAGTGCATGCTCTGGAGTGATGCCTGCAGCTAGTGGCTTCACCCCATTACTGGCGTCCATAGCCGACGGTCGGCTTTTTTGTAATGACAATCGATGCGGCTGAGAAGCCGCTCAGATGTCATCACAAGGAGTGAAAGGGAACTTCCCACCTAGAGACCCGGGCAACCAGCCTGCACGGCCGCCGAAGACCCGATCGAAGCAGCATTTGACTCTGATCAGTAGGGATGATCGAACTTTTCAAAAGTTCGGTTCGGCCAGAACACCCGAACTACCCGAAAGTTCGGCCCGGATTTCAGAACCCCATTGAAATCAATGGGACCCGAACTTCGGTAATCAAAAAACACAGCCCCAAAACCCAATAAATGCCCCTAAAAAGTGCCTAGGGTTCTGGGTCATGCCCCAGGGACTATTAATCACACAAAAAAGTTCTTAAAAATTGTCATTTTTGATAGAGAGCCAATTACTGAAAAAAAAATCTGGGGGGGGGGTCTAAAAGTGTACCTGTGAAGTTTCAGCTCTGTAGCATGTCCAGAACCATAAAAAAAAAGATTGTTTGTATTTTGTCACTTAGAACACAGGTTGTTGGCTTCTCGCTTTTCACACATTGCCGGTTTAATATCAGGCGTTTTTTTTTTGGGCCTTTTTTTCGGTTCTTTTGAGGCAGGAAAAACATCTGAACTTGTGTATACGGGTATATATACCACTATACACAAGTTCAGATGTTTTGCCTGCCTCTAAAGAACCCAAAAAAAATGCCCAAAAAAACGCCTGCTACTAAACCGGCAAGGTGTGAAAAGAGTGAAGCCATATTACAGATCTATAATTGCACTAATACAAATGATCTTTTTTTTATGGTTCTGGACATGCTACAGAGCTGAAACAGGTACACTTTTTAGACCCCCCCAGACACAAAATCACACAAAAAAAAGTTCTTAAAAATTGTCATTTTTGATTGATTTTTGATAGAGTGCCAATTATTGAAAAAATTAAAAAAAAAAAAAAAATATTCTTTGGATTTAGTATCTGGGGGGGTCTAAAAAGTGTACCTGTGAAGTTTCAGCTCTGTAGCATGTCCAGAACCATAAAAAAGATCGTTTGTATTAGTGCAATTATAGATCTGTAATATGGCTTCGCTCCTTTCACACCTTGCCGGTTTAGTAGCAAGCGTTTTTTTGGGCATTTCTGCCTCCAAAAACCCCCAAAAAATGCCTGCAACAACACACCTGGGCGTTTTTTTTTTTTTTTGACGCGGGCATTTTTTTGGGTTCTTTGGAGGCAGGCAAAACATCTGAACTTGTGTATAGTGGTGTATATACACACATACTTATATGTATATAAACACCTAGCCATATATAGGTGTGATAGGAGCGTAACTATATTGGTGTTAATTATTTCATTAGCGCAAGTAGTTTTTTCTGCTCCTTTCACACCTATATATGTCTAGGTGTATATATACAGACATGGGTGTGTATATATACCCCCTAAACACATGTTCAGATGTCATGTCTGACTCCAAACATGTGCTCAAAAAATCACTAGCAACGCCTGCAGCCAAAAAGAATGCTGGCGGCGGCGAAGCCATATTACAGAAACGAAAGTGACACAAGAGAAACTAACTTTTCTCTATAGCGGTCACCCTGCTATGGAAGGGTTTGGTCACCCTGCCATAGCAGTCACTGTCAGTTAACCCTACACTACACTACGGTCCCCTTACACTTAACACTTTCCCTACAGAAACTAAATAAATTAAAGCTAACTAAAGTGTAAAAGAGCACTCTAACTACACTAGATATCCCTTTCCTCACACTAATAAATGCTAAATGACACTTTGTAACACTTTGTAACAGAAGTTACAGAACAGCATTCCACTCTCTTCCATGTCCCGTATAAGAATGCTAGGAATTTGGCGGGGGCTATCTTATATACTGGGGGGCGTATTCACTAATGATTGGACTATGGACCCCCTAGTCACTCCAATCACATTCCTAGCATTCTCTTGCCCCCTCAATTGGCTTTTGCTAATGGTTCTGGTCCAATCACAGGCTTTTAAAGCCCATTTCCTGAACCATTGCATTTTGGTCGGTTCTGGTTGCCGAATTCTGAAAATATTGGCCAATATTGGCCGATACCGATACGCGATGACCAAAATATTGGTATCGCCAATGAAAAAACTATATCGGTCGATCCCTAGTACGTAGCACACCCCTGAACTCTGCACTCTGTGTGTAACATCCTCTTTCCCCCTAATTCTGCACTCTTGATATTTAATGCCCCTTTAAGACCCTTGCACTGTTAATAAAATTTGACCACACCCACTATTTGATGTGGTTTGGAGGATAAGTGTGTGGAGGGAGGTTGGTTTTGCGGGGGTCGTGGTTAAGTTCCCACACCTATTTTCTGAGAAAAAAAAGACCTGGTTGTCACATGAACCTCACAGCCAGTACTTGGCAGATATTCCTGCAGCTGATCACAGCACTGGTCAGCAGGGGGGCATGCACATGTACACCGCATAATCAGGAACTACCCATACGTCATGGTGCCTGGCTGTGCCGCCGGCTTGCAGTATATCTACTGTGAGTGGGCTGCAAGCGGTTAAGATGCCGTTTGAATATTACTTTACATGCAAATGCTTTGAACATTGCCCTATACTAGTATGTCTTCCTACTGTTTCATTACGGCATTTTATTTGTATTATTATGTAAATAATTTGTGATGTCAGTAAAATTGCATAACTGATTTTTTTTTTTTAATCAAAGTCAGCACAATGGAAGTGACAGAGCTTTGCATTACTACCTGCAGACCCAGACACTTGTGACCTCTGAGCACGTCCTGCCAACCAATCTCAGTGCAAACACATTTTATTTGTCTGAGGAAAGCAAACAAATACAAAGTGTTTCAGGCAAAATTAAAATACTGTGCATGTGTAGAAGCTCAGCCTTAGCTAACCTCTGCTGGCAACTCTAAAGGCTAGAGACGCTTGTCCTGTTCTTGATGGCTGGCATGGAAAAGGTCAAACGTACACTTTAAGAGCTCATTTACACTTTGGAAGGGGTAAAAATAGGCAGTTGAACCATGTTTTTACCATCAACCAACTGCCCCCCAACCCAAATTAAGCTACAAAGGTAGTTAACCACTTGCCGACCACTCACTCAAGCTCTACTGCGGCAAAGTGGTTAGTTATCATCCAGCGACATAGACCTACGTCGCTGGACTCCTCCCCTTGTGGGTGGCGCTTGCTCACCGCCGGAGGCTCGCTCCCGCTGTATTCATTTACAGCGGGAGTCGGGCCAGGGGAGGAGCGGCTGCTCTTCCCCGATCGTCGGGGAATCGAGTTTGGAGATCCGCCCGCTTGTGTAAACAGAGCGGGCGGATCTCCTAAGTGACAGGCAGGGTCAGATTGCAGGGTTCAGCATAGCTGAACATGCGATCTGTCCCTGTGTCACTCAGTCACCTCCCCCCACACACACGTTAGTAAGCACCAGGCATACATTAACCCCTCCCTCTCCAATAAAATTAACCCCTTCCCTGCCAGTGTCATTTTTACAGTAACAGTGCATATATATAGCACTGATTACTGTAGTAATGTCACTGGTACCCCCAAAAGTGTCAAAAATGTCAGTCAAGGGTCCGATCTGTCTGCCGCAATGTCGCAGTCCCGCAAAAAAAATCGCAGGTCGCCGCCATTACTTGTTAAAAAAAAAAACACCAAAAACGACAGAAATCTTTCCCTTAGTTAGTAAACGCAATAACTTTTGCGCAAACCAATCAAAAGACGCTTATTGTGATTTTTTTTTACCACACATAGGTAGCAGAAAACAAATTGGCCAAAAATTTTAAAAAATTTTGATTTTTACATTTTGGGGGGGGGGGGGGGAATTTCATATAAGAAAATGTGAAAAATATTGTTATTTTTTCAAAATGTACGCTATTTTTTTGTTTATAGCGCAAAAAGTAAAAATCGCACAGGTGATCAAATACCACCAAAAGAAAGCTCTGTTTGTGGGAAAAAAAGGACGTAAATTTTATTTGGGTACGGCGTCGCACAACTGCGCAATTGTCAGTTAAAATCGCAAAGTGCCGAATCGCAAAAAGTGGCCTGGATGTAAGACAGCAAAATCCTCCGGTGGTAAAGTGGTTAAACAAGGTTGTCTACATGCTCTAGCCAGAATAAGAATTATACCCCATGTCATGTTCAGCATTGGTAGTGCCTATGAATGTGCAAATTGGGCTGCGCCACAACCACTCTTGCATCACAGTGGTGTAGAATTTATCGGATTAAAGCAGGTGATGGAGAGGCAACATATTTCCTCCTCACCCTCTGTCAAATGTCTCTGAAAAGCAATTGCTTTAACCACTTCTGGATCGGAAGATTTTCCCCCTTAATGACCAGGCCACATTTTGCGATTTGGCACTGTATTACTTTAACAGACAATTGCGCGGTCGTGCGACACTGTACCAAAATAAAATTGATGTCCTTTTTTTTCCAACAAATAGAGCTTTCTTTTAGTGGTATTTGACCACCTCTGCAATTTTTATTTTTTGCGCTATAAACAAAAAAAGAGCGACAATTCTGAAAAGAAAATATATATATTTTTCACATTCTGCTATATAACATTCCCCAAAAAAATGTAAAAATCAAAATGTTTTAACATTTTAGGCCAATTTGTTTTCTGCTACATATTTTTGATAGAAAAAATCTCAATAAGCGTATTTTGATTGGTTTGCGCAAAAGTTATCCTGTCTACTAACTACGGGAAAGATTTATGTCATTTTTATTGTTTTTTTTTTTACTAGTAATGGCGGTGATCTGCCATTTTTAGCGGGACTGCGACATTGCAGTAGACAGATCGGACACCTAACTGCCATTTTTGACACTTTTGGGGGGACCAGTGACATTACTACAGTATTCAGTGCTAAAAATATGCAGTTACTGTAATAATGACACTGGCAAGGAAGGGGTTAACACAGTGGGTGATCAAGAGGTTAAATGTGAGCCTAGGGGAGTGTTTCTAACTATATGGGGGTTGGGCTTTTGAAATGATCACAGAGACCTGTGCTCCTATACAGGGCCGTCTTTAATATTGATTGGACCCTGGGCAAACTTTTTCTTGGGCCCTCCCGAATCCACTTATCAACTATTTGCGAGCTGTGCGGGCTCAAGGGGAAGCTGCCTTGGGCCCCATAACAATGACTGGGCCCAGGGCAGCTGCCCCTTTTTCCCTATGTTAAAGACAGCCCTGCTCCTATATAGAAGGATCACATGAGCTCTGTGATCATTCCAGAGAGAAGAGCGGTCAGCTGTGTTTACAATAGCTGACCGTTCTTCTCTCTCAGCAGGGAGCGATCGCCGGTGGCTGGCAGCAATCGGAGCCACCAGCCCCATGCATCGGAGTCCCCGCTGCCGAGTGGGGGCAGGAGCGCACTTCCGGCAGCACGCGTGCCCCCTAGCTGCAGGCGCACGACCGACGTAACTCTACGTCGGTTCGCGCAGGAAGGCTCCACTGCCCCAGTATATATGCGGTGGGCGGTCCTGAACCAGTTAAGGGGGGCAAGCATGGTCTGCTGCAAGTGTAAACTTAGCTTACTGTTAAACGCCAAGCAGATATAACATAGCACAGCCCGATCTGGCAGGGCCGAAGACTGGGTTTTATTCAGTTAAGTAACACTTCCAGGTCTTGTCCCCCCCTCCCAGCCTGTGGCTGGACAAAGAAAATGCAGCAGGCTGATGAGATCATCCGTTTGTAAGTCTGCTTTTCCCTCCAATCAACATGCTCCTTATTAGCATATGAGCACTTCAGCACAACTGGTTGGCTGCTTGTGCTGCTTCTCCCTCTCCATATTTGAGATTTGCTTTATAGAAGATTGCAAAAAGCATATATACAGTCAATTTCAATTACTTACACTGTTTGCTTTACAAAATACATTATTATATTATTATTGTTATACAGGATTTGTATAGCGGCAACAGTTTGCACAGCGGACAGTACAGTCACAATACACATCAATACAGGAGGAATTAACGGGCCCTGCTCATTAGATGTACTAATGAACAGAAAGCTTGATTGGTTTGTGTCCTTTTTTTATCTTTATAAGAGAAATATGGGGTTCTAAAAAAAAATAAAAATCTCTACATATTCACCTTTATGCTGAAGCATCAGTGTGGTGCTGAAGCTGTCTCATGACAGCTCTAAGATCGATAACTGAGTGACAACCGCTCTCCCCTCCAACACTCACTGGAACACCGGGCTGGGGAGGGGGGTGGGCACAGCTGGCTCCGGCTCTCAGCCACCTGTCAATCAGACAGCTAGGTGGATCCTGACAATATGGTCAGGATCCTTCCAGAGCCTGGATTGGCTCTGCGATGTCACCTGAGAGCAGGCTTTTAGCCTGTTGTTGGCTGATTGTGAGTCACAGGAGTGCAAAAGTAAGTGCATTCATGTGACCCAGGACAGAAGTATGACCAAAAAAGCTTTGACCATACTTCTAAAGTTCTATGGAACTATATCTGAGCACCACAACCTGAAGAAGCTATTTAATAAATTTTTCATTTTCAAAGCAATCTCGTCCATCCTTGTCTCCGTGCGTTATTTTGTTGGGAGAAACACCCCTAGCATTTGTAGCCGTGGCCATCTCGTGTAAGGGCAGATAGTTCATTTACTACCTGGAATCCATCTGCCCTTGGCTCAGGCATGCAGACAGGAGTGCTTATCTGAGAAAGCCCCTCCTCCTCTCCTCCTCAGATGAAAGATGAAAGATAAAAAATCCCTTGAAGACTCCTGGGATGTAAGACATAATTTTGACCTAGGCCAAAACATGTAAATATAATATGCCTTGCTAGATAGATTGCTAGTCAAGCTAGGTAAATTTAATTATTGTGGCTCTCTGGTAATCATTTGAGCAGCTTTTGATTTCTTTGGGGTTTTCTGGGCTCTGCAGGCTGCAGGCTTTATTGCTTTTCCCTGTTTTCTGGAGGATTCAAGAATGTAGTAAGCAGGAGAGTCTAACTATTTATGTGATTCCAGACAATCCCTGGGGAAAGGTGCCCAGTAGGTGGCTGGAGAGTGCATAAATAGTATAGGGCCTGAGGCAGCCCTGTCTTGTCCAGGAGGAGAGGAACCCAGCCTGGTGGGCTGCTGCCATCTTAGGCAACCTAGCGCCATTACCAGGAGCTCATAGAGGTCCCAACTGTGCTAGAGCTTGGGAAACTATTTGCTGTGAGACTTTGAGACTAAAAAAAGGGGAATTTCACCTAGGATCCAGTCTCGGAGTTCACAAAGGAAATGTCAGCCTGACTCTGGGAGGCATCCAAGTACCCAAGGGCTTGTTAGGACAGACCTAAGTGCAGGATCTGGGTGACTGCTGTGGCTGTTAATCCCTAGTGTACTAATTCTGAGGCTTGCCTTACCTGGACATTGCTTATGGTGTTCCGGTCCTGTCCACTTCCTTAGCTGTTGTTAAATAGACCGTTCTTAGAAGTAGCTACAAAAGAAAGGGTGTCCTCTTATTGCTTTTTAACATTCTAGATCATCCAACCACGCCCTGTGCCCTATCCAAGTTATCCACCAATAAACTTTAAAAAAGCGCAACCCCTAGACTGTTCTTTGAGCCAAATGAGTGAATGTTGCTGTGTGCCTGGCTGCTGATGCACTTTTAGGGGGGGGAGACCCTGGGGCAGATTAGCGGGTCCTGCGGGGGTAGCGATACAAGTATAAAGATTAAAAATAGCCAATGTTGACTGAGAGAGTTTAGTTCCACTTTAAAGTGGCTTTAGACATGGGATAATGGTCATCAATGTGGGCACTTCAGATACTGCTTGCTGACAGATATAAAGTGATATAGCATTTAGATATGTTATAAGTCCCGTCTGTGGGTTTGGGAATAAATCCCTTTTCCAAGGTCTCTGAGGCTGGGCCAAGTCACAACAGATGTACCCAATCAGCACTAAGCAGTGGCAGCTTTGGGCCTGCTCATGGGTGCTGATCAAACAACTGATCTGCGGGGGTGTGACTAACATATGCACCTCTCCAGTGCTGGGACAAGTTAATCTAGAACCCAAGGCAAATGGCAAATAGAAAATATGCCAAATGCCACTAATCTGCATGCTTATCTCAATGTTGCTCCCGGCACAGCCCCCCCCCCTCCACTAAATAATGCCCCCCTCACTAGCACAAATCCTTTACCTCTCAAATTGTCCCTCTGAGCACAACTCCCCCTCACACACACTCCAAACCCCCCCCTCCCTGCACATATTCTCCTCCCCATCCCCCAGCCTAGCACAACCCCCCCCCCCCATTTCCCCTCCTAGCACAAAAGCCCCCTAGTCATCCCTACTAGCACAAACTCCTCTCCTAAAAAAACAATTAACTCTCCTAGCACAGCCCCTACCCCCTCACCTTATTACCTTTTCTAACACTAACCCCCCAAATCCCACCCCCTAGCACACATCCTCTTCCCCCGTTCCCCTCTCAACACAAATAGCCCCAAAATCACTAGTCTTTGCACACCTCCCTACATTTCCCCTCCTAGAACAATTCTTGCCTCCTGCTGCCTCCCCTCCCCCCCCCAATTCCCCCTCCCAATACAAATCCCCTATCCCCAATCTCCTTGTAGTGCCCCCGCACCTCACATGTAACCACAGTGCCCAGAGCAGCTGCCCACCCGTTGTTTCGGCCATGCTACTATCACTTCTCAATGGTTAGCAACTGGTGGAAGGGATGTCAACAGATTTTCCACCTGTTTTTAAGATGTACAACAAAAGCCCTCTCTTATTTTAGCTGTTATTCTCCAGGCAGGTAAACCGAAACACAAAAAGCAGGCACTGGTAAACAGCTTTCCACTTTGCATAAGTATTACCTATTTGTTGTGCTATACCATACATATTCCATAGATACACCATACCACAGAGCTCTGCAGACTTCCTGGCATTGCAAGGGTAAAAGTTACATTCTGTTAATTGTCTTAAATTAGAAGGCTGCGGTATTGAATCAAGAGACATTCTGTTGAGTGTACATCGCACCTTGTAACCGCTGCTAGCACTGAGAATGTGCACTGCTTATTGGCGTAAGTGGATGGTTTCATTTTTCATTTTCACAAGTGGTAATAGGTATGTCTTTTCTTGTTGCGTAAATCCTTTAGCAGTGATAATATGGTGATAGTTCTGATATTAGTAGTCTGAGACAAAAAAAACATAATATAATCTATTTATAGTTTTTAACATTTTTAAACTTTTATAAGTGTATCTATGCTAAATACCTTTTATTTTTTGAGTTTTAGATAGAATAGTAAAGGGTTATAACATCAGTCAGGTTTTTATTGCTGTCTGTGTTCCCTTTTGGATAGATGCATGCTCTTTATTTGTGCTGGTAACACTATTGGAATACCCCTTTATTGGGACCTTTAAGGCAATATAAAACAACTTGTCTTAATATGTTACATTTTATTTATGCTAGGTATTAAAATCCACATAAAACAAAATTACGTCTGATTTTCTTTGTATACATGTGTTTACCAGCATGTTGATATATACCTACCACACAATCCTGGTTTACATAGTCCTGTATCTTGTCTTGGGACATTGTTAACATAGGATCACCCAACGCATTTCAGAAAATTATATTTCCTTCTTCAGGGATGTACAATGTGGAAAATATATCTTATGCTGAAAGTAATGCAGAGATAGAATGTAGAGCTGTCACATAAAAAAAAGGCATATGTTTGCTGTCACCAATTTAGCTGACATGGGGTTGCATCTAGGCCTGGATATAGATGGCCCGGCATTTATTGGTCCAGCTTGGTCCGATGTAGCTATGCAATTACCATAATTGGCCGATGCCCCTGGAATCTGGAAATCACTGTAGTAGATACCGCTTCCCCAGTGATCTCCACTTGCTTCTGGGTTAATTCTTCATTGTAAACTCAGTAAGTCAGCCAATTGGCATGAGTGTCATTCAGAGGATGCTTTGCATTTTCTCAATGAATGCAGTGCATTTTTTTATTATGGAAGAAATTCCCCTGGGGGGTGGGACTTTTACGGCAATAACCAGGACTTAAGTGTGTTAAGTTTAGAATTTATTAAGCAAATGTAGTACAAAAAATATGTAGAGTACAAAACATGTGATAGACCAAGACAATGACAAAGAACAGCAAGTGTATCATAAAAACATGGCCATAGATACGTCTCTCTGATGCTGGAGGTATCTGAGATGTCTGGACAGGACCAGACGCATTTCGGTCAGTTTGCCTTTTTCAATAGTCCAACAAAAGAAGCCAGATCTCAGACTGGGAATGTAAGAAGCAGAAATCAATACTTGGTAATGACAATATAAAACAGTCATATAAAGGAGAGTATAATATGTAAATCACATAGTATCTGTTTTGCCAAAAGACATAAAAAGTATCAATAAGTAATGTGCTATGTAAATACATACCAGATAAGAGAGTTCTCTGTGAGACGAGGAAGGACAGGTCATGTTGGAAATTAAAATCTTAACGGGTTGAGGAACCTCAGTTTCCAAGAGCCGCTACTGGAGAAAAGACGATTGAGGGGGGATATGATATCAATGTACAAATACTGTACTGGTGACCCGAGCATAAGGAACAAACTATTCAGAGAAAGGAGGTACAATAATACACGTGGCCACTCACTAAAACTAGAGGAAAGGCGGTTTAACCTTAAAGTGCGTAAGGGGTTCTTCACTGTAAGAGCAGTAAGGATGTGGAATTCTCTTCCACAAGCAGTCGTATCAGCAGGGAGCATCGATAGTTTCAAAAAACTAGTAGATGGACACCTTAAAGACCTCAACATACAGGGGTATACAATGTACGATTAAAAGCAAACACACACACGCATTCATAGGTTGAACTGGATGCATAGGTTGAACTGGATGGACTGATGTCTTTTTTCAACCTTACTAACTATGTAACTATGTAACTATGTAACTACTGGTATGCACCAACTTCTGATTATCTGTTTTCACAGATCTATAGGTGTATATGGAGTTGTGCATTTCTGAATTTGGAAAGGAACCCCCCAAAGAATTGGTAAGTTGTGGGGAACAGGGTGAATATAGCAACCCCACAAACAAAGGTGGCTGCACTCCTCCAATCAAAATTCCCTCAAGGATCCCAAAAATAGGTCTGCATTAAAGGGCATCTATAGGGAAAAAGAAGGGGGAAGATGGAATAGGTAAGCAATATTCATGGAAGGCGTTGTAGCAGATAAATGACCAATGATGGTATGAATCAATAATAGTACCGTAAATATTCTGTGGAGTTACATGTGTCTTAGATGGACATCTGTAAAAAGGTAAGTATTGTACCGAGCTTCTCAAGTACATAGTCCCTTTGGACAGGTAGTCTAAAGAGTAGAAGGAAGGCAATATCTATTAATAAATGCACTTTATATATTGAGGGCTGGTGAGCTATATTTAGAAGGAGAGGGGAAAGTTAGATCGCCATTCCAAAGGATGTGAGAATAAAAGTTGAGCCTTCACCCCTAGGAAAGTTTCAGATGAAATGCCTGGGTAGCCATGCAAGAAAAATGATGGTGCAGGAGAAGGTAGATAAGTAAGAATAAATTAAGAGTATGAGACACCGGTGTGGAATCCTAACGTCAGGCCATATAAGTGTCGAGATATACACTATAGATCGTAGAGTATTATGCCTCGTGGGTGCCCCAAAAAGAAAGAGTAGTACATGGTATCCTATTAAAAAAGGAAAGTCTTACCTTGGTGACCCAGAGCTGAGGAGTAATGGCGGCGCGCTCTCCGTAGAGAGCGCCCGCCATTTAAGTACACCAGCACCTGCGCAGAAGCCCGAATCCGGGCTCCTCCCAAGGTGTGTGTGCAGACCAATGGAGATCCCCCGTGTCTGGAGCGCACAGGCGCCGCCCACGTGAAGACGTTGGCCGCGACGTGCGTTCCGGGCACGCCAGCGCACAATATCCGGCCACACAGATCCGTCAGATGACGGTATCTTAGAGCCAGTACAGGGGCGTGGTGAAGAGCATGACATCACCACCCCTCCCCACCAACTCGTCCATTCAGGGAACACTTTGTATTCTTTGAGAAAATGCAAAGTTACCCCGTGCCAAGTGATTGACCTTCTGAGTTCACAATGTAGCAAGGCAGTCGCTCAGTATGGGACCAGGAAGCTAATGGAGATGACAGAAGAAGCAGTGCCTACTACAGTGATTTCCAGCTTCTAGAGGTATCCCACTGGTATGGTATTTATATGCTTTGTTACATTGGTCCAACCTGAACCAATGTAACTATGTAGAACATGGCATACCTGAAATTTTTCATTACCTGCTTGCTGACCACATCAGGTAGAAGTATGGCAGCAGAGCGTTTCTTCATTACGTACCTAGTACATGATCCGGGACTTCCGGGTAGGGGGTGTGCACGCATGTGGTAGATTCCACCACATCCCCTAATAAAAACAACACACATAGTACACAAAAACACTAGTTAGGCACACATTTAACCCTTTAATCGCTCTCGATGTTTAACTACTGTGAGGGATTAGCTCGGTGGCGGGTGTGGATGACCCCTTGGGGGGTGCGTTTTCCCAGAGAGGTAGCCGACAAGTGCTTGCAAACAAACAGTGTGGTTTATTAAATGGTGTTTTCTTCACCAGGCTGTATGCAGCAAAACATCCAAAATAAAATAAAACAGAAAATAAATCCTTGCCTCTGTGGGCGGCTACCTTCTCACAACTGGAACCTGCCTAAGTGTCTGTCTCCAACCTACCGTCGGGCAGACTTCCTTGTCCTACAGCGGACACTCAATAGTCCTTTTATAATAGCTTCACAGGGCAACACAGTCCTTTTGTTTCTTTCACACAGAAACACTTCGTCTTCTCACCTTTGAGACGTATTCACCCTTGGTTACCGTCCCGGGCACACATCACTCCGGGGGGTCTTCTCCCAGGCCCACACATCCTGTCGGGAGGCACACGCTGACTGTCCTCCTGCTCCCAGCCCACATGGCTTCAGGACACAGCTTCTGGAGGCAGCAAACAATAGGAATTTCTCTGAACAAATTATAGAGCCTTAACTCCCTCATTCTGAACAGGTGAAGGCCTTTCAACTTCCTGCTGGCTAGCTCTGTAGCCAACACCCTAAATTAATTAATGGACTTCTCAATCAGGTGGAAATGTATCTCCTTCCTGTGACTACATTCCCAGATTTAGCTGACTTCCTGTCACATACCCCCCCCTCTTGTTTCAACCCTAGGGTTGGGACACATATTTCCAGGCACGCATGTGTCAGGCACTGCTGACTCACTGATAAGCCTCCTATTATCCTCAAGCTTCCGGATGAAACTGTTTTGTCATCTTCATTGACGGATTTCTCATAAATGCCACACAGTTTGTCTCTCATCTCATATACACATTCTTCAACTGCATTTTTGGCATCATTTCGCTCCTTCTCGTTTCTGTCATCTTCATTGACAGCTTTCTCATAAATTTCAGACAGCTTGTCCCTCATAACCGTCTGTCCAATCCACCATGGAGGACCGTGATCCATAGGCAACTCAATTGGGCTAGTCTTAATGTCTTCAACATTCTTAAGACGCCTCTCTCTGCAATCCATAAATGTTTTCCACAAAACTTTGAGAACCTTTGCTTCACTAAGCTTTGTTCCAAGTAGGGACTCTTGACATCCCTCTGTGACTTGAGTTGCCTCTCCATACATCTGTACACAATCATTGACTTTTTGTTGTAAAAGGGAATGATCTTCCTTCTTGAGCTTTGCTTGCTCTAAGATGCTGTGCAGAGGATTTTCCAATTGAGACAACAGGCTGTCACACATTTCTTCAAAGTGACCCCTGTTCCTTTTCCCAGAGATATCAATATCATTCACCAAACATTTCATATTCATAGGCAGATCTGAAGCATTTGCACTCATCAACTTCTTAAACTTTTCGCCCTCCTGAGCGAGTCGCAGTAAAGGCCTACTATTTGATTTGATATTCAGTTTATATTTCTTGCCAAACTCTTCACAGAAGAAGCCAACCAGAACATCATCAACTTTCCTTCCACCAACATAGGGGTCAAAGGCAACAACACAGTTGAACCCAGCGATCTGGGTGGTATCCATTATAGACCTCCTCTCTGCATCAGTGAAGAAGCATGGAACTGCAACACATTCTTTTACAGGTTTCTTCAATGCACTTTCTGCTGAACTATTTGACCGCTCAAGGTCACCTAGTTCTTTTTCTCTATCTGAATTCCACATGGAATGCATCTCAAGATCACGATCAAACTTCTGCCACCCGTCTTTCACCAGTTCCATTTTGGAAACACTCCCTGAAAGGCACTTATTCATTTGCTTCACGTTTTCACCAACAGCCTTAGTTTTCTCCACTAGGTTTTCAGCCTGAACTGAGAAATCACCACATTTCTTACTCAGCTCCTTTGTTTGCTGAAGTTCTAATGATACATTTTCCAATGCTTGAAGTTTTTGAAGGAACGGTTTATTCCAAAGGGGTGATTCAAGCCACATGTCGTCACATTTCTGAGGCTCACTCAGGACAGACCCCAAAACACTGATCCTTTTAAAAACTGCATCAGGCACACTATCCCCTCTTTGGGACAGATCCTCTGTTGCCTGGAATTCCTCTTCCAGTTCCTGCAACGGAATCTTCATCTCTTCTAGTTGCTGTTCTAAGGCTCGCTTAGACTTTTCTAGCTCCTGAACGCTTTTCACAACATCATCCTTGGAGCTGACCAATTCTTCCATTTCTGTACGCAGCTGTTTAACACTTTCTAGTTCAGCCTTACACTCTAGAGCTTCCTCCAAAGAGCGAGCCAAGAACAGGGCTTTGCTCTCGTTATCACGCACCTCCGTTTCTGCACGTGCGCGTTCTTCTGCATATTTTGCAGACACAGTCTTCTCTTCACCAAGCATCTGAACAAACTTCTTTTTCACATCTTCAACACACTGTAATGAACCAACGCTTTCTTCCATGCGTTTTTTCATATCCGCTATCTGAGCTTGCAATGTTGCGACTTGCTCTGATAGGTTTTTCGTTGCTTCCGCCTCCTCTTTTAATTGTTCCAGGAAGCCATTTTTCTCATCTTCCATTTGTTTGAGCTTTGTGCTAAAACTCAGCCTTTGACACCTCTCTTCCTGTAAGAGTTCCTGCGTGTCTTGCAGCTGCGATTCCAAGATAGAAAAATCTTCCGCAATTTCTCTAGATTTTCTGTCTGCTTGAGAAAGCTGATTTGTAACATTGTCCAACTCAACCTGCAGTCGGTTTGCCTTCTCTGACAGCTTAGCACACAATCGGTCACCTTCTGACACCTTGACTTGCGATTCCAGAAGCTGTGCCTCTACTTTTTCCCTCTTATGTTCACAATCTCCTTTTCCCTGCATAAGAGCCTTCACCTCATTGGCTAGCATCTGGGAATAAGAATGTAATTCTGCCACACAGGCTTCTTTCTCCTTTAACTGCTGCTGGACACGTTGGGCTTCCCCTTTCCAACTTTCACAGTCCGCACGCCATTCATTTACCACATTGCTCAAAGTAGTGAGCTCATACACAGTACTCAGTAATTTAGCCTCTCTTTCACTTTTCTCGTTGTCGCTGAGAGACAATGTCGTTTTCAGAGCGACATTCTGTTCCTGCGACTCCTGCAGGTCTATTTTTGTAGCTCCCAAAGACTGAAGACTTTTTTCCAGCTGATTACGCAACTCCAACATATCAGCCATACTTTGCTTCTGCAAAGTCTGAATTTCACTTTCCTTTTCCATGAGGATGGTATCTTTCTCCATTATAGTCTCTCTGCGTTTTTGCAACTCGACCAAAAGAAGAGCAGTGGATTCTTCCCACTGTAACACATGAGACTTGAGTAGTTCATTCATTTCCTGCAAGTTTCTATGCTCCATTTTAAGCAATTCCAAGGCTTGTTCCTTTTCTTCCATTTTCCGTTGCAAGGCATCCAACTTAGCCCTGCACACATACTCGGTTTCCTCCATACCGATGGCCTCCATTGGCTGCTGGCGTCTCTGTTTCCAGCCTGCCATGCTCTCTTGATGAGCCTTTTGTTGAGCTGCAAAGCTCTGCTGAAAATCCGCATTTGCCTGCTGTTGAGCTGCATTTGCTTGCTGTTGAGCTGCATTTGATATAATCAGATGTTTCAACATCTCCTCCATTTTGAGTTTACTTTTCATCTGAGCACACTGCGTCTCCATAGCAGTTTCATCAGTGTTGCTAGGGACAACAACCTTCCTCTTTAGTAGACTCTCTTTAGGCATGGATGGGGCTGGTTCAGACGGCAACATCCCCTCCATCCATAGAATCCGGTCTCTCATTTCATCTATCTTTGCATTTTTCAGGCGTTTGGACCGCCCCATCTTCAATAACTCCACAAACAAATTTTTCACAGTCCAGCAAACAATTTTCAGACCACTGTCTCTTCAACACATGTAGTTTTTCTCTCTCTTGCAGGATCTCTTTTCCTGCGCACACAGTTTGTGCAGTCACTTGCACCAGACACAACAAAGTTCATCAAATAATTTTGAGACCGCTGTCTCTTTAAAACACTTTTTTTTTCTGTCAGGATCTTCTCTCCTGCACACATAGATTGTGCAATCTCATGCACCAGATAAAGTTCATCAAACATTTGCACTTCCTTGCAGGGATCTCTGCTTATGCCCACTGCATACCTCCACCATATGTGAGGGATTAGCTCGGTGGCGGGTGTGGATGACCCCTTGGGGGGTGCGTTTTCCCAGAGAGGTAGCCGACAAGTGCTTGCAAACAAACAGTGTGGTTTATTAAATGGTGTTTTCTTCACCAGGCTGTATGCAGCAAAACATCCAAAATAAAATAAAACAGAAAATAAATCCTTGCCTCTGTGGGCGGCTACCTTCTCACAACTGGAACCTGCCTAAGTGTCTGTCTCCAACCTACCGTCGGGCAGACTTCCTTGTCCTACAGCGGACACTCAATAGTCCTTTTATAATAGCTTCACAGGGCAACACAGTCCTTTTGTTTCTTTCACACAGAAACACTTCGTCTTCTCACCTTTGAGACGTATTCACCCTTGGTTACCGTCCCGGGCACACATCACTCCGGGGGGTCTTCTCCCAGGCCCACACATCCTGTCGGGAGGCACACGCTGACTGTCCTCCTGCTCCCAGCCCACATGGCTTCAGGACACAGCTTCTGGAGGCAGCAAACAATAGGAATTTCTCTGAACAAATTATAGAGCCTTAACTCCCTCATTCTGAACAGGTGAAGGCCTTTCAACTTCCTGCTGGCTAGCTCTGTAGCCAACACCCTAAATTAATTAATGGACTTCTCAATCAGGTGGAAATGTATCTCCTTCCTGTGACTACATTCCCAGATTTAGCTGACTTCCTGTCACACTACTTACCAGCCAGTTTCATTAGTACAGTGACAGTGCATATTTTTAGCACTGATTATTGTATTAGTGTCACTGGTTCCAAAGTGTCAAAACTGTTACCCCGTGTCCGATTGTCCACCACAATATCGAAGTCCCACTATAAATCGCTGATCGCCACCATTACTAATATAAAAAATAAATAAATACAAAATCCAGTATATACACCATAGTTTGTATATGCTATAACTTTTGCATGAACCAGTCAGCATACGCTTACTGGGAAAATATGTAGCAGAATACATATTGGTATAAATTTATGAAGAAATGTGATTTTCTTATTGAATTTTATTTTAGCTGAAAGTAAAAATTATTGTTTTTTTTTTCCCCAAAATTGTCTTCCTTAGTTTATAGCACAAAAAATAAAAAACCAAGAGGTGATCAAATGCCACCGAAAGAAAGCTCTATTTAGGGGAGGGAAAATATACATTTAATTTATATACATTTTGAATTAATTTTCAGTTAAAGTAACGCAGTGCTAAAAAGCAAAAATTGACCTGATCATGAAGCGGGGTAAATCTTCCAGAGGGCAAGTGGTTCATTTTGAGGCGGTGAATTAGTATTGTTAAACTGCAAAGAAAGTCCTGTCACTGGCAGGACCTCCAGTTACAAAAATGTTTCAATATATTCTTAAAAATAAAATTTTCTTAAGAAAACTGTAAGATATGAGGACAAGCAAGTAGATTTGAGTTTTACATACATTTTAAACCTATATTTCTAATATGTTTTACTTACATTATTAAGCAAGCTGTACCCACAGACACTTTCTACGATGACAACGCTTACTCATTGTACTGTAGCTATGTAGGAGCTGCTGCAGAGCTGTCACTATTTCCTATGCCTTCCAAAGTTTTGACTACAACCAGCTGTGCCAACGCCCAATATGCTGGCCAATTTTGCTGCAGTAAAACTGTGATGTTCAGCAGCTGCTGGAGAGCACACGCATCTACAGGAAGTTCCTACAATGGGCCTACAGCAGTGGTGGGTAACGTAAATTGTCAACTGTGTCCCCTGACATCACTATATTGCCACACATAATCCAGTTTATGTAATGCTGCAGAAAGCTAATAGACAACAGACAAGCTACAGGAGATGATCAGAGATAACGAACATGCTGTAGAAGTTATTGAAGACTGGGGACATGCTTGAGGAGACAGTCAATCACGGAAGACATGTTACATGAAACTACTAGAGCTCCCTGCTACTACAGCTCCTTTACAAATGAATGCTTCCACTTTTGTGCTTGGATGGACGGCACAGAAAAAACCTAAGATAGTGTGAAAAGAAAACCAAAAAAAAAAAACATTTAAC
Source organism: Pelophylax lessonae (assembly GCF_965119305.1). NCBI lineage: Eukaryota > Metazoa > Chordata > Amphibia > Anura > Ranidae > Pelophylax > Pelophylax lessonae. The sequence goes on along the minus strand of NC_138777.1, from coordinate 187,608,875 downwards.
TACTGTAAGCCAGTCGTAGGAATATTTTTCCTTGACTGTCCTGAATAAGCACCAAAACCTCTAAAGAATAAATTGTAGGTACCAAAGAGCCACAGGTTGGGCACCAAGGGTCTACAGGATGTGACAGTGCTAAGAAAGAAAAAAGGCGTACTATAAAATAATATCATTCTAATGTAGGTGCAGTCTGTTTTCTCCACTGTAGGTGGCCCAACCGGAGCGGCATCACAGCCTGGAGAAGAAGTCAGTGGAAACTTTGCTTTTCTGTGGTTTCCTGGTTCCTGGAGACAGCAATCTTGTTGGCTATACTGCATCCAGATGACCCTTTCAGCTATCTTGGGTTAGCAGAATCCTTTTAAGTCCCTGTTCCCCAGGTTTTGGCACACAATTGCAAATGGGTACTATAGGAACAGGTACTCCGCCTCTTAGGAACAGTACTAGTGGCAAGGAAAGGTTCCAGACAAGGAGGGAAAGTGTAAAGCCTCATACACACGCACCGATTGTTGGCCGTAAATTTTCGGCCAACGTCCGATCGGTCGATTTTCGGCTTGTTAGTATGATGCTTCCGACAACCGACTGCGACTTTTCGGCCGAACAAAATCTGGTGTGCATGCTATAAAATTTTTGTTGGCCGTCAGCAGAACGGCCGATTGTTCCTCAGTCAGTACAGATTTCGACAGACAAAAATGTGATGATCAAGACTGGGCATGCTCAGAGAAGAAAAAACACACGAAAAGTAGACCAGAACATGACATCACTTCTGCAGTTGGTTGTTGTTGGCCAACAAAATTCGTGTGCAGTCTAGAGCACATTTCAACCAACACAACAACACTGGACAAAAGACAGCCGATCGGTCGGCCAACAATCGGTGCGTGTGTACGAGGCTAAAGATTCACAACTTCTCTGGACTTCTTCCCACTTGGACAGGAGATGACTAGGTTGCATTCAGCTTGGCTGAAACCTGCTTCTCTACACGCTTTTGAAATCTGTGAGTGTTCCGGGTTGGGCTGTCTTCCCATTGGGTTTGTTGTGAACTGTATTACTTTACTTCAATTCAAGTTATTTACATGGCACACAGACTGTGTGTGTTATTGCTCCTGCACCCAGCTGGATACACCTACCCGCCGAATAGCCCCAAGGTTCTTTCCCAAACTTGTGCATTCGCAACCAAGCACACAATCTTAGTCACTCTTCTGGCTCAATCAGTCTAAGGGTATCCTTTTTCTTTTTTTTTTTTGCTTGATTAAACTCAAACTTGGATTAGTGCAGGGTAAATGTAGAATATTCCTGTAGGACAATGTAGGAACCTAAGGACACCTGTCTCTTTCTCAAAGCTTCCTAGCTCAGTCCTTGCAGCAGCAATTCATGGGCTAAACTACACAGGGACACCGTAAAAAATTTTCCCCTTTCAACCCAGATTGGCACTGATGTATGAGGAACAGTAGCAGCACACAGTCACTGGGATCTCACACAGCAGTCTGTACTCAAAAATGCCCCTGGATATTTGGATGCCTCCTTCCAATTTCAGCCAGATATGTCTCCTGTTGGCTCTTCAGACCAGATCTTCAGCTAAATTCCCTAGCCAGCTCCAGAAAAATTTAGTAGAATAGCCCCCCCCCCCCCCCAGCTCTGCCACAGCTGGAACCTCGATAAGCAAATTGAGAAACACAGCTGGATTGTCCAGAAGGGCAGCAACCCTTCAGGTAGGGAACTCCTCCTTCTGGATAAAAACACCTCTGTGGTAGGCCTCTAACTATTTATGCACTCTCCCAGCCACATATTGGGCACCCTCCCAAAGGGATTGGCTGGGACCACATAAAAGTTCAGAAATTGTAGATTTGACTCTCCTGGCCCACACCGTTCTAGAACTCTCCAAAAAACAGGGAGGAGCAGTCAAATTCACAACCAGTGAAACTCAGAGCAGAACAAAGCAATCGCATGCTGGTCCACTGACTACAGAGGAGCTAAAGTACTAAATTTACCTAACCTAGCTAGCACCTAACTAGGAGGGTGCTACACTAATTTACTAATAGTGCTCTACATAACTAGGTATTATTATATGAACATGTGGCTCTTCTGTAGTTTTGCTTTATAAATGAACAACCTCTCTCTGTGCTTTTGCTGTGAAGGCTGTTAAATCGCCGTACGCAGAAAGTCTCTTGAGTCATGAAGGGTTAAACAGTTTATGTCCATTTCCAACATGCCAGGAGATATGGGCTGAAATCAGTGCACGTTGGACTTATCTGAGCAATTAAACAGAAAGCTTCAAGACTAACAGGAAATCCATAGGCCACAGACAAACAAATTGTCTTGTAGCTTTCTGCTCCGTATGGATTAGCTGAGGTTTTTCATGACAGACTACGTCCATTCAAGGAAAAATGATGTTTATGCTTAATTAGGCCAGGCACGGGACTAGTGCCGTTCACCTGCCCAGAGGGGTTGAATTATTTTTCGATACAGTCGTATGTTTCTCTCTTGAAACTCCTCCATCTAATCCTAGCTTAATGACAATGAAATAACGAAGAGTCTGTGAGTAGGATATTTGTCACTACAGGCCCATTTATCTTTACATAGAAAGCTAAGTACGTGGCAAGCTAAGAAGGTTTGTTTGCATAATGGACATTCTGCCAATGGTGAGGTAGAGGATAGTTCAGGAGGTATTAATTGGGTCTCTCAAAATCTTCTCATGTAAATATATTTGTACAGTCACTACTATAACCTATAACCGAGGCTAAGCTTGCTTGAGAAATATTTGCTTGTGTTGAAATTCTTACTTTGATCAGCTGCTCAGTGAAGTGGAAGGTGCAAAGAATTTAAGCTTTACCTCCTTCCTCCTTTTCCTTTTTTTTTTTTTACTTTTTGGGCAATAGAAAGTCATTTTATATACTTTTAAAATTCTCTTTTACAATTAATCCTGTATTTTTCTTATTAGACTATTACATGGGTGATGGTCACTAGTTTCATGGCCATCACCAGTCATCTTGTTCTAAGGACATTACTGCATTTCCCTAGGACTTCTGCTTTTCCCAAAATGGCAGTTGAGCATCCAAGTGCAGATGCTTTCTGTCCTTAGTTTTGTAGATTTCTTTCTAGTTCTTGGAATTGCTCAATTCATGTCATTCTGCTAGAAGAATTTCCCATCAGAATCATACATTAGAACTAGCCCTTCAGTCCTGGAGATGGCTACTTCCTTCTCAGCCTTGAGCCTTCTCACACAAATGTTTTATTTGAAATCAATAATTTCCCTGTATGGAAAATAATCCAAAAGTGGCATTTTGAATTATTATTATTATTATGAGCAGGTTTCAAATGGCTGCTCATTTGTCCATGACCGGTTAGCCCATCCCAGTCCAGCTCAGTTAAGTCAGTCCAACAACTGACTGTTTGATGGTAAAAGTAGTCTTCAAGAACCCCAACATTCATGGGCATCCGCAAGTAGGGGCAAGGGGGGACAAATGCCCCCCCTGGAGTCTCAACTTCCCCTTTAAAGTGGTTAAGCCACTTTATATCATCATGTCTGGTCTGTTGAATAATCCTGTGCGCCCCTGTGTTGTGTTTTAAAAAAATAAGGCATTTTTTCTAGTTTTCTGAGCACCAAGAACCGCTCACGTGACCCGTCGGCTCACGTGAGCTGAGAATGGCGCTTTGAAAACTTGTAAAGAATGGCTTATTTTTATAAAACATACACAGGGGCACACAAGATTATTAAACAGACTGTAGAAAGGATATGAAACTTTAAATGAAAGATAAAATAAAATAAAAATAAATGCTGCCATTTGCCCTTTAAAATAAATACTCTAAATAAGTAGAATGACTAAGCCCCTCCCCTTCATGACATTGTTAAAAAGGAGTAGAGCATGGGTGACCTTAAAATGATGCCGCCCCCCCCCCTGAAAAAAATTCTGCGGATGCCCATGCCAACATTTACACTTTGGGATCTTCGGTACTGTAACTCTTCCAACAGTTGGTTGCTAAAGTGCATACATCTACAATGAATTTGCATTTCTGAAAGAAATTGGAGTTCGTTTTCATAGGAAGTGTGTCAGGAAAAAGCCTTTGCTGTTCAAAAAGAACATTAGAGCAAGATTATAGATTCCAATTCAAGGTATAGGCAAAGATTGAATTTCTGGAACAATGTGCTTTGAACTTAGAAACAGAAAAAAGTTGCTTGGCCACAGTAACAATAGACATGGTTGGTGAAAACCAAAAACACCATTTCAGGAGAAGATCCTCATACCAACTGTGAAGCAAGATGGTGGAAATGTTATTGTGTGAGTTTGCTTTGCTGCTTCATGGCATGGGCAGCTTACAGTCATTGAGTCAACAATGAATTCTGCATTATATCAAAGTGTGCTTGATGAGAATGTGAGTCCACCTGTCTGAACCTTGAACATGAGATGGATTTTTTTCAAGCTATAATGAACTGAATCTCACTAGCAAATCCATCAAGGAATGTCTCAAGATAAAGAAATGCACATTTTTGGACTGGTCTATTTGAAATCCATTAAATGTTGTGGAGGGATTTGAAATGGGCAGTTCATGTAAGAAAACCCACAAACAGCTTATGACTAAAGGGATTTTTCATGGAATTTCACAATTTCAGTATCAAAACTGGTGAGTAATTATTCAAAATGCCTTAAAGATATATTACCAAGGTCAAACAAGTGTGGTCCTCATCCCTTGGTTTGTGTTAGTAGAACCTGACTAAAGGCTTGTTAGGATATTTACAGGTGGCTTGCTATGATAAAGCCCTGTACACACGGACCAAATATCAGGTTCATTAGAAACCAGCTGACATCCGGCCCATGTGTATGGCAGCTGGTCCGACAGAAGCTGGCCAAATGTACGATTTCTGTAGAAGGGGCATGACCGGAAAAGGTATGCCAATCGGCTCCCGATCAGCTCTCTCAGATCGTTGACCGGTGTGTTTTGGCGTGGGGGCGCCCGGGGTGCCCCCCCCCTGTCAGAACACAATAGCTCAGCTGGGAGATTGCTGTACTAACATCGGATAGAACAACGCCCAAGATCTTCAGGTTTTTTTTTTCATTCAGTCCGCTGGTTTGAACAGAAAAGAACTGATAGTTTGTACCAGGCTTAAGAGGAGACATTGGTACTGCGATTTGACAATACCCTTTTTGACGACTGCATAAACTACAACAAGGTAAAACAGTATGCACAAGAACACAAGATGGTAAGAAATGACAAGCTCTAGCAAGATAATGTTATGTGGATAGCACAGATATAAATAATGCTTAGTTTTACTTAGTTCATCTTTAATTATATTACCAGAAAATCTATGACTTGCAAATGAGCATTATTTTTCATTTTCTGGATTTTAAATATGTAGAATCTCTGACTGAGGTTTTCCAGATAATGGTGTGGTTTTCTCAATAAAGCTCTTTATTTGTGATAATTTATTATGGTTTTCAGCATGATCGCTCCTACTAAATTGTTAAAATTCTTTTTGTTCTGTCCATTTTTATCCAGTTTTTTATTTGCAGTTTTTTTTTTTCTCTTACTATTTTGTTTCAAATCATTAACTTTGAAAAATGAAAGGGATCATATTTTCTTATATAAATATGTATACGCCCATAATTTATCTATGACACACAAACTAATAGAATACAGCAAATGAGCAATCTGAAACCTCAAGTAAGCCATAATAACTACCTTTTTTTAGTTTTGACGACTGCATAAACTACAACAAGGTAAAACAGTATGCACAAGAACACAAGATGGTGAGAAACGACAAGCTCTAGCTAGATCATGTTATGTGGATAGCACAGATATAAATAATGCTTAGTTTTACTTAGTTCATCTTTAATTATATTACCAGAAAATGTCTTTGGAGAGTGGGAGGAAACCGGAGTATCCAGAAGAAACTCACGCAGGCACAGGGAGAACATACAAACTCCACGAAGGTAGTGCCATGGTTGGGATTCGAGCCAACAACCAGGGCCAGACTGGCTTGCCAGGATACCGGGAACTTTCCTGGTAGGCCGGCTGCCCTGGGGCTGCTGTCAGCTATGAGCTCTGGGACTTTTTTTTTTTTTTTACAAGAAGAGCAGCTGCCGGTGCCACCCACTCCATTAGAACTGGTGCCTGATGGAGTGATATGCTTTGAAGTGCAGTGCCCGCATTCAGCAGGCTGGGCTATGCAGCACAACTGAAGTGAAGGCTAAAGAAGTAAACTAATCCCTGGCCTGCAGCCGCTGCTGGGCCTTACACAGACACACTGTGGTTCCCCTGCTACAGTAATTAGGCACCTGCTAGCTAGTAAGAGAAACAAGGCATACTTCTCTCTCTCCACGGCCCATGAAATGTCCTGTACCATGTCCTCAACCTATTACATCTCCTGTACCATGTCCACAGCCCATTATATCTCCTGTACCATGTCCACAGCCCATTACATCTCCTGTACCATGTCCGCAAACCCATTACATCTCCTGTACCATGTCCACAGCCCATTACATCTCCTGTACCATGTCCACAGCCCATTACATCTCCTGTACCATGTCCACAGCCCATTACATCTCCTGTACCATGTCCACAGTACATTACATCTCCTGTACCATGTCCGCAACCCATTACATCTCCTGTGCCATGTCCACAGCCCATTACATCTCCTGTACCATGTCCACAGCCCATTACATCTCCTGTACCATGTCCACAGCCCATGACATCTCCTGTACCATGTCCGCAGCCCATTACATCTCCTGTACCATGTCCGCAGCCTCTAACCATCTCCTGTTCTATGTCTGCAACCTCTGACCATATCCTGTACTATGTCCACTGCCTCTCACATCTCCTGTACTATGTCCGCAGCCTCTGACCCTCTCCTGTATCCTGTCCGCGGCCTCTGACATCTCCTCTATCATGTCCGCAGCCTCTGACCAACTACTGTAACATGTACGCAGCCTCTGACATCTCTTGTACTATATCCGCAACCTCTGACTCTCTCCTGTATCCTGCCTGCAGCCTCTGGCATCTCCTGTATCCTGTCCACAGCCTCTGACCATCTCCTTTAACATGTCCGCAGCCTCTGACATCTCTTGTACTATATCTGTAACCTTTGACTCTCTCCTGTATCCTGCCTGCGGGCTCTGGCATCTCCTGTATCCTGTCCGCAGCCTCTGACCATCTCCTGTAACATGTCTGCAGCCTCTGACCATCGCTTGTCTTTTATCTTAGTAGCAGTCTCTAAGGGGGAGTCTGGAAAGGAGTTTGCTCTTATATATATATATATATATATATATATATATATATATATAAAGCCCTATGTGCTTTCATATTTGTCTTATCTATATATAATACACTCTTCAAATGTGCTTTAAAATGCATGGTTTTCCCTATTTTGAACCAGAAAATAATGATGTTATGCTGTTGGGCTGGTATAATAATGCTATGGGGCTGGTATGAAATTTTTTCCAGGGTTGGTTTTTATTCCCAGTCCGGCCCTGCCAACAACCCTAGTGCTGCTAGGCTTGAAATATTCGGTATCTATTTACTTGACAAAACCTAGTATTTTATATTTTACAAAAAATATATATTTTATCATACTTGTGTGCACTAAAATTAGTGTGAGTATATTTATTTCCTGAAAATATAGGTTTGGCGAACAGAAGCTCTATTATTACATAGTAGAAAAACAGAAAGTTGTATCAATAATTATCAAGATTTCCTTTCACTACTGCCAATCCAGGGCAGCATATGGAGGTATGCTGCCATGTAGGCACCAGGAAAATGGATCTCTGGTAGAGAAAGGGTCAACTTCACCCAAATCATATATTGCAGTGTTGTATTGTTTCTGGTCTTTTGAATCAGATGTTGGATTCCTACATTTTTTGGGGACTCCACTGGTAACACATATTCAATTCCACTGACTTGTCACCGCTCTTATAAAGCAAACAATGGTTACGCATTCTTGATATGTTAAACATATATGTAGGATAACAAATAATTTTTAAATTCGCTTACAGGAGCATGCTGTCTTTATTAAGGGCAGGAGGCAAAAAAAAAAAAAAAAACAAGTGGAAGTTTAGTCATTGGGGTTTTTTGGGGTAGAAAAGAAATAATCCAGTGAGTTCAGTTGTATGTGAAATCTATGTCACTGCTACCTCCCTAACAGCGTCTGTTCGGATCATGGTTGTATTATTATGGCATATCTGTATTTTATCTGTATACTTCATGACACAGGTTCTTCCCCTATGCTAAATTGTCACCCTCCTCTCACAAGACAGCATATAGATGCAGATAGGGTTAGCAGCAGCCCAGGAACAGTACATGACGGTATAAGCCAAGCATGCAAGTGATCAATTTTATTGATTTTTTTCCTTTTTCCAAGTAGCTTCTATCAGAATGAACACAATATATTAGACTGGCTCCCAAATCTCTCCATAGAAGACTTGAGTAACTAATAACATCCTTTTGGTCCCAAAGCGACCTGTTTTGATGGTATCATCTCATATTTTTTTTTCCTGGAAAAAATGCCTGATTATGGTTAAAATGGAGATGATGTGTGGTTTCTGTTAGTGCATGCGGTTGTATGGAGGAAGACCCAAGATAACATAGAGATGGAACAGCTATAGTACAGCCAGCTCAAACTCAATTGATTGCAGTGTTAAATTAGTAATGATGGATGATATTGCTATGCTTTTAGCAGTTTACAAAAGTAATATCTCATTTCAGTTATGGAGATCAGTTTGCATTCATGAAACTTTTTTTTCCCTTTCAGTTTCTTCATCTTGTCAACATTACACTAGCCTTGTTTAACCCTTGAAATAATAGACGCTAAGCTTGCATGGCTCTAGGGCTTATTTCCTTGGGTAGGAATGAATTGGGCAGATGTTGAACTGTACTAACCAATGAATCCTTTGTTCTGAACAATGAAACCTAACTAGTTTCTCTGGGTATCTGGGTAACAGCTCATAATTTCCTTCTGTAGCACTGCCCCCTTGAGGACTGTTGAATTCTTCACCTCTTTGGGTCCCTCTGGGTTCTCGTTAGCAACTGCATGCAGAACCTTGACATTTTACGTTCTGGCTTAGTCAATGAACAGTCTAGGGGTTGTTGTTTTATTTTATATGGGGATGGGAGAAGGGATGAGTGACATACTCCAACACTTGAACTATTCACAATGCTGAGGACCTCTATCTTAGAATGCGGCAAGGCCGCAGCTTCATCCTGCCACTAGATGAATCTGAGGTAATTTTCTTGAGCACTTATCTTCAGGGCACTCGCCTAGTACCCCCTTTCTATCCACCAGCTGACCCCCGTCCTCTGACTACTTTACTTCGGAGTGGCCCCCCTCCTGGTCAGGCCCTTAGACATGATCCCCTGTACTCACGATACTGCTTTTCAGGTTCTCCAGTGTTTCAACTCCTCCTAATCAGCTCTCCTGGACACCTGGGTTCAGCTCCACACTTTTGACTCACCAGGCTGACTGCCTGTGACCATACACCAACCATTTCAGAAGAGGAGGCAGCCGCCACCCTCCTTCCGGGACTCTGCTCAACAGCCAAAACCTGAGCACATGTGCTCCTGGCTTTTTATACTACACCCCACAATGCACCAAGACAGCACTCTGTGCCAATCACTTGGGCTGTATAAAAGCCTGAGTACTCATTGGCCAGGTTTCCTACACTATTGTGCCTCCCATTTTGGACCCCTGGGGACACTCCCTCAGACCAGATGAATCACACACTGAGCACATTGAGCAGACCTAATTCACAGATCCTGCTCCCTGTTAAGCAGAGAGCAATATAGAATTTACGCTCTGATAGGCAGACAGAGCCAAAACTATACTCACTCTCTAGCACCTACCTAGGAGGGTGCTACATTTCAATTCTTATTTAGTTGCCTGATCTGGATTATTTTGGAGGCTACTGGGGACATTACAGGACAAAGGGAATGGTAGTATACAAATTGTGCTTATTTAACCACTTCCCCACCGCTAGCGTTATATTTACTGCGGCGGGCTGGCTCGTACAGGCAAAACAACGTAGATCTATGTCGCTCGCCTGGGAGGAGCTAGGGGGCGAGCATGCGCCGCCGGCGGAGTGCTCCTGCCCCTGATCGTCAGCGGGGAAGCCGATGCGTGTGTCAGGCGGCTCCGATTGCCGCCTGACACCCGCGATCGCTCCCCACAGAGAGAGAAGGACGGACGGTCCGTTAAAGTAACGCAGTGCAGAATTGCAAAATATGGCCTGGTCATTAAGGGGGCCAATCCTTCTGGTCTTAAAGTGGCTAAATCAATTGTAAAGTCTTATACTTACCTGCTCTGTGTAATGCTATTGCACAAAGTAGCCCACAACCCCCCCCCCCCCCCACCAGCGCTCTTGGCTCTTCCTCTTCTGTGTCTGCCAGACATGCCGGCTTGATCCCTAGCCAGGCTGTGTGCATCCATAGACACACATCGAATGGCTTGGCCCCTGTTCCTGCTCCCTTATCACAGAATTTGATTGGCACCAGCAGGAACTAATGGCTCCGCTGCTGCCTCAGTCACAGTGAGTAGAGGGAGAGGGGAGAGAAGACCTTCAGTTGGGCACAGTGTTGGATTGATAAAGAACTCAGGTACAGTAAGTATTAGGGAGGGGAGGGGGGGAACAGACATTGCAAGTTTTTTTAGCTTAAGGCACAGAATGCATTTAGGTAAAAACCTTTCGTGTTCTCAACCACTTTAATGAGTAGGCCTTAAAAGGATTGTAAAGGCAGAAAGTTTTTTTTTTTTACTTCATGAATTCTATGCATGAAGTATAGCATGTGTGCAGCAGCCCCCCTCAGCTCCCCAAATACTTACTTGAGTCCATCTTTTTCCAGCGATGTTGCAGGAGTGTCTCAGCTACCCGGGAATCCCCTCTTCATTGGCTGAGACAGAAGTATGGCACCATTGGCTCCCGCTGCCGTCAATCAAAGTCAGTCAGCCAATCAGGAGAGAGAGGAAGGGGCCGATAACCATAATAAGGCATGCCATATCTATAATAAGGCAATAACCTTTTGAAGAAGTCACATATAACAAAACGCGTCAGAGCCACGTTATCTGTCTCCTGCCATCATTCCTATTTTCATGCTGTTTATGCTGAACTTTTATGGATTCTTGTAAGTTGTTTTAATCCCTTTTTAAATAAACGATCTGTTATGCGGTATCACACTATGTCTGTGTCATCTACCTTTACATATGGATAACACATTGGGAGACCCAGGTATCCGCTTCCAGTGATTCATCGCTATCTTTTGAATAACATCTCTGGGGATAACTACAGATTGTGAGATCTATGGATCATATCAAGCTTTGTTGACCCATTTTCTATAAAGTACTCGGGTCCACATCTGATGGTGAGCATAATCTTTGTATTCACTCTGTTGGTGTGGGAATCCTTACCTGGTTTGATCACCTGTGCAAGGTTGGACGTTTCCACGTTTATGTTTTACCTTTCAACACTTGGGACTTATTATTACGTTTTTATTTTTTATATATTTTTTTCCTCACTTTTGTCCTTTATTAATTTTTTTTTTTGATACACTGTTAATTGATTGTATCAATTATTGTTTTAGCGCTGCACTTTTTCTTGTATTATTATCGAGACAACTATATGTCGATTTATGTGCTGTCAGCTTTTCAATTTTAGGACAGTTAACGCAGTAAGAGCCACGTGATACAAGTATACATATAGAAGGATATGCTTTGTTCATTTTTCATTTCATTTCAACCCCGTGAAGTTCTAAAAACGAACTAGTTGTCATAATAACTAATTAAAATATTTTTTCTATTTCTTGACAAGCATGTCTCTGTACTGGGAACCTGTACTGAGTTCCATATGGAAGCTCTAATTTCTGGCTTTTCCTTCTAAATATTCTGGCTGCCAGGCTTCCATGCATGACAACAGCACCTTCTGATTCCCCTGACCTGAAACAAGCATGAAGATAAGGAGTCCTGACATCACTTCATTTTTCCAGGTCCATTAAAGCAAGAGTCAGCCAGGCAATTAGCATTATGGGACATGGACCAGTATTAGGAACCTCAGCCTACAGTATGAGTTTCTTTTGTGAAGCACATCATCAGAACATCCAGTAAAATTAGGTAAATTGTTGTCACCTATCAGTTAGGAATTCTGCCCAGGTATGTCTTCCTTTAGCTCATCCTAGGCTAATGACATATAATATGGCTGTGGAAAGGCATAACTTTGCCTCTCTAATCCTTCGTATATACAGCCGGACAAACAAACCGAAGGAGATATTGCTGTGTATGCAAAACCCATAAATTTAGAGCCCCTAAATCAACGGGGATGGCAAGTCCACAGCACAGGAGGGAATCCCACATGACTGGGGAATCAATAAAGGAGATTCTGTATGTGAGAGCCTTGAAATATTTAGGAGGTGAAGTGTAAATCCCTTTAATGAGCAATATACTGTAATAATGTGTCATTCCAGAAGACAGCAAATACAATTGTGTAACAGTGTAGCGCTCGCTCTGTATTTATCAAAGTCCAAAAAACAAAGTGCATTGCATGTAGATAGAAACGGATTTCTAGCATAACTTTGCTGTGATTAAGAGTCCGTTCAGACTAGCGCGACTTGTCAGGCGACTTGGTCGCCTGACAAGTCGCGGTCGGTCGCTCACCATTGAGTAGTACAGGACCCGTTCTAATAGGAGCGACACAAGTCGCTCCGACTTAGAAAAAGGGTCCTGTACTACTTTGGGGCGACCTGGAGGCGACTTGCATTGACTTCAATTATATGAAGTCTGTGCAAGTCGCGCCGAAGTCACTTCACAGGTCGCCCCACAAAGTCGAAAGTCGTGTCGTGCCAGTCTGAATGAGCTGTAAATGGTTTATAATGTTTTGCTTCTTTACAGAGCTCCAGTCTCCACCCAAAAAAATTAAAACTCAACATCTACAAATACCGTAGCTGCTAACTTTTGATATAAAGACACTTACCTGTCCAGGGATGTAGCATTGTCCTCACCTAAGACGATTCTTCAATTGGTTCTGACTCCTAAACCTTGCAGCTTCACAGCCAGTTTCCCACTGCGCATAGGTGAGCCACGCTGTGCTTTGTGAATGGTCCCGCAGTCTTCTGGGATCTGTGATGTATCCCAGAAGGCTGCAGGGAAGGAGGGGGGGCAAACTTCTGCTTAGATCGCCACGGCCGCTCCTTCCACCCCCAAAAAAGTGCCAATAATTAAAGAGGAATGTATTATACTCTAGTGTTTTTGTGGTTCACATTGAGAAGTACTCATAGTGCAGCATATTTATTTAATAAAAGATATAAATGTGAGTTTGTTTCTTTACTTTTATCTTTTATTAAATAAATATACTGCACTATGAGTACTTCTCAATGTGTCTGTGGAGGGTGTTGCTGCAAGAGTCTATAGCTCTACCTGCACTATAGGTCCCCAGAGGCCTTAGTGCATCTGGTAAGTGACCTCAGCTCACCGGTGAAGGATCAGATAATTTTTAAAGAGGAAGTAAACCCTCCTCTGCAAGTTGTACCTATAGGTAAGCCTATGATAAGGCTTACCTATAGGTACTGTAAATATCTCCTAAACATGTACTGTTTAGGAGATATTTACCTTACATGCAGCCAGTGACATCACTGGCGCATGCGCTCTGAAGGAACGGCCGCTTTTGCCGTTCCTTCAGAGCCCCGTGCCGTGATCATTGGCTCCCGCGCGCGTGCGCGGGAGTGACGTCACCGTGGCTCCGGCCAATCAGATGGTCGGATGCCGCGATCCCGGAAGATGGGCGACTGAACATGTCGCCCGTCATAAAGGTAAGCGGGCGGCACGGCGGGGGCTTGTTCTAAGGTAAGTATTTCATAATGAGCTAGTATGCGATGCATACTAGCTCATTATGTGTTTCTCTTTCAGGTTGGAAAAAAAAAAGAAAATCTTGGGTTTACGACCTCTTTAAGTCACTTCTATACCCCACCAAGAGAAGGAGCACTGAGAAAATACACAAGATCGTGTCACCCATTTCACTTAGAATTGTTGCACAATTTTATATGGACTTTCCTGTATTTTATTGTGTGTCACTTATACTCATCTATATATTTGTTTAAGCTCTTTTTCACATATATGGTTCACATTGTAGCCCCTATTTCGTTTTGGGGATTTTTGTACATGGACTTTTTCATGAACCACTCACCATTAATAATAATTTATTAACTGAATAAGTTGGTACGCCCACCTATAGCACCAGCATTACTGAGTTGGGAAGATCACTGCACAAGTATTTCTATTAATTTTGTCTATCTTATATTCACATTTGCTTTATGCACTGGTAATTATTGATATAGGTTGTATTCCTCATTTCATATAATTTGTGCAGACATCATGCCTGGTGATATTTATTATGTAGTGAGTTTTTACCATTTATCCTAATATCTGTGACCAGTTGTTGTACTCATGTGGTAGCGCCTCAATATTTCTCCTCTGGCTTCTGTATCTATTCTCTCTTCTAACCTCTTTGTACCATACGTCTCACAGGCTTTCCCTAACCCCAGGACCTTGATACTGTCACAGACAGAGCTAGTTACTGAATATGTTTAGGTATCCCTGAGAAAAGGGATATTGAAGCATTTCCTTACCTCCTATTACAGCCCAGCCTTGTAGCCACTCCTGCTCTGAACCTCCAGGGCCTCCAAGCCCCAATAACTCTGGTCGTATGGCTGCATGTCCTGGGCTGGTTACTTCCCCAGTCATCAATAATATGACTCTGTTGGACTATTGTGACCTACTCCGTTTGCACTATTATGTACCATTGTTATATCCCTATATTGTTTGCTTTTGTCACTACCTACTACCACCTCTTGCCATGTAGCACCACTGTGCACTGTGCTCCCTCTCTTTTTTGGAATACCTCATATTTGTAAACTTCATGTTATGCTCATTGCCTTTCAATAAAATATTTGAACGAGACAACCTGCCTTTTACACTCTAAGCACTGTTATGTAGGTTCTTTAAGCAGGTCTGCCTTGAACTTTAACTGCAAGTCTGCATTAACCAGATGGCACCAGATTGAAATATTCATTTGTAAATTACTCTTATGGCGCTTTTCCACTGCATGGAACCGAACGGTTCGGCTCGCTTTTGTGCTTTTCCACTAGTGGTACCGCATGGTATGGTGTAGGAACGGTTCGGTACGGTATGGTACGGCGGCGCTTTTCCACTGCATTGAACCAAACGGTATGGCTCTCAAAAACAGTACCACCTC
The DNA here is from genome assembly GCF_965119305.1 of Pelophylax lessonae. Taxonomy (NCBI): domain Eukaryota; kingdom Metazoa; phylum Chordata; class Amphibia; order Anura; family Ranidae; genus Pelophylax; species Pelophylax lessonae. The sequence continues at coordinate 187,593,666 of NC_138777.1, read as the reverse complement.
GAATGTGGTTCCAAGAGGTATCATACCGGTACCATATCCCACAATCCTTTGCATGCAGTCACTACTAGCCACTGATTAGTCAGAGAATCGTGGTTATCCCACCCACTTAACTTTAGTACTACTTTAGTGGAAAAGCAAACCATACCAAACCGTACCAAATCGTTCCAACACCGCACCATGCAGTACCAGCAGTGGAAAAGCAAACCGGGCCAAGCAGGGCCGAGTAGAGCCGAGCCGGTACTTGCAGTGGAAAAGTGCCATTAGTACCTCAACTCTGCCTTGTACACTTATCCCTTGATCCCATTTTGTCCTTGTACACTAGTTATCAGGCTTTTGACCTGCACTATAACTCTTGGAATCAGAATTTGTCCTCCACCGTCCTATATATATATGAGCTTGGTGGTGGCACCAACATTTTTTTTGTGGTAATTCTGATTCATTACGACAGGCTCACTTCAGTTTATGTTACAATATAAGTAGAAAGTACATGACACTAATCTGGATGGCATGTAATATATTTCAGCTGCACTTTTCATTTGTAAGCATAATTTCCAGTTTATTCCTCTTGTTAGTCATTTCCATTCACTCTCCGCCAGTGAAATCTTGTAATGGCAAAGTGCATTTTTAGCAGTGTAAAGTTTGGTCTTCCTTGACAGATTCACTGTGACATGAGCGTTCTGTATTACACCTTCTGATTATTCAGGGAATGGCCCTGTGTGTGTTTGCTCATGATATGAGGACATGAAAAATTGCTGATCATAGATCACTCCCATAAATCTTACCGACAATAAGTCTTAAAATGCGGTTCTCTACATATGGCTGTAGCCTAGGGATTGCCATGCCATATGTGAAAAGCAGACACAAAAATATGTTTGCAGTCTGATCCTTCCTTACGTGCAACCTATATATAGTATGTTGAGCTGGTGTCTATGATCTTTAGAGGTGTCACATTGAATTATTGCACTATACTAACTTATGCTTTACAAAATTGTCTACTTTAAAGGGACAGGCCAAATAAAAGGGGTATATGTGTTACAGGTAGAGTCCGTTAAGCTAAGTCGGTCAGCCTGTCTATCTCTGTCTATCATTGGTTTTCTGACATATCTCTTTTTAAATAGGTTCATTATACCTACACCAACCCTAAACCCAGCCTTTGTCAACTTATTTTTACATAGAGGAAACCTTAAAATACGTTTCGGAGCTCAGAAATCCCCTGCAAAAAATGACTATATCTACAACTCATGATACATTAGTGTAATGGTCAGTGGGAAGAATGTTTCTTACTCTTGTGGATATTGGGAAGAATTTAGGGATGCACCGAAATGAAATTCTTGGCCGAAGCCGAAGCCGAATAATAATGAAATGCTTGGCCGAATACCGAACGCGGTGCTTCGCATTTTTTCCATTTATTTTGCCAATTTTGCCCATTAGAGTGCCCCTTAACATAAAATATGCTCATCAGAGTGCCCCTTAACATAAAATATGCTCATCAGCATGTCCCTTAGCATAAAATAAGGGGCACGCTGATGGGCACATTTTATGTTAGGGGGCACTCTGATGGGCACATTTTATGATAGGGGGCACGCTGATGGGCACATTTTATGTTAGGGGGCACGCTGATGGGCACATTTTATGTTAGGGGCACTCTGATGGGCACATTTTATGTTAGGGGGCACGCTGATGGGCACATTTTATGTTAGGGGGCACGCTGATGGGCAAAACAAAACAATTAAATCAGCGTTGCTCTTAACATAAAATATGCCCATCAGAGTGCCCCTTAACATAAAATATGCTCATCAGAGTGCCCCTTAACATAAAATATGCTCATCAGCTTGTCCCTTGGCATAAAATAAGGGGCACGCTGATGGCCACATTTTATGTCAAGGGAGCACTCTGTTGGGCACATTTTTTTTCTTTTTTTTTTTAAGGGGCACTTTATAGGGCACTCTAATGTAATGAGCATGGCAAGTGGCAACAACATATGACAGTCTGCACACTAATGCTTGTGCAGCTACCGTATTCTCCCCCAAATGTGCTCCACATACCTGAACTGCAGCCAGGTCGGAGCCAAAAGCCGCGAACAGGGGGGCGGGGCGTGCACATAGTGTCACGCTCGCTGGACCTAGTGTGAAGGAGCCGCAGTCAGGAGCAGGGGGCGGGACGCGCGCGTGACGTCACACCCCCTACTCACGGCCGGACAGGACACCGGCGGCGTGTGAGCAGGGAGCCGGGAGCCGCAATGAGGAAGGGGAGCGGTCCGGGCAGAAGGATCGCGCGGGCCGCCATTTAGTGACCGCCGCTGACATTGTTCGGCACAAAATTATTCGGCCTTTTGACTTATTCGGCCGAACACCGAAAGTGCTATTTTTTCTATTTTCGGCCGAATAATGTTCGGCCGCCGAACATTCGGTGCATCCCTAAAAGAATTACCCCCTTACAGATAGTCAAAAAGATCAATAGTGTCAGTGGAACTTATTTGAGAGGCAGAAATTGCCCATTGCTCAAGGAACCCCTAGCAACCTCTAGAGGAACCCTAGGGTGTATAGAATCATCAAGTTGTCCACCAATCAGTGGGATGTGGATAGATGAGGACAAATGTCAATGTCATACACACCTACTTTTAGCCTTTGCTAGGTTTCAAATAGAAAGGGTTTTAAAAAGGTTCCGGAAAGGTTTTACCACCTTCATGACCAGGGCATTTTTCGCTATTCAGCACTGCATTCAAGCACTGCATTAATTTCGCAGTTATGCAACACTGTAGACAAATGAAATTGATATCAATTTTTTTCACACAAATATAGCTTTCTTTTTGTGGTATTTGATCACCACTGGGCTTTTTATTTTTTTATTATAGACTGTAGACAGTCTGAGGAATTTAGTAAGAGGCAAGTACTGTAAATATTTTAAGTTGTAATTTTATGTCCAAATTTAAAAAAAAATGAATAAATTAAATCAACTTTGTTTTTTTTTCCCCCGAAAATTTTTTTTTGTAACCATACTTTTACCAGTGCAGTACAGCATCATCATATGACTGGTGTGGCGGTGATCAGGTATATAGACTGGTGACAGTATTGAAAAAAAAAAAAAAAATTCAAATAATTTTTTATTATACCTTTTAAACTTTTTTCTCTTTTTTATATATTTGTTTTCTTTTTTTTTTTTTTACATCCTGTCATAATATTAGCCCAGTGTCACCATAGTGACACTGTACTATTAGGGGGAGGGGGGTGTCAGGGATTTTTTATTTGTGTACACTGTTATAGCTTATACAGTCAAGATCACTGTGTAAACAGTAGTTTTAGCTGTCAAGAATGGGTTAACTATTCATGAACAGCTTGCTTTTGGTTGTGATTTGTGTATGGCTACAGCTTATTACATGGCACAGGTAGCCAGGTACCATGTAATTGCTGTAGGCATATCACCAGGGGAGGACTGGCAAGGGGGGCAGGGTGGCAATTGCCCCCCGGGCCACTCTGAAAAGTGGTAAAAACTAGTAAAAATGCCGCACTCAGAGCTGGATTAATGTAGGGGCCAGACACTGTATACAGCTGTCAGTCCAAAACCAGGTGGGCATGGATGGTGAACTGATTCCATGGTTCAATGGGCCACTTGACTGGACTTGCCCCCCAGGCCTAAGGCTGCCAGCCCTCCCCTGCATATCACAGATCACAACAGTAAGCAAGCTGTTCATAAAGGGAACACCATTCATAACAGCTTGTTTGTACTGTTATCATGTGATCGTTATGACCAATCATAGCGATCACATGATACCCGGTTACTGATTACCAGTAACTGTAATCCGATGTGTCCAGTAGGGACAACGGTCACAGGAACTTCACGCTGGGTTCTCTTAACCTGGAGCAGGCACAATGATGTATATGTACGTGATTCTGCCTGCATGTGCTGCCCTACCATAACAAAAATAACTGCGGCGGGTCAGTAAGCGGTTACTAGACATTAAAGGTTGGTTATTTGGGAGGTAGGCCCAGACATCTATGGAACAAAGTTGGTCTTCCTACAAAAGCTTGACATATATTTTAGTGAACCTAGGAGGTTCGTGTCGATGGGCTTTGGGCTTGTGTTAATGGCATCAGTTAACATAATTTTGAGAGCCTTCTAAGACCAAACAAGTCATTCACAGGTGCATCTGATTTGCCTAAAGAGAGATTTACAAAGACTTGTATGAGAATGCAAAACCTGTCTAATACAAACAAAAGCCCATCAACACAGACCCTAAACCTTCAGTATGTAGAGCAGGGTATCAAAGACAGGCTTTGGCCAGGTGGCATTAGAGGCAAAATGACTTCCACAAATGAAAAGCAAGAATAATGGGCATCAGAAAAAGAAGCTCATACTGGTCCCTCTGTAATATAAGCCTAGCCATACACGGTCTGACTTCTCAATTAACCTCACAGGCTGAACGAGAGAAATTCCTCCATCCATGTTAAACAGTGTAGACATCTGTATTGCTGGCTATTGTATTTAATATTTGTGATGGAGAAGCTCTGAACCTCATGGAGATGCCTTATAAAGCAATTAGTGGTTTTACGATCCTAGAGGTTGCTTACCAGTCTTGCTGGACCCCCACAGATGTTTTGACGAGTTTTGAAAGGATGGGAGTTTTGACGAGTTTTGAAAGGATGGGAGTGCCACACCAACTTATATAGGCTTTTTATTTTGTAAAAGCCAACATATTTCAGGGGGATCAGCACTCCCCTTCATCAGGGCCAGAAAACGTAGGTACTTGGATTGGAAAAGCCCCTATTCAGTAAACAGCCCCTTCCCCGAAAATTGACTCCATCTGATAGGATGCAATCACTGTTTGGCTGACAATTTTCCAACCGACTCAGTCGATTTTTTAATCAACTTTTGTTGCCGACAGGGCCACCTATGGATCAACTTTCAGCCAAATCTGCAGAGATCAAGCAAAATTAAAGCCATGTTTGGCTAGTTTAGGTTTCTGCCACTTCCTATTGGCCTAATTCTAGTATGTAATGCTTGAACTTGTCACATCGCTTGCTGGTATCAGTCCATGAATGGTCACCAACAATGGCTATAATTTAACCTTGGATAATGGATGTTATTTCATTTCTATTACCTTGACCTTCATTTGACCAGTTAAACTCACCTCCCCTCTGGTGTGTCCACTATCCCTTGTATTACATTTCTATCACAGCTGATATCCCATGTCTGTCTCTAGACATCCTAATGTCTGTCACGTCCAGATAACAGTCTCTTTCTGGTGCCTGATGCAGAGATTCTCCATAGACTCACTCAGTCTAATTGTTAGTGAACAACTCCTGCAGCAGACTCCATCGCTAGCCGTCTGTCCTTATCTCTTTGATATTCTGAATGGGTTCCTGTGAAACTCTGGGCGATCTTCAACATAATCTCCTGGCTACTTTATCATCTATTTGTAGTGCTCTTATCTAATTTGATGTGGAAATATGAGTATTAACTCATTTTCTGCCAGGGCTTAAAAAGCGAATTTGACAAAGACGAATGTACATCTCTCTTTGCATCTACAGCCCTCAAACAAGTTTAATATACCGCGTCTGAAATTGGCATCTTTATTATTTTGAGTGTCTTGACATCTCTCCCGGCGCTTTTTTTTTTTTTTTTTTTTCCTGCGCTGTTTCTCAAACGCAGCACCGCGGGATGTTTCCGAAACACTTTATTAACCTCATGAATCCTGGCTTAGAAATAGAAGTTTCATTATTAACTTGAAAATAATGTGTTTAATTTATACATTTCCGTGCTGCTTGCATCGGTTCTGGAAACTGGCTTTAAAAATATGTCTGCTTGGGAGTTTTTGTTTCCAATTGTGAATTTCAAATGCAAGAGCTAAATTAGTTCCAAACTTTAAAAGGCCACTAATCCGAAAAACAGGCTAATTCAAATAAGTTAGAATTAAAGGGGATCCACAGTGTTTGAAAAATATTTCTAAACATGGCCATGTCACATTTGTGATCGATATAGGTAGGAGTGATCACAAACAATTGAGCCATATTGGATATATTAATTTAATTGCAATCTATAATTCAATATTGTAACAGTGTATTAAAACTGTGTAATATAAAATAGTAATTTAAAAAGTGTTGTTCCAACCTCACCCCCTCCCCCTCCCCCCCCCTCCAAAAATTAAAAGTCAGCAGCTACACATACTGTAGCTGCTGACTATTAATATTAGGACACTTACCTGTCCTGGAGTCCAGCGATGTCGGCACCGCAGTCGATGTTTCCATCGGCTGTCGGGTGCTGCCACCGCCATTGCCGGTGAGGGAACCTGGCAGTGAAGCCTTGCCCCTAATGCGCATGAACGAAGCGCGCTGTGCATTCAGATTGGCTTGGGAAGGAGGAGGGGGCCAAACTTCCAAGGAACAGCCTTGCAGCGCCATCTCAATTTTCAATGTTTTATTCAGAATACAACATAGATGACATATCAAATGTTTAAACTGAGAAAATATATCATTTTTAGGGAAAAATGCGTTGATTTTAAATTTCATGGCATCAACATGGCTGCGGCGCCGTCTCCCAGAAGTGGGGAAGGGTACCTGTCAAAAACAGGTACCCGTTCCCCCCTCCCCCCTGAAAGGTGCCAAATGTGGCACCAGAGGGGGGGAGAAGACAAATGAGCAGAAGTTCCACTTTTGGGTGGAACTCCACTTTAAATTAGAACTAAACCCATTGTGTTAACAGTTAAAAAAAAAACCTGTTAAATTCCTTGCACATCCCAGGAATGTTAGGGCTCTTTCACACGGGCGATCAGTTTTTATTCTCCGCTCCGGTCCTTTTTTTTTTTTTTTTCACAGAGCGGATGACACTTGTGTCATCCGCTCTGTATGTCCGCATATCATCCCATCCGTTTGCGGATGATATACGGACATAATGTAAGTCTATGGGCATTGCGGATGTCAGCAGATGACACCGCTGACATCCGATTTTGCTTCCTTTCCGTTTTTTGAACGGAGGAAAAATAGGGTTCTGTTCCGTTCCAAAAACGGAACAGAACTAAAAGGAAGAAAATCAGATGTCAGCGGATGGTATTCCACTGACATCCGCAATGCCATAGACTTACATTATGTCCGCAAATCATCTGCAAAAAAATAGGATGATTTGCGAACATACGGAGCGCCCGTGAGAAAGGGCCCTAACTATCATATTGGTTGCGTGCTCATTCAAACTGTCAAAACCATCAAACTCTCAAACCATCAAATGTCTGGTGTCATAACTGATCACATGTGCAGCATCATGGCAGTTGAAGATCAAACAGAAGCCAAGATGGCAGCTTCCTTGGCTACAAATGATAGGAGAGTTTTAGTTCAGCTTTAAAGTGGTTGTAAAGGCTATAGGTTCTTTTCCTTCATGCATTCTTAAAAAATTCTTCTGTGTGCACCAGTCCCCTAAAACTTACCTGAGCTCCATCTCAATCCAGCGATGGGCACGAGAGCCATGGCTCTCCCCTGTCTCTCCCTCCTCATTGGCTGAGACAATGGCTACCGCTACGGTCAATAACAGCCAATGGGCCAATGAGGAGAGAGCGAGGGCAGGGCAGAGCTGCATTCCATGATTAAATGGACACACAGAGCAGTTGCTCAGGAGCAAGCTGCTTGCCATGGGGGCACTAGGCAGGAAGGAGGAGCCAGGAGCACCAGTGGGAGACACAAGAGGAGGAGGATCAAAATAAAAATCTGCCTTTAACCACTTGCTGACCTGCCGTCGTAGTTTTACTGTGGCAGGTCTGTGGCAGGTCGGCTCTGTTACGTGAATTACAACATACCTGTACACGCGCCGATTGTCTAAAGGGGAGCCAATCAGTGGGTTCGGCGGACGTAATGTCCACATGGCACCCACAATCGCTCTCCATGGAGACAGAACGGCCTCTGTTCATTAAGTGATTACAACCCCCACACGGTTAGAAAGCACCCCCTAGGCACACCTTTAACCCTTTGATCGCCCCTGGTGTTAACCCCTTCCCTACCAGTGTCATTAGTAAAGTAACAGTGCATATTTTTATGTTTCTTTGCATAGTTTGTTATTTATATATGTACATAGAGACAGCCATATTTATTCATTATACAGTATGTACAGGCTCTGCTTCCTTTTTTTTTCAGTGCTACAGTTTTTGAGCTCTATTGCTCCTTCTTACAATTTGATAAGTAAGCCTATTTGTTAAAAATAATGTACTCTCCATTGTGGCTGATAGTTTATCTCAACCGTTGATAAGTAGGCAAACCAAGGGAGGGTCAGTTATGTTCAATGCTCCCTCTAGTGGTGAATCTAGAAATCTTTATATTGAAGAGAATGACAAAAATATGGACTAGTAATTATTTGAACATATTAATAAAAAATTAATGTTAAAAACAATAATAACAATTTTTATATCTGCTAAATAGAAATACTTTCTATTTAAAATATTAGATAATATATTGCTTTATCATACCCCTAGTTTGATTTGCTCATGTTATTGACACTTTCTAAATAAAAGTGTGCTAAATGACCCCTTACTGTTCTTATCAAATTAATGAATATGAGAGGTCCTATGCAGACTTTAGTGGTTGTATGCAACTGCAGGCTGAATGAGTCAAATTGAACAGATTCCTGTGTCCACGCTAAACATGAGTGGGTGAATCTCTTTCTGTAGCTATTGTATTCTGATTGTCAGTGCTGCCAGGTGTCAGAATACCTGGACAGTGCCTGCATCCAGTTGGCTGCAGCAATTTTTCTCCCAGCTCCTTCGATTTTTCCCTCAAAGAATTGGTGCTGATGGAGCAAATTTTTACTAGCTTTACAACAATATTTACTTTGCCAACACTGGAGGGTCTAATGGTACTAGAACACTGCAGAAATCTTTATCTAAGGTCTGCATTTACATTATTTAATTATGAGGGTGAAACTAATAGTTATATATCCCTTTTGAAAAGTGCAATTATTTAACTGCCTGCCATGAAAGTGCGAGACATTGCACCACTCCCATTGCTGCATTAAGCTTCACTCGTACTTCCAATCTTGCAGCCGCACCACTCTCTATGCCAGTGGTTTCCAAACTGTGGCCCAGCTTGCCTTTATCCAGCCCTTGGGGCACTATTCCTCCCACTGATACGAGACACTATTCTGTCCTCTGACATCAACAATGAGGAACATTTCTCCCATTGGCGCCAACAATGGGGCACTATTCCTCCCACTGACACCAACAATGGGGCACTATTCCTCCCACTGACACCAACAATGGGGCACTCTTCCTCCCAGTGACACCAACAATGGGACACTATTCCTCCCAGTGACACCAACAATAGGTGCGCTATTCCTCCCAGTGACCTCAAGCTAATACCAAATGTGTTGATGATTACTCCCACTGATGCAAGGAAAATGTCCACTCCCACTGACCACAGTCTGGCCCCCTAAAGTCTGAAGGACAATAAACTGGCCCCCTGCTCTATACATTCTCAATAGTGCATCCCTCGGGGGAAAGCCTACCCTCTGTAAGGCAAATTATACTGTTGTAGCACTACCCCCTAGAGAGCTGCTGAGATTGGATTCCCCTGGGTTACCCATAGCAATAGTCTGCAGAGACTTGTCACTTTACTACTTGGCTCCGATAATGAACAGTCCAGGGGATTTGTTTTTTTGTATTTTTATTGGAACTTGGATAGGGAAGGGATGAGTGGGATACTCCAACTTAGAACTATGCACAATGTATAGGACATCTATCTGTAGAATGTGGCAAGGCCGCTGCTTCACTCTGCCACAGAAGTGAAGATAGTAAATGTGATCCTGTTGTGTTGAACCTTCAGGGTCCTAACTTGGCACCCCCTTGCTCACTTGCTGTGTGTGCTAGCTCCAGTCCATTGACTCTCACTGGAGTGGTCCCCTTCCTGGGCAGACCCCCGGCAAGCTCCCTGGTACTCACAGACACTGTTTTCTTCAGGTTTCTCCCCTGTCAGTATCCACTGGACCTCTTTGCTCAGTGCCACACTTCTGTTCCACAAGGCAGACCACCCGTGACCACCTTCCTCAGCAGCAGGAGGAGAGACAGCCATTATCCTACTCCTGGGGCCTGGCTTCCCGCCCAAAGACCACCCTGTCACATGTGCCCGTGGCTTTTATAACATATCCCAGGATGCACCACTGTTGTGCCTACCCACTGGGATAGTCATAAAAGCCTGTGTGTCACTGGCTGGGTTTCCTCCACTGTCCAACAGGCTCCCCTATTGGATACAGTGGGGACACTCCCTCAGACCAGATGAATCACACATGGACACATGCAACAGGCAGAACTACTGATCAGGCTCCCCTGTGAAGCAGGCAGAGCAAACTATAATTTTCCTAGCACTTACCTAGGAGGGTGCTACACTGTAATAATTCCCATTTGTATACAGATAAAGAAAACAGTTGAATGGTAAGAATTCTGTTTCTTTCATCGTCTATCCTAGCGCCTCTGTCTGAATTTCTTACTTTGCCTGCTACTCACGATCATCTCAAATATCTTCAATTCTGCCAACCTCCTGGACTGACATATATAGTTATTGTTAAGATTTCTTTAACAGACTTGATAGTTTACTTGTACAAAAACCACTTTCTAGGCAGCAAGACTGAAAATAAAGTTTGTGCCAGCAAATATAATGATTAAAACTGCAAGCATATATTAAACAACACAAATGAATGAAGTTATGTACGCTTAAGAAATAATTTGAATTGAGACTTTTTAAAGCAAATCACTTTATCATCAGCAGCTTAAAACCGATGCTAGGCATAAAGTGCAGACACTGCGGGGGAGATCTACTAAAGCTGGTGCATACAGAACCTGGTGCAGCTGTGCATAGTAACCAATCAGCTTCCAGGATTTTTGGCAAAGCTTAAAGCGGAGTTCCACCCAAAAGTGGAACTTCCACTGATTTGTCCCCCCCCCCCCCCCCTTCGGTGCCACATTTGGCACCTTTCAGGGGGGAGGGGGGAACGGGTACCTGTTTTTGACAGGTACCCTTACCCACTTTCGGGAGACGGCACCGCGGCACGTTGATGCCATGAAATTTAAAATCAACTTTTTTTTTCCCCTTAAAATGATCCATTTTCTCAGTTTAAACATTTGATATGTCATCTATGTTGTATTCTGAATAAAACATTGAAATTTGAAACTTCCACATCATTGCATTTTGTTTTTATTCACAATTTGTACAGTGTCCCAACTTTTTTGGAATCAGGTTTGTATTTCCTGCATACAGTTTCTAATAATTCCCATTCTAAATAAATTTCTTTAACTTTTTTTTAGGGGTCACAGGAACACAAAGCTTCAGTGAGCAGACTAGTGAATAAGTGGGTAGCAATCCTGGCTTGCAGTGCTGGGGTCCTCTGTTTTATTCATATTAAGAATGCTGTGTGTGTGTGTGTGTGTGTGGGGGGGGGGGGGGTGTATGCCCGGGACAAGGTGGAAACTGTGGTCATGAAAACATTAGGGCAGTTCCTCAACTTAGAGGTGAGCCTTCACTGTGTGCAGTAATACAGAGTTCCTCTGAAAAGTGCCGTCTCATGTCACGAGACATTGTAACTTGTATGCTTTCATTAGGAGGGACATGCTGAGCCAGGGCACACTCCACCAGTCGGGTGTACAGGGGCTGAGTGGCCTTCGGCCCAGGGGGCAAGTACAAACCAGGAGCCCATGGTGCAGCGAATCGGCCCCGCCCCCACTCTCTCTCTTCCCGGCCTCCTCCTGACTGCCATTCCAGGCTGAAGCATCGCACCAGGTACTCTCTACTCACCAGTTAAATCCGGTTTCCTGACCTGGCCAGCAGGGGGCGGTTGGGGGGAGCTGGGACAGCTCGATCGGGGCTGACCAGGGGAGGAGAGTTTCCAGCGGTGCATGGAATGGCATCTGCTCAGACACAATTGACACCATCCATACTGGGGGGGAGGCCTGCACTCTCTCCTTGTTTTTATCCAGCACTTAGTAGGTCAGCGGTGGAGACTTTTTACTTCTCTTCATAAGGAATCCATTAGGCATGTCTGTGGCGGAAGTGGTGCAGTCTTTTTTACAGGGTATAAGAGCAGCCCGGGGGGGGGTGGCAATTTCCCCCCTGCCCTCAGTCCTCCCCTGCCAGCGTATCTCTGTTACCTCACTCCCAGTAACAGAATGGGGTCCTGCGTGGACCCCATGCGTGCTCTCAACTCTGACCTTCCGGTACCTTGGGATCTGAGTAGGAGCAAGTGTCTGCTGAGGTAAGCTCAGCTGGTGGTGTTTGATAATATTGATTATTGTTGCTGCTGCTCCCTGTCGAATGCCACAGAAAGTAGAGGAGTGGGGCTGGAGCAGGCTGGAATTGAAGAAGTAGTTAGGATTGCTATGACCACAAATGCAGCTTGGGGAATGGGGGGGGGGTTAACTTTCTGCCACACTGACCCCCCCCCTTTCCCTGCATTGATAGTCAGTGGCAGTGAATGTTAACCCTAACTCCCCCCCCCCCACCTTGCATTGGCCCTCGTGGCAGGGGAATTTTAACCCAACACCCTCTTCTGCATTTACACTCATGTCAAGCAGTTCCACAAAGAGCCTGCAGCATTTGAGCCCATCGATATTCACATTCTCGTTTCCACTGCATCAGCTCTAGACCTTAGTTGCCCCCCCTCCTTTTTTTTAGCACAGGTGGGCCAGCTAGGACCAAACGCCTGGGAATTGAGCTCAGACACTTAACCCCTTCCCCAGTCTGAGCCAGCTGCTAGCTAACTAAACTGCACACACTTTTTAACCTGCCTACAAGTTTGACTGTAGTAGGTCATCTAATGGTAAGCTCCTCTGCAGGACAGGGACTAGATGTGAGTGGACTGGCTAATAAGTTTAGGCTGGTTTGGGTACATTTACATTGCATTAGGTACATTAACCTGTTTTGAAATTTTACCATATTGAGTATAAGCAGGAACAGATCCCCCCTAAATTAGCCCAGGAAGCTAAAGAACAAGTCTTTGCCTCCAGTGATGTCAATGCCCTAATACAATATGAACCAATGGATTGTTTTTACCTGTTCAGTTTTCATAGTCCCTCATTATGTCAGCAGTCTTTCCACCCTCAGAGGACATAGGACAAGAGTCTTTACCTCCAATGATGTCAACGCATTGACACAATGATCACCATCCCATGATGTCAGCAGTCTTTCCACCCTTCTACAGCTGGTCACTAGTATGAGCAGGAACCAATCTCACTTACAGTATAGCAGCCCAGAAGACTATAGGACAAAAATCTCTGCCTCCAGGGATATCAGTGTTTTGATATGATATGGACTAACTTTACTAGGATAACGCCAGCACTAGGGATGAACGAATTGGGTGTTCAAAATTCGGCCGAAATCCGAACTTTTTGCGGGAAAAGTTCGGAATTCTGCCACCAGAACCGCACAAAATGCAATGGGACAGGAACTGGGCTTTAAAAGCCCATGATTGGCCCAGAAACATCAGTAAAATGTGATTGGAGTGACTACGGGGTCCAGAGCCCAATCAGTAGTGAATATGCCCCCCATACGCCCCCCAGTATATAACATAGCCCCGCCAAAACTCTAGCACTGTAATACAGAGGCTGTGGAAGAGAGTGAAAGCATTTGGGTTTCTCCTGCTGCTTGTAAATCTCCAGTGTCATTTTGCAATTATTAGTGTGAGGAAAGGGATATGCAGTGTAGTTAGGGTACCATATACCACTATAGTTAGATTCAAAAATCTAGTTTTTGTAGGGATAGCTTTAAGTGTCAGGGTGACCGTAGTGTAGTTTAGGTGACCTGACTCTGCCATGTCAGGGTGACCGTAGTGTAGTTTAGGGTGAACTGACTCTGCCATGTCAGGGTGACCGTAGTGTAGTTAAGGGTGAACTGACTCTGCCATGCCAGGGTGACCATAGTGTAGTTAAGGGTGAACTGACTCTGCCATGTCAGGGTGACCGTAGTGTAGTTAAGGGTGAACTGACTCTGCCATGTCAGGGCTGCCATGTCAGGGTGACCCCACTATGCATATTCTGGGTTAGGGGTATACATATATACATATATATATATACATTTTTATATATATATATATATATATATATATATATATATATATATATATATATCAAAAACGACAATTTTTAAGAACTTTTTTTTGCCTGATTCATAGTCCCTGGGGCATGACACAGAACCCTAGGCACTATTTAGGGGTATTTATTGGGTTTTAGGGCTTCAAAATGGTATTTTTTTTATTCTAGAAGTTCAGGTCCCATTGATTTCAATGGGGTTCTGGAATCCGAACCGAAATTTTGGGAAATTCGGGTGTTCTGGTCGAACCAAACTTTTCAAAAGTTCGATCATCCCTAGCCAGCACAAAGCAATTATTTTTGTTGATGACAACATGGTCTTATGCACAGATTTCCTGTTATTTAGTAATAATGAAGACGTAGATGATAGATGCTAAAAATAATATTGAGTTATTTTTTTTTCATACATTCATGAAAAAAAAAAAAAAATCAGACACAGACCCTTTTACAACCGATATTTGTTACACCATTTCCTTACTTTTGCATGGAGTTCTGGTGGTCTTTCTGTTATCTGAATCCATATAATTTGGCAGTGCAGAACAATGACTGGTCATGCCAGGCTTTTGTAAGCACAGTCCCATTCTGGACACTAAAGGGTTCATTTACTAAATGCAGATAGACTGTTCACTTTGCAAGAGAAGTTGCACTTTAAAAGAAAATGTTTCCCAAAGCTTAGTGAATGAGATAAATCTCTGCTGACTTCCATCATCCAATCACATGCAAGCAAAAATACTATTTTTTTCTATATCAATTTTACATGAGCGCGACTGGGTATTCTTTGCAAAGTGAAATTTCATCGCATTCACTAAGCTAAGGGAAAAATTCCCTTGCAAAGTGAACAGACTATGTACCTTTAGTAAATCAAACCATGCGTCTCACCTGGTCTTCACCTACCTCTGTCTGTTGATGACGACCTATGTATTTTTAATATTTTTGTCTTGAGATATTTTGACATAAGATCAAACAAAGACTGTGCCTGTGAATTAACAGTTAAAGATGAGTAACATAGGTTGGCCGTAAAATCGTGTCACACCCACTCAACATTCAGTATCAGCCACATTTCCACAGCACATTTATTTTCGCTCTCATAGGAAGCATGTCTCAGGGTTGCATCATCGTTGGCTACAGTTTTTTTCTGAGAACTTTCATTAAAGTACAATGTAGAACCTTGTGCTAATATAGGCCAATAAAGTTATCTTCTTACCTACCTGTACTTTCCACAAATAAACAACGTAAAGTGCAACTGCAGGATTCTGGGAGTGCTTTGTTATCCTCTTCCAATTTCCAATTCTTTTCACAGGTTTCACCCATCCATTCCACCTCGATCAGTTTCTCCACCAGATTCTATAAAAGGAAATTGTAGCATGAGTTGGCAGGTCCTGGAAAGTGGATAGAAAGGGTAAATGGAGGCGTCATCATTTACATATCACTATCACAGAATTATCCAATCATCCTCACATGGTTATGCTGAAGTATATCTAATCAAACCTGTACTTTGCCCATTTAGGGGTTTTCTTACACTCTAGTGTGTACAGTTCATTTTCTGTAAACCCAATGTCTCTGGTTACAGAGGAGAAGTTGACTTTCCCCTATGATAGAGTACTAGGTACCTGAGCCAACAACTGACAGGCATAAGTCCGGGGAAAGTGTCCTTCAAGCCCATCCCCAGCAAATATGTTCTCCCAGCTCACCTTATCCAGTCTCTCTTTTTTTTTTTTTTTCCCAAAAACATCCAGTCTCACATATATCACCCCAGGATAGCCCCCCTCCCCCCAATGACAACAGCAGCTTCTCTACACCACTCTAGTGACCAGTGGTCACCAGTGCGAGCAGGATCAAATCCCACCTATATCAGCCCAGGAGGCTATAGGACAAGAGTCTTTACTGACAACGACATTAATGCCTTGAGACAATATGGACCAATGGATTTCTATACCTGTTCAGTTTTCACAGCCCCCCCCCCCCCACACACACACACACACACACATAATTTCAGCAGTCTTTCCTACCTTCCAGGTACCAATCTCAATTATATCACCCCAGGAGATGCCCCCCATGACAACAGCAATCTTTCTACCCCACTCTGCTGACCGGTGGTCTACTGACCAGTGGTCACCAGTATGAGCAGGAGCAAATCCCACCTTTATCAACCCAGAAGGCTATAGGACAAGAGTCTCTGCCTCTAATGACATAAATTCCCTGATACTATATGGACCAGTAGATAAATTTTCATAGCCCCTCTATGACATCAGCAGTCTCTCCACCCTAATCAGAGGAACGCTGGTTACAAGTATGAGCAGGAACCAATCTCACTTACAGTATTCAGCCCAGAAGACTATAGAACAAGAATCTCTGCCTCCAGGGATTTCTTTACTAGGTTAATGCCAGCACAAATCGATTATTTTTGTTGATGACAACATGGACTTATGCACAGATTTCATGATAACGGACAGGCATAAGGCTGGGGAAAACTTCCTTGAAGCCCATCTCCAGCAAATATGTTCTCCTAGCTCACCTTATCCAGTCTCACTTTTCCAAAAACACTCTCTATTCCTTTTTTATACCCACCTTAGTCCACCATCCATGTTCCTCGCTGGCTTCTCTTTTGGTAGTTGGGACTGTTGGTCCACGGTTGGACCCAAGGACTGCAGCTGATCAGTCTTGTTGCCTCCCCCCATCATGATGCCACCACGCTTCTGCAATCCTCTGGAGCCTGAGAAGAACCTGCAACTGGAAAGCTAATGGGACATGTCCACGTGACCCAGTCAGCAATGTTAGCACCTGTAGAAGGTTTCTCTCTCTTTGCAGTCCAGAAAATAGAAAATTCAGTACCTGGTGAGTCACATGAGCATTTAAATAATCTTAGAAAGTAAGTAGATTGGGGTGGGGGTGCTTGTGTTGGTGGGGAGAATGTGGCCAGAGATTGGCTTATCCCTATTTTTAGTTATTATCCATAGCTCACCAGAAACATACACAGGGATTTTGGAGCGAACTTCTCCAGTTAATGGGAGGAAAACAAAAGTAATATAAGCATTTGCAATGGAGGGCATAGGCTTTTGAATTATTGACTAATAGGTTTACCTTTTCTAGTATACAGCCAATGCAGTCAAGGGACCTTATTTATTGTCATATATGGAAGCCTGGTTGAAAAACTCCCAGTAAGGCTCTGTTCACATTTTGCATTTTTCAGCTCTGTCACACATTAAATGATAATTACTCAGTCATGCAACACCGCATCCAAATTACATTTTTATCCCTTTTATTGGGACGGATAGAGCTTTTTTGGTGGCATTTAATCACTTTGTTTTTGTTTTTGCTATTATTGTTTTACAGGATTTATATAGCACCAACAGTTTGCACAGCACTTTTTCAACATGAAAGTACAGTTACAATGCAATTCAATACAGGAGAAACCAGTGCTCTGCTAATTAGAGCTTTCAATCTATATAAACAAAAAAGGCCAAGCATTTTGAAAAAAAAAAATCTTAATTTTTAAATATAACATTTTGCAAATAATTAATCTTTATTCATAAATTTAGGCCAACCTGTATTCTACTACATTTGTTTGGTAAAAACTGAGGTCCTAAAATGTCTGGACAGTACAAATATCCCCCAAATGACCCATTTTTGGAAAGGACACAGTCTGGGGTATTTAGGAAGAGGCATGTGAGTTTTTTTGAAGTTATAATTATATTTGTCACAATTATTTGGAATATTGGAAGTTTTGGAAATTAAATAAAATCACTTTTTTTTTCCACAAAGTTGTCAGTTTAACAAGTTATTTCTCACACACAGCATAGACATACTTACAATTACACCTCAAAAAAACATTCCCCCCAAGTATGGGGATACCTCATGTGTGAGACTTTTTCACAGCCTCACTGAAAAAAGGGCCCAAAATCCAAGGAGCACCTTAGGCATAAATTACACATCTAATTTCCTGACTACCTTTCACATTTTGGAGGCCCTGGAGCATCAGATAAAAGAATCATCCACAAAATGACCACCTTTTGGAGAGTAAACACCTAAAGTATTTTTTAAGAGGCATAGTGAGTCTTTTTGAAGAATTCATTTTTTTGCCACAAGCTTTTAGGAAAATGCTTTAAGGAAAAACTTTACATAACATTGCCAGTGTTGTAAGATATTTTTCACACACAGCATGGTAATAGTCAGAATTCACCCTAAAACACGTTCTGCTATTCCTCTTGAGTATGGAGATATTATATGTGTGGGACTTTTTTTCAATATTTGGACTGAATATGTATCGAATATTGTATCTTGTGTATCACAAAAATCAACCAACACTGCAAAAAAAAAAAAAAAAAAAGTACAGTAACGTTAAAACGAAGTGATAACACACAAATCAAATGACTTATAAATGTAAATCCACAGTGGTGCAAAACTTCTATTACCAAACCGAATCAGTGATCACAAAAAACGTAGATAACACAAAAGTCCAATAAAAGTCCTCTAAAAAAGTGATTCAATGCAGAGACATGGTCCCCAGAGTTGTCCTATTGAGAATGCGTAATCCAGAATTCCACTACCGCTGTGTGTCACTTCAGACCCACTCCCATCAGTCAGCAACTCACCAAATCATCTTGCCCCCCATTCTCATGAGTGGAAAAATATGCTAAAGGATCAGTTGTTGAAAATCTCCTTAGTAAGCCACTGCCCTTCTCCACCCCTCTTGCGTTATGGATACACATCAATGAGTATATAGAAGAGAAAGGAAGGGCTCCACTGGTGTGATATCATTACTCAATCTTTTATTAAAAAATGATTCATATTCCACTCACATGTTCAGCATCTTGCATTGTACATGATGGTAATATATAACATAGTAGTAGAGTAATGTGGCGGTCCCTACTTGTCTCACCAACTCCACGCTGGCTAACGACCATTTAAGGGAGACGCCACTCGCTCTCGCAATGTTGATGTGACACTACCAGATGCCGTACAGTCACTCCCTAATGCGTTTTGTCACTTCCGACTTTGTCATGGAGTGGTGTATTCCCAATAGGACATCACTGGGGACCATATCTCTCCATAGAATCACTTTTTAGAGGACATTAATTGGACTTTTGTGCATTGTTTTTTTGTGTTTTTTCACTGATTTGGTTTGGTGATAAAAGTTTTGCACTACAATTTCTTTTTGTTATTGGGTTAATATCCACAATGTCCCTGGGAGACCAGTCATTGCATGGGGCAGTTGTAAAGCAGAGGCATTAAATCTGCATTGATGTTTAGGTATTGACTAGATATTGAAGTTTTCTTTCCCATTTATAGGTCAAAAATCTAAAACAACTAATTTGTCCAATCAGGTTGTATGTGGGTCAGTAAAAATGAATCAAGTAGCACATTACTAAAACACACACAAAATGACTTTTAACAGCTGTTCTTTATTTGTAAAAATATAAATGCTGCAATCTGGAAATAAAGTGTCACATTACCACAATACCAAATTTGTTCTTAATAGTTATGGAAAATGACGAAATGTACGCTGACACTGTTCCACAAAGCATCACCTACTATTCTGCATGAGCGCAAGCAAAGTTTATTAAAGAACAAATAAGCATCCCATCCAATGTTGCCAACCTACCAGATTGAAATTTACTGACACAACCCAAAATTTACTGGCACGGCCAAGTTTTTACTGGCATTTCCAAAAGTTACAAAATTACATGTTTTAAGTGCAATTTTCAGTCTTTCGGCTACAAGCAAGAACAATATGCAATAAGCAATATGATTTAAGGTAGATATTAGGGCAAAACACATACACTATATTACCAAAAGTATTGGGACTCCAGCCTTTAAACCTATATAAACTTTAATGGCATCCCAGTCTTAGTCTGAAGGGTTCAATATAACAGCTTCAACTCTTCTGGGAAGGCTATCCACAAGGTTTAGGAGTGTGTCTATGGGAATGTTTGATCATTCTTCCAGAAGTTCATTTGTGAGGTCAGGCACTCATGTTGGGCGATAAGGCCTGACTCACAGTCTGCTCTCTAATTCATCCCAGGCCAGGGTTGAGGTGCAGGCCAGTCAAGTTCCTCCACCCCAAACTCACTCATCCATGTATTTATGGATCTTGTTTTGTGCTCTGGTCCAAATCATTTGGTGGAGGGGGGATTATGGTGTGGGGTTGTTTTTCCGGGGTCGGGCTTGGTTCCTTAGTTCAAGTGAAGAGAACTCCTAAGGCAGCAGCATACCAAGACATTTGGACAATTTCCTGCTCCCAACTTTGTGGGAACAGTTTGGGAATGGCCCCTTCCTGTTCCAACATCTCTGCGCACCAGTGCACAAAGCAAGGTCCATAAGAACACGGATGAGCGAGTTTGGGGTGGAGGAACTTGACTGTCCTGCCCAGAGTCCCGACCTCAACCAGATAGAACACCTTTGGGATGAATTAGAGCGCAGACTGCGTGCCAGGCCTTCTCATCCAACATCAGCGCCTTGCCTCACAAATGTGCTTCTGGAAGAATGGTCAAACATTCCCATAGACACACTCCTAAACCTTGTGGACAGCCTTCCCAGAAGAGTTGAAGCTGTTATACTGTAGCTGCAAAGGGTGGGCCAACTCAATATTTAACCCTATGGACTAAGACTGGGATGTCAATAAAGTTCATGAGCGTGTAAAGGCAGGCATCTCATTACTTTTAGTAATAAAGTGTATGTGTAGGTGGGGCCTAGGCCCGAGGTACCCAATCAGGGAACGATCACACACAGTCTTATATACTCACTTTATTAGGTATCCCAAATGACGTCAGATATGATGAAATGCGTAGAACGGAGCCTGCTGTGACGTCAATACATTGTCGCCAGAAGCTGCCGGACAGCCATTTTGAGTGTACTCATTGGAGTTTAAATAGAGACAAGCACTGTTTTATCATATGACATGTAAGTGCAATATTTTTTACAAATAAAGGAATGTTTTTATACAGTGTACACTATGAGGAGTTTCCTCTTATATCACTAACATATTGTGCTCCGGATGATTATTCGAGTGAGGTTGTACCTTATACATGTCTTACTAGAAATCCATACTGATGACTATCCATATGAAGATATAGACGATGCCTGCATACCTCAAGCCTAGTTTGACCTATCTGTAACAGATGGTCAATCTTTTCTGGTAAGCCTTGCATGGTGTCACCGGGTGGAGGATTGGATCAATAGCACACTTTTATCTAGTAATTTGAGTCATACAGTTACCTGTGTACTGATCGCCTTTGGACTGCACTTTCATTTTGTGGTTTTGGTGTTTATGGGACTTTTTCTCATATATTTCAATTTCATATATGTCAATTTGTTATTGTCACTTTTGTACAAGTGGATATTAATTCAGCATTTTTTTATTGCAATTTTTACACTATGTTTATATCAGGTAGTATGTTCCAGCTTTGTCTTTTTAAATAGAATGTTTATACCAATAACGCAGTTTACATTTTAACTTCTGCATACTTTATTAGGTATACCTTGCTAGCACCGGCAATATCAAAGAGTGTACAACTACTTTAACCACTTCTGGACCGAGCCCATTTCTGACACATGTTGTTTACAAGTTAAAATCAGTATTTTTTGCTAGAAAATTACTTAGAACCCCCAAACATTATATATATATATATATATATATATATATATATATATATTTTAGCAAAGACTCTGGAGAATCAAATGGCGGTCCTTGCTATATTTTATCTTACGCGGTATTTGCGTGGCGATCTTTCAAACGCCATTTTTTGAGGGAAAAATAAATTTCACTGCATTTAAAAAGCTAAACAGTAAAGTTAGCCCCTTTTTTTGTATATGGTGAAATATGATGTCACGCCGAGTAAATAGACACCTAACATGTTACGGTTTAAAATTGTGCACACCCGCGGAATAGCGACAAAATACGCTCAATATAAATCTCCATAGGCGATGCGCTAAAAATTTTTTAACGGTTACCAGTTTAGAGTTACAGCGTAGCTCTTTTTGTTTAATTATTGCTTGCGGCGATACCTCACATGTGTGGTTTGAACAACGATTTCATTTGCAGGCGTGACTTCCATATATGTTTTCTTTTGTGCGCAAGCTCACGGCAATGGGGCGTTTAAAAAAAAAAATTTCCTCTTTATTTTTTCATTTTTTAATTTTAGCACAGGTTTTAAAAAAAAAAAAAAAATCTGACCACTTTTATTGCTGTTACAAGCAATGTAAACATCCCTTGTCACAGCAATAGGCAGTGACAGGTACTCTTTATGGAGGGATCGGGGGTCTAAAAGACCCTTCCACTGCACTTCAATGTATTCAAAATGCCGAAAACTGAATTTTTTAATACAGTCACTTTATGAATTCGGCACCTTTAGCCACCGAGTAACCCGGGCGTGACGTCATGGACGCAGCTTCCGGGTTACATCATCGGAGACCTGATCGAAGCCTGGTTTCGTTTGGGACTCTAACCAGCCACCGGATGAGCCGACCCGGGCAGAGCCGCGGAAGGTGGCGGGGGGTGTTCTCTCCCGCTCGACCAGGTAATGTCCCGAGCCGCATCAGCCATTACCACCTGAAAGCCGGCTCCAAAAAATGGTACCGGGATGATGCCTCTAACTGCAGGCATCACCCCGGTACAACCACTTCTTGCAGCTGACGTAGAGCTATGTTGATTTGCGGGAAGTGGTTAAGGTTGGGTTCACCCTGGTGCGATGCGGGAACCACAGCGATTCCTGTGTGTGTTCTCGCATTGCATCAGACTCCCAGGCAGTTCACACTGCTCTCTGCGAACCGCTGCAGGTGTTAATGTAAAGTTATGGCACTCCTAAATCACTTTGCAGAACGCAGTGCGAACTGTGGAATCGGATGGTAATTTCCAGTGCGGACCAAAAAAGGGTTCTGCGTCATTTCGGTGTGAATGCGATGCAAATTCAATCATACAATTTGTATGGCTGAATTTGCATCGTACAGACATCACATGTGATCTGGAAGGAATTGGAAAGGAGAAGTGCCACTAAGTGTAGTATGACTGTATATTTTTATTGAGCCTGAAATTTGGGCTACCCACAAGATAATAGTAAAAACAGGTTCATCTCTAAAGGCTGGTCCGGGGTGCCTTGTCGATCATCCACCTGTGGCGTTCAGGAGGAAGGAAAGGACGCCTCTGGTGTGTCGGGAGCTGATGGAGGAAGTCCACTGTGAAGGCTCCTATCCCGGGTGGAGCGCAGCATGGTTCGCAGCGCTGCCTTGGCGGTGACGTCACTGGACTCAAGATGTTCTATGATGCATTTTGCCCAGTTCTGAGCATGCATGCTTCTTTCTCAAGCTATTGAGTATACCTAGAGCCTTATATTTGCCTTTGCGCCAATCACTCTCTTCCTTATCGCATGTAATCTGCACAGCAATGCCGTGTGAATTACATACGATGTCTGACATCACAATAGTGGGAACCCAGCATAAATGACAGCTTCACCGAAAAAAATATATACAGTATATAGCTACAACCCTAGAGAAGTGGCAAATGGGTCATTTACTGTATTTGCACAGGATGAATACCAGGTTAATTATTATTAGGTTACATCCTTTGAAATGTATTCAAAGCAGGTGAGGGTATGATATGTAACACACATGCACACGCACACGCATATCCATAATGATATAATTAGCCATTTTTCCCCTGACTTCACAGTGCTTGAGATGGAAGACTGATCAGGAAATCTAATTCAGGGCTAGTCCAATCTGGGATACCCACATTATAATAGTAAAAACAGGTTCCTCTCTAAAGGCTGGTCCTGGGTGCCTTGTCGATTTTCCGCCCGTGGCGTTCAGAGGAAGGAAAAGACGCCTCTGGTGTGTCGGGAGCTGATGGAGGCAGTCCACTGTGAAGGCTCCTATCCCGGGTGGAGCTCAGCGTGGTTCGCAGTTCTGCTGGCAGCATGGGTGGCAGTGAGGTCACTGGACTCGAGATGCTCCATGACGCGTTTTGCCCAGTTCCAAGCATGCGTGCTTCTTTCTCAAGCTTTTGAGTATACCTAGAACATTATATATGCCTTTGCGCCAATCACTCTCTTCCTTATCGCATGTAATCTGCACAGCAATGCGGTGTGAATCACATACGATGTCTGACATCACAATAGTGTGAACCCAGCATAAATGACAGCTTCACCCAAAAAAAAAAAAAAAAAACATATATCTGCAACCCTAGAGAAGTAGCATATGGGTCAATTATTTGCACAGGATGAATGCCAGGTTAATTATTATTAGGTTACATCCTTTGAAATGTAATTGCAATATTTGCATGGAGTCAAATGTATTCAAAGCAGGTGAGGGTATGACATGTAACGCACACGCACACGCATATCCATAATTATATAATTAGCCATTCTTCCCCTGACTTTAGAGTGCTCGAGATGGAAGACTGATCAGGAAATCTAATTTTTACTGCTTCTAAAGACAGGAAGACAAAGTGACAGCCACAGACTTGCGGAGATCTAAGATCTGCCACTTAAGAGTCATTTATAAAATGTGTCTCCGCTAGACAGTAACACTCTGAATCAGCCCAGCTCTGCGTGTTGTCAGCCAGTGATATGAAGTGATAACTTGGTGTGTTAATAAGGAGCTGAAATACATATGTTCATGAAATGTCTAAATATTAGACTCTCTCGTCCTAATTTGTCTTCAGTTTTTTTTTTCGTATTAGCAATACTGGCAGCACCTCCAGAGACGCATATAACGTATGAAGTGTCACATCTGGTGTACATGCTACACTAGCGCATAATATTTGGATTGCGAGTTCTTGGTGTCAGGGATTTATTTCCACTAATGGTCTCTACTCTTCGCTGTGCGAGTCGCATCTTTGCTAGATGATAAGACTTTTTAGAAGATGAAAGGTAAATGGAAACGTGACAGCTCTACTTAAAGCAATACATAACAAGGGAAGCGTTTACTTCTTTCTTTAATTCTTTCGTCTGGATTATAAAGTGGATCGGATTTAAAGGACCCCTACACCTGAGATAGCTTAAAGAGCTGCTAATAACACTTACCACTGATGTAAAGCTACCCCACCTGTCAGGAAATGTAGTTTAAAAGACGAGTTTGCCTTTAAAGTGGTAGTATACCGCTTTTTTTGACTTTTAACTACAGGTAAGCCTATAATAAAGCTTACCTGTAGGTACAATTAATATCTCCTAAACCTACACGGTTTAGGAGATATTTGCTTTGCATGCAGCCGCTGACGCGTGCGGCGCATGCGCTCTGAAGGGGGGGACCTTCAGAGTTCCTTGCTGGGAATTCCCGGAAAATGACCCCCGCGCCCATGCGCGAGAGTGACGTCATCGCGGCTCTGGCCAATCACAGCGCCGGAGCCGCCGAACCCAGAAGAGGCGCCGAGGGATCATGTCAGCGCCCACAGCGGTGTCCGGGGGTCCGTGTCGGGGCTTCGTTCTAAGGTAAGTGTTTCATAATGAGCTAGTATGCGATGCATACTAGCTCATTATGCCTTTGTCTTGCAGTTTTTTTTTTTTGTATGAGTTTACTACCGATTTAACCACCTAAGGCCCGGGCCTATTTCTGACACTTGTTTACAAATCAGATTTTCTTTTGCTAGAAAATTACTTAGAATCCCCAAACATTTTATATATATATATTTTAGCAGAGATCCTAGAGAATAAAATGGAGATCATTGCAATATTTGTTTATCGCACCGTATTTGCGCAGCAGTCTTACAGACACAGTTTTTTTTTTTAATACACTTTTTTGAATTAAAAAATAAGAAAACAGTAAAGTTAGCCCAATTTTTTTCTACAATGTGAAAGATAATGTTACGCCAAGTAATTAGATACCCAACATGTCATACTTCAAAATTGCGCATGCACGTGGAATGGCAGCAAAATTAACTTAAAAATCTCCATAGGCGTTATTTTACAAATTTTTACAGGTTATCACTTTGGAGTTACAGAGGAGGTTTAGGGCTTGAATTTTTGCTCTCGCTCTAACGATCGTGGCGATACCTCACATGTGTTGTTTGAACACCGTTTACATATGTGGGCGCAACTTGCATATGCGTTCACTTCTGCGTGCAAATTTTTTTTTCTATTTATTTTATCTTTTATTATATATTTTTACACTGTCCCTTTAAAAAAAAAAAAAATGTAACACTTTTATTCCTATTACTGTACAAGGAATGTAAACATCCCTTGTAATAGAAATAAGCAGGACAGGTCCCCTTTAATGTGAGATTTGGGGTCAAAAACCTCAGACCTCAGATCTCACATCAACACTAAAAAGCAAAAAAAAAAAAAAGTCATTTTTTTTCATGATGAAAAAAAATGGGCCTTTTAAGGCTGTTGGGAGGAAGTGATGTATGACGTCGCTCCGGTCCTCTGGTCCAGTCCTTGCCCTCACTCGACTTTTTGCCTAGGGGGAGAGGACCGAATCACTTTGCCCGCTACTGACGGCTCCGGTAAGTGGTAAAATGACCAGGAAGCGGCGGGAGGGGCACCTCTCCCGCCACCTATAGAGGTAAATCCGCCACTAGGACCACATTTATGTCAAAGTGGACCGCCCATCGTTTAAAAAAAAATAGCGTGGTTATTAGGGATGATCGAACTTTTGAAAAGTTTGGTTTGACCAGAACACCTGAACTTCCCGAAAGTTCGGGTCCGGATTCCAGAACTTTGGTAATCAAAAAACACAATTTTGAAGCCCTAAAACCCAATAAATGCCCCTAAAAAGTGCCTAGGGTTCTGGGTCATGCCCCAGGGACTATTAATCACAATTAAGTTCTTAAAAATTGTCATTTTTGATAGAGTGGCAATTATTGAAAAAAATATTGAAAAAAAAAATGAGATTTCTTTGGATTTAGTGTCTGGGGGGTCTAAAAAGTGTACCTCTGAAGTTTCAGCTCTGTAGCATGTCCAGAACCAGAAAAAAAAGAAAATTTTTCTTAGAATTTTTATTAGCGCAGGGATGGGGTTCCGCTCCTATCACACCTGTATGTGTGTATGTGTATATATACATATATGTATGTGTGTATAATGGCTCATTTCCACTGAGCTTTCTGGTACGGTTCGGTATTTATGCCGTTTCCATTATGAATGGTACCCTAATTCCGAACCGTACCGTACCACTTTTTTGGTACCCTTTCGTTGGGGTACCAAGCACATTAGTACCGTACCAACAGGGTGGAGCTACACTCTGCAGAACTTTGATTGGTTGACAGAGAATCCTCTATCACAGCTTTCCTGCTACACCACGCCTATCATGAAAGGGTACTATTGGCAGTGGAAACGCAATGTGTACCGTTCCGAACCGTACCGTACTGAACCGAACCGTACCGTACCACTCAGTGGAAACGAGGCATATATACCCCTATACAGAAGTTCAGATGTTATGCCTGCCGCCAAAGACGCCCAAAAAATGCCCAATAAACGCCTGCAACAAAAACGCCCAGGTGTGTTGTTGCAGGGATGGGGTTCCGCTACTTTCACACCTATATGTGTGTATGTGTATATATACATATATGTGTGTGTGTGTGTGTGTGTATATATACCCCTATACAGAAGTTCAGATGTCATGCCTGCCTCCAAAGACGCCCAAAAATGCCCAATAAACACCTGCAACAAAAACTCACAGGTGTGTTGTTGCAGGCGTTTATTGGACATTTTTTGGGGCATCTTTGGAGGCAGACATAACATCTGAACTACTGTATAGGGGTATATATACACACACACATATATGTATATATACACATACACACATACAGGTGTGATAGGAGTGGAACCCCATCCCTGCAAATAATTTCATTAGCGTAGGGATGGGGTTCCGCTACTTTTACACCTATATGTGTGTATGTGTATATATACATATATGTGTGTGTGTATATATACCCCTACACAGAAGTTCAGATGTCATGCCTGCCTCCAAAGACGTCAACAAAAAAGCCCAATAAACGCCTGAAACAAAAACGCCCAGGTGTGAAAGATGTGTGCCACATCCCTGCTCTACTGCAATTCTAAGACAAACAATCTTTTTCTTATGGTGGTCACCCTGACATGGATGAGTTCTGTCATCCTGGCATAGCAGTCAGAGTCAGTTCACCCTACACTACACTACGGTCACCCTGACACTTAACACTTTCCCTACAGAAACTAGATTATTGAATCTAACTATAGTGGTATATAGTACCCTAACTACACTAGACATCCCTTTCCTCACACTAATAATTGCTAAATGACAATTTTGCAGCAGGAGTAACAGAACTGCTTCCACTCTCTTCCACAGCTCCTGTATTACAGTGCTAGAGATTTGGCGGGGCTATGTTATATATTGGGGGGCGTATTCACTACTGATTGGCCTCTGGACCCCCTAGTCACTCCAATCACATTCCTAGCATCCTCCTGCCCCCTCAATTGGCTTTTACTGATGTTTCTGGTCCAATCACGGGCTTTTAAAGCCCAGTTCCTGTCCCATTGCATTTTGGTCGGTTCTGGTTGCCGAATTCCGAACTTTTTCCGCAAAAAGTTCGGAATTCGGCCCGAATTTCGAACAGTCAATGTTTGGGTCGAACCGATGGTCATGTTCGATCATCCCTAGTGGTTATGTCAGCTATCTGCCTCCATAACCCCAGAATAGGTTCCCCTACCAACTGTCACGGGGTGGGGTGCGGAGGGGGCAGACTTGAAGAATAATACATCCTACATATAGATGTAACAGGTTTTCCAGGCATTGAGCCTGATATGGGTCTGCCATTGTTACCGTTAACACTTCCAACACATTTAAGTTGAATATCCCAGTGTGAGATTGGAGACAATGACCATTCCGGCATCCTTGGTTTGTTTTGTTTATTTTGTAATGGGGATGGGAGAAGGGAATGAGTGGGATACTCCTCTGGCTCAACTAGGTTTAACTGGGACTCCTTACAGAAAAATGCCTGTGAGCGCTGTCCTGACGCCAGCTGAATGCCAACCAACGCTTCCTGGAGCTTAACGATACTGTTTTGCTAAACTGTGCTAGAACTTCGACTTTAACACACAGGTTAACTCAGAAGATCCAGGACTGTAATAAACTTGACTCTTGACACTCTGTTTAGCTCAAAAGTCCAGTGAACAGCTCCCTCCAGCCCTTCACTGACTGAGGTAGCTACTTGTAACTGCTTGTGCTGCTGCAACTCTCAACACTGTACACTGCATGCTGTACACGTAACTCTTCAGTGCCCAACCGCTGGCACCCCCTTTACACTTTAGGGTCCTCCTAGGCACCCCCTCTGACACTTCAGGGTCCTCTCACTAGCCACCCCTTCTGACACTTCAGGGTCCTCTCACTAGGCACCCCCTTTACCGCTAGCTAGCTCCTGGATCCCAGGGACCTTCACTGGAGTGGTCCCCTTCAAGCTGGGCAGACCCCTAGGGGTAGTTCACAGTACTCACAAACTTGTAATGCTTTCCTGGAACTGAACTCCTCTTTCTCCGCTGGTCCTTGGCACACCGGATCCTCTCTGCAGCTCAGCTCTCTCTCTGTACTCTCTGGTAAGCCACCCGAAACACCCGATCCTTCTGACAAGAGTAGAGATAGCCGTACTCTCCTTCCTGGGACTCTGCTTCCCACCAAAGACGCTGCGTCATGCGCTCCCCTCAAACTCATATCCACTCCCAGAATCCTCTGCGGCAGAATCTGCCTTCTGGGGTAGATACAGGCCTAAATGTGCCTCTGATTGGGTTTCCTCCACTACCCAATGAGAATCCTCTCATGGAGCCAGTGGGGAGACTCCCCTCTCAGAAGCCACACCTGGGAGACATGACAGCCCAGCTGAAAATCATGGCCCTGCTGTTAGGCAGCCAAGGCCCACTATACCTTGCCTAGCACCTACCTTGTAGGGTGCTACATAGGTGTAATGTTTAACATGTTCCAAAAGGTGAACTTATCCTTTAAAAATCTATTGAAAATCTGTAATGTGGCTGGTTGGAAGGATGTAATAGGTTAAGTATCAGGTTGACCATTACTCATTACACAGGCCCTGCCCACAACCTCCTTTTGGGAAATGCTCCTGTCCCCCACAGGCCCTTACTGGAACAGAGGATTGGTAAGATTGGTAAGATGACAGAAGGGGCAGTCGGAACGTGGTAGCAGGTGGCAGGGGCGTGGCAGGGGGTGTGTCCTATGCTTACATACATTTGCTAATAGGTGTCCTTCATTTCCATCTCAAGAAGTTGGGAGGTATGCTTCACACCCTTCCTCCTCCATCAAGGAGAGTAGATGCTGTGTCCACAGTTCAAGATGCCCTGTAGGAATCGGAAAAAACTGTATAAATTGAATAAATTGACAGAACGTTGTTGTTTTGTTGATTCAGAACACTTTTCCCTATGTTATGGAGATGAGGACAGGGGAGGGGTTTGGGGGGATTCTATAGTCCAAATCAGGAGCAAGCTGCCTAGGCTGCTCTTCTATAGATACAGTAGAGTAAGTGTTGTCACCACAGGACGGGAAGTGTGTTACTGGTAGGACCATCAGGCAAAAATAAAGGAAAGAAAATCTTAAATAAAGAAAACTAAAACAGCCACCACATCTGGTGGCTGGTAAGCTACAATGTATTAAATGTTTCTTTTTGGGTTTAGGTAAACTTTTAACGCAACTAATAGGCCATATAACCTCTATAAAGATCCTGATTTTGCCAGCCTTAGCATATTACCTAAAATAATTCTAATATTTATATGATCTTAAATTAACTTAGTGAATATGAAAATATGTTTTTTACATTTCTGAAATCTGAGTTTAGATCTATGATAACTATCCAGAATGAATTTAGTAGTCTTTCCATTATGAGTAGTTCTCAACATTAAAGACTGAGATATTAGTCAAGCATCACTGAGTTAATTGTTGAAATTTCTATACATTTGAATGATCTAAGTAGGAAATCACCACATTAATGTCTTCTCTACAATAATGTGGAGGAGTATAGATTGAGGCTACAGACTGACCGTCCAATTTTATTGCTTCTTCTGCTACCTCATGTACATATCCATAGAGTGACCTCTGCTCACATCACCATTTAGTGCAATGCTTTCCAGGAAATCCTAACACTCAGAGGGAGGGGAGTGTGTTTAAAAGAAAACTTTCTGACTGATAGAATCGGTATAATAGTGACAACAAGAATATATTGTGACCAATGCATAGATATTTAGCAACATAAGTTCTAAGCCATCCATTAAAAAGACCTAATTTAATTGATACTGCATCCAGATATATAAAGCTCAGACCATCTCACCAATAAATTAGCTACCCCCAGTATCCCTTTTAGGGTGCATGATCTATGTGCTCTTCCTAGTTTCCAATATGTAATATGTTTGTGTTCGCTGCCTATTGCATTGGGGTGTGCACCCCAGAGCATAAAAACACATGTGTGTATAACAGCAAAGCATTGGACAGTGTCAGTAGAGCAGAGATTAGTGTCAGTAGGGCAGTGGACTGTGTCAGTAGAGCAGAGATTAGTGTCAGTAGGGCAGTGGACTGTGTCAGTAGAGCAGAGATTAGTGTCAGTAGGGCAGTGGACTGTGTCAGTAGAGCAGAGATTAGTGTCAGTAGGGCAGTGGACTGTGTCAGTAGAGCAGAGATTAGTGTCAGTAGGGCAGTGGACTGTGTCAGTAGAGCAGAGATTAGTGTCAGTAGGGCAGTGGACTGTGTCAGTAGAGCAGAGATTAGTGTCAGTAGGGCAGTGGATGGTGTCAGTAGAGCAGAGATTAATGTCAGTAGGGCAGTGGATGGTGTCAGTAGAGCAGAGATTAGTGTCAGTAGGGCAGTGGATGGTGTCAGTAGAGCAGGGATTAGTGTCAGTAGGGCAGGGGACGGTGTCAGTAGAGCAGAGATTAGTGTCAGTAGGGCAGTGGACAGTGTCCGTAGAGCAGAGATTAGTGTCAGTAGGGCAGTGGATGGTGTCAGTAGAGCAGGGATTAGTGTCAGTAGGGCAGTGGACGGTGTCAGTAGAGCAGAGATTAGTGTCAGTAGGGCAGTGGACAGTGTCCGTAGAGCAGAGATTAGTGTCAGTAGGGCAGTGGACGGTGTCAGTCAGTAGGGCAGTGGACTGTGTCAGTAGAGCAGAGATTAGTGTCAGTAGGGCAGTGGACTGTGTCAGTAGAGCAGAGATTAGTGTCAGTAGGGCAGTGGACTGTGTCAGTAGAGCAGAGATTAGTGTCAGTAGGGCAGTGGACTGTGTCAGTAGAGCAGAGATTAGTGTCAGTAGGGCAGTGGATGGTGTCAGTAGAGCAGAGATTAATGTCAGTAGGGCAGTGGATGGTGTCAGTAGAGCAGAGATTAGTGTCAGTAGGGCAGTGGATGGTGTCAGTAGAGCAGGGATCAGTGTCAGTAGGGCAGGGGACGGTGTCAGTAGAGCAGAGATTAGTGTCAGTAGGGCAGTGGACAGTGTCCGTAGAGCAGAGATTAGTGTCAGTAGGGCAGTGGATGGTGTCAGTAGAGCAGGGATTAGTGTCAGTAGGGCAGTGGACGGTGTCAGTAGAGCAGAGATTGGTGTCAGTAGGCCAGTGGGCAGTGTCAGTAGAGCAGAGATTAGTGTCAGTAAGGCAGTGGACGGTGTCAGTAGAGCAGAGATTGGTGTCAGTAGGCCAGTGGGCAGTGTCAGTAGAGCAGAGATTAGTGTCAGTAAGGCAGTGGACAGTGTCCGTAGAGCAGAGATTAGTGTCAGTAGGGCAGTGGACGATGTTAGTAGCTTTTTATTTTTTTAGTATTTTTTATAATTTCGTTTTTGTAATCATTTTTGCAATATTATTTTTTAATATTTTTTATTAGCCCATTGGGGAGCTTTGATGAAATATCAAGGGTCTAAACAGAGAGAAAGGGACTGAGGACAGAGCTTCCCCAGTCCCTTTCCCTGCAGCCTCAGCTGCACTGGACAGTGAACAAATGGAAAGTGCTCTCTGCTGAGCGGCTTTCCGTTCATTCACACACTGAAGCATATTAAACATGGTTTACTATGGTTCCGTTAAGAATGAACGCAGGAGCGATCGGTACAAATAATTTACTGTGTTTATTCATTCTTCCATCCTGAAACATCCCCAGCAGCAGCTGGAGAGGAGAGGGGGGGGGGGAGCTGTCTGCAACACCAGGGGGAGACAGGGGGCCTTGTATACCCCACTCTAAAAGATATGTTTGGTGCCCTCACTGATTATTCATATCATTCAGATCTTCTCATCACCCTGAAATTCCAAATCTACTCCAGACCATCCCACTACTAACCAAGAAGACCAAGTTGACCAGATATGCCTTAGTATGGGCATTTACATAGTAACAATACTATATTATTGCCCAGTAAAATTACAGGACATGAGCTCAATGATGGCAAGTGAGAGTTGTGAAAAAATTGTACACATCTCTCAATTCTGTGAGATGTTAAAGAGGGATACAATAAAGCATGATATAGGCAAAGGGCACACCTCTGATATACCTCCAGGAACACAGACTATGAGAATTAATGCACAAAAATGAAAACACTGATTGGTATAACTATAGCAATGCCCCCCCCCCCCCCACCCGTAGGGACTGCTAGATACTGACTCTGCAGGCTCCCCTGGTTACTAACACACGGTTATGAGTAGATAAAGTTCCTAAATCCCTCCTTGCTCCTGTTGGCTCTTCATAGAAATTAACAGTCTAGGGGTGTTGGTTTTTGTTGTTTATTTTGTAATTGAGATAGGAGAATGGAATAGTGGGATACTCCAACTGAACTATTCACATGGATGAGGACTTCTATCTTCAGAACTTCTTTAGTGATTAGGAACAGCCAGGCTGTTAATCCACACTGCCACAAGTGTAGATGGGGTTAAATCTCTTGCTCTCTTTACTCTCTGACAAGATGACTTGGTGATTGATATCTTATCTTCAGGACACTCTCACTAGCATCCCCTCTCAGCTGACACCTGTCCACTGACTATCGTATGGGCAGGGGTGGCCCCCCTCAGGTCAGGCTCCTTGACATGAGTTTCTGTACTCACTGTACTGCAGAGACAGATCCTCCAGTGTCTCCTCTCTCAGTCAGCTTCCCTGGACCTCTGGGTTCAGCTCCTCTCTGCTACTCTTTTGGCCCTCAGGATGACCCCCTGAGGCCACATGGCACCTCTACAGAGGAGGAGGCAGCCGCCCCCTCCCTCTGGGACTCCACTCCCCAACAAAAGGCCTTGAGCACATGTGCTCCTGGCTTTTATACAGTATGCCAACATGCACCGAGGCGACTTTCCCTCTGCCAATCATCAGGACTGTTTCAAAAGCCCATGCACCCGTTCGTCAGGTTTCCTCTCACTGTCCAACATGCCTCCCTATTGGACCAGCGTGAAACACTCTCTAGACAGAATGAGTTGCACTCTGAGCACAACGAGCAGACCTCACTAATAGATCCTGCTCTCTGGTAGGCAGAGAACAATATAGATTTACCTGCAGCTCTTCTGGTAAGCAGACAGAGCTCAAACTATACTTTCTTACTATCGCCTACCTAGGAGGGTGCTTTATAACCCAAATTTATTTATCACTGCTTTTTTTAATTTGGGCTTTTCAAAATAGCAAATTAAAATTTTAGATAAAAGGTTTAGAGCAGAAAAAAACTAATTTTTAAAGCAATTATTACATTAGGCCAAAAAGGGGGATATCCAAGGAACAAAAAGGTACAGAGGAAGTTGGTTCCAAAAGAAGGACAGTTGGGAGATATGAATGTAGGAATGGAAACCATTGAGTGGACCATAGACCTATTACATGATGTTTCCCCATGGTAGTCTCCATGGATTGTGTTTATGTTTGCCAACACAAGCTCATTAAATTTCCTGAAAGCCCAGTCCCGGTATTACTTATGTAAGCCACCCTTTGCCATTCAGAGTAACTGAAAAGAATTTCACATTAATGGACACCAGGACATGAAGCTGGATCTGAACATTTCACCTTTGGATAATGATCCTCGGTCTGAAACGCACTGCTCTGTTTTTTCCCGTGTGCGATGCCAACAGCAATACTTCATTTATCAAGTTTAAAAATGGATTTGCAACTGGCGGCAGCTGAATCCGTTTAGCACACATGGTGCCTGGGCTGTTTAAACTGTCACTGGGGAAACAGATTTGCTGGTTCCCAGAATCCTTTCACTGCTGGAGATGCTACAATTTTCATTACCCCTAAATAGCAGACATAAGGCACGTTCACGGGGGCCTGGAGGAATGCCTCAGAGGGCCTTCTACATGTGCTGCTTGTTCGAGGAGCCATTTTCCAGGCTGAGATGGAGAGGGCCGCGATGTCTTCTCCATGATGAAGTGGAGTACCAGTAACAGATTTATGTAAGCGAAATGAATAAAGGAGAAGACACAACATGGGAAGAGATAACTGAGGTAGAGTCATAAAGAACAGAAAAGGCAGATGGGTCCCAAATGATTTAGCACTGCAATTAGTGATTGTTAGTGACTGTGTAAAGCCAGCATAGACATCCAGCATTAGAGATTTTAAAGGACCAGAAAATCTAAAATACTTGTTACTTTGTGATCTGCATCTATTGATATCCCTCCCTACATATAAAGCAGGTCATCTGGCAACTCTGACAGTTGACAGAGGAACTGGTATGGTTTGAGCTTCTAAAGATTGAATGTCCACATTCAATAAGTGCTAAAATTCAAGTGTCTCATAAACATTCTTTAGTTGGATTCCTTTACTGCAGTTGAAAGTAACTATATTGTTGCTTCACGGTACTGCAAAGATTATTTTATAGATAGGTTTAGAGTGCAATACCTTATTTGTCATATTTGAATGTTCTTTAGGCTGCATTCACATGTCAGGGTATGGATCGCGGGCAGAATCGCCACGATTCATTGCAAATCGCGGGACGCCTGTGCGTTGCCCCGAGATTTGCAATAGTACCCCAAACGCTGAGCGATGTTGCCGCGATTTCAGCCTGCCGAATCGCAGTAACATCGCGCAAAAAAAATCGCGGGACGCAATACGCTCCAAAGAAGCTCTTGTACTTTTTTGGGCGTAATGTGTCCCGCAATTTTTTTTTGCGCGATGTTACCGCGATTCGGCACGCGGAAATTGCGGCAACATCGCTTAGCGTTTGGGGTGCTATTGCGAATCACGGGCAACGCACAGGCGTCCCGCGATTTGCAACGATCTCCGGATCGCGGGACATGTGAATGCAGCCTTAATATTTTTTTTTTTCTGGATGCTTTCAAGGGACAACTGTACCTATTTACAACTGTCCATTCTATAAATTCCCATACCCCCTGAGTGCATCCCACTAGGACAAATACTTACTTTCAATCCTGATTCAGTGATCCTAACTGTGCAGCCCAACTTGAGGCCGAATAGTTGATAACCGCTGTTTCATACAGCGTGTCATAATGTACTGTCATTCTTAGAGGTACAGGAGCAAAAGATATTGTGGCTGTAAAAGGATTGTAGGCAGGGGCAGTCTGTACTCCCCACTGCAGGTGGCGCTCGACTGAAGTGGCAATGCAGACAGGGAAGTAGGATGTGGAGAACTTGGTTCCTCTATGACTTCTCGCTGTCACAGGGAGACAGCTGTCTGATTGGATGCTGGCACCCCATGTGACTCCACTGGCCATCTTGTGTTAGGCTGTCATGTACCTTGTGGCAGAGCCTGACATGTAGAGGGAGACCTCTCATACAGCCCCGGCTCAAGGGTTACTGGTGTTGCGACAATGGCTGTGAGAGCTCGTGGGCAAGATCTTCCATTGGTTGCAGAAGTGTGTGGCAGGTGCGTCATCTGAGTTGGGATGGATGGTGGAAGCAGCGGATGGCAACAGGAACAGCAGTCCCAGCACACAGCAGATGTAGGACCAGTGTCACCAGGCACTATGCAGAGCAGGACAGACAGCAGGCAGAGAATAGTCAAGATGCAGGCAGAGATTGGCAACAGGATATCAGGCAGATGGAAGATATAACAAAGTCTTTGAGGCAAACCAAGGTTAGGATAGGTGGAGAGCAAGTGTGGTCAGGATAAGCTAGGCCAAACACAGGAATCTAGCAGTGATCACAGGAACAGGTATACGGGCAAAGCTGCAGATCAGACAGCACAGTGCAGCTGCTGCACATATTTAGGCCATTTGGTGCCAGCAGGCATGCGTATTTGCTAGTATAAGCCTATGCCCAGCAAGACGGGCACCTGCAGGAGCACATCTGGCCATGCATATTTGCCTCTGCCTAGGAGCTTCAGCTGAACTGTGCACGTCCCTGACACAGGCAGAGCCTGTTTAAGACTATGGCTACTGAGTTTGGCGTACTTTATGCATAAGCAGTAATAAGAGAGCAACACCGCTCCAGGTGATATGATCCCATCTCTGAAGGACAGGCGCTGGTCCAGTCTTTGGTCTGGGTGTAAGTAAGAAAGTGGAAAGGAAGGGCGACCGCACTCCAAGCTTCAGAGAAAAATGAGCTTTTTTCAATAAAATCTAAACACGACATTAAGAAATTACGATAGATGAGGACAACAGCATAGTTGATGTGTTTCGCAAAGAAATTCAGAAAATCATAACTCTAGATGCACCTGCAAGGTGTACCCTTAAATATCTAGATCACAGCTGAATGTAATAGGTGCTCAATTGTGCTACCACAGAGAAACATTAACTGCACACTTACCAGTAAAAAACAACAATTATAGAAGGACCTATTAAACATTAAAAAATGTCCAGGAGATCGGCCGATCGTGAATGCAGCCAGTGGAGGGAGACACACAGATAATGGAACTGTGTATCACACACCTCGACTGCACGAACTACGGTGCGGAAAAAGATTTGCAAACATATGTACATATGTACATGTGAATTTTATACAAGATACAATATGAAAACGGGCTAAATACTGAAGACACACAAGTTATAAATGAACAAAAAAATAAAAAAATAAAACCTTCCACTTGTTCTAAGGTCAATAACCCACTGGCAGTAAGAAGTATAAGTTCATCATCAAAATAGATATCAAATACACTGCTGTATAAAAGAAACTCTTATAAAAAAGAGTATAGCATCAAGTCAATCAAACTCCTGGGATATTGGTCTGGTCAGTTAAGTAGCAGAGAGGGTTGTTAATCAGTTCCAGCTGCTTTGGTATTAATGCAATTAACAACAGGTGCACTAGATGGGCAACAATGAGACAATCTCTTGACAGAAGGTTTGCTGTGTCTCCCAGCAAAATCTCAAGAGCATTGAGGAGAGTCCAGGAGACAGGCAGTTACTCTAAGAGAGCTGGACAGGGCCAAAGAAGGTCCCTGACACATCAGCAGGACCAGTATCTTTACCTTTGTGCAAAAAGGAACAGGATGAGCACTGCCAGAGCCCTACAAAAATGACCTCCAACAGGTCACTGGTGTGAATGTCTCTGACCAAACAATCAGAAACAGACTTCATGAGGGTGGCCTGAGGGCCCAACATCCTCTAGTGGGCCCTATGCTCACTGCCCTGCACTGTGGAGCTCGATTGGCATTTGCCATTAAACACCAGAATTGGCAGGCCCGCCACTGGCGCCCTGTGCTTTTTGGATGAGAACAGGTTCACCCAGTGCACATGTGATAGACATGAAAGGGTCTGGAGAAGCCATGGAGAATGTTATGCTGCCTGTAACATTGTTCAGCATGACCGGTTTGGTGGAGGATCAGTGATGGTCTGGGAAGGCATATTAATGGAGACCTCTACAGGCTAGACAATGAAACCCTGACTGCCATTAGGTATCAGATTGAAATTCTTAGACCCATTGTCAGACCCTACGCTGGTGCAGTGGATCCTGGGTTCCTCCTGGTGCACGACAATGCCAAGAGTATGCAGGCAGTTTGTGTAGGATGAAGGAATTGAATGGCCCCCATGCTCGTCTGACCTAAATTCAATAGAACACCTCTGGGACATTATGTTTTGGTCCATCCGATGCCACCAGGTTGCACCTCAGTCTTCTCAGGAGCTCAGTGATGCCCTGGTCCAGATCTGGGAGGAAATACCCCAGGACACCATCCGTCATCTCATTAGGAGCATGCTCCAACATAGCTCTCTTCAGGAAGCCTCCCCTTTAGGTGAACCAGCCAGGCCGCATCTCTCTCCTAATTGCAGACGCAGTTGGCATCTTCATGTCACTGTCACTGTTCGTAAGTGGTTCCGGACGGGTGTGCTACCTGCTGGGCCTGAAAAAGTTGTGTTTGAGCCTTTTCTACAAAATAATTTAATTGCCCAACAGGGACTCTGCAGTGGCTGAACTACTAGGGTCTCAGAAGTCGCAGTTGTGACTGGGCCTTGGTGTTCCTCCAGCGTGGGGGGGCCTGGGCCCCTCCCCCAGCAAAATCTGTTTTAGACACTGTACTAATTCACGGAGCCCAGTGCCGGCTTGCAAGCTCTGTGTAATGTTCTGGTACCTTTGGGTACCCTAATTACTCTTTCATAAGTGTATGCGCCCCACCATTCTCTTTTGGTAAGGTGCGCATACACCTTTAAGACTGATGCTGTCATCACTGAGCGCCGGACTGGATGGCTATTTAGATCGCCGGCTCTCACTCACATGTGTTCGTTCAAACTGCTTTGTGCCTTGATGCTAACCTGTCTTGAAGCTCTCATGCTTGCAAGCATACCTCGCTGTCGGAACCACGCTGCGCTGATCCCTGTATCCCGCTACCGGATCATCCACTCTTGCCGAACCTCTCCTCTGCTACATTGCTATTAGTGATAAGTACCCCACAGGGGAAACCTCTATAACCTTTATACTAAAGCTTACACTATCTAGCTCTGCATACTAAGGACTATTACTACATCTGCATTATCTAAGATTGCTAGCTCTTGAGCCTACTACCACCTGTTCTTGCACTGGGTTGATCTCTCTTGTATGTCCACCTGCTACTCTGTCATCTGCTACCATACATGATTGCTAAACCTATCTGCATTCCATCTGCTACTATCTTACTTTCAAGAACATTTCCTTTCAAGTGTCTGTCATCTACCATCTCTACCCAACCTGTCTCTTCAGCCTATCATCACTGTGTTACTATATACATAAGTCACTCTAGGAAACATCTTATTGAGTGTGTGTATTTACTTGCTGAATTGAGATCATCCACACATGATGAGTCAGTGAGAGTTGGGATTGGTGTCTCAGCGTTTCTCTACATGACTACTGAAGTGGAATATTTCTGCACCTGAAAATCCACATCATACATAAAACGCAGGAGCGTTACACTCTGGCACTTAGCACTCCTTCC
The DNA here is from genome assembly GCF_965119305.1 of Pelophylax lessonae. NCBI lineage: Eukaryota > Metazoa > Chordata > Amphibia > Anura > Ranidae > Pelophylax > Pelophylax lessonae. The sequence continues at coordinate 187,553,425 of NC_138777.1, read as the reverse complement.
CTTTCTAATGGGGCACGCCAGTGTGGGCACTTAGGTCATCTGCCCCGCATCTCTTGCGGGGTGCCCGGAGTCCCACACGTGGCAAATGCCCTCTCCGTGGCAGCAAGGATTTCTCCCCGTAACTGCCTATACTGGGAAGTGGGGGTGGCATAAAATTAAGGTGATTGGTTCCTCTACATGCCACCCCCGCCACTCCTATCTATCTCCTGCTGCCCCTGGGCCCTTGTGTACTCCTCTGGCTCCCCCCTCTCCCACCAGCTGCTGTCAGAATGGAGAGCGGGTAAGAGGCCAGTAAATATGTAATTTACCAGCCCTTTGCTTGTCTTAATGATTAGAGTCAGTGATCCATACTGATCACTGACTCTGTTCATTTGTAACTGTGTTTACTATGCCTCAAATGAACAGGAAGCCTCTGTCCAGAGCTATTCCTGTCCATTCATTATGTGCAGCTGAGACTGCAGAGATGTAGATTGAGGGCTGTGCCCTCAGTCTTCTTTCTCTATCACAGAGGTGAAACATCAGAGGTCTGTTTGGACCCCTGATATAACACCAAAGCCCCACGACAGGGCTCCTAAAAAAATTGAAAAAATAATAAAAAATACAATTGTAAAAATAAAAAAATAAAATGTTCAAAATTAAAAAAACAAGATAAAATAGCAAAAATAAAACTACTGACACCAGTGGTGAAACTACCAGGGTCACAAAAGTCGCACTTGCGATCAGGTCCTGGTGTTTCGCCAACTTGGGGGGGGGGCCCAGCCCGGGGTCAGGGGGGCCCTTTATGTTTTCTTGCAGCGGGGCCCTGAAGGTTCTAGCTATGCCTCTGGGACTCTATGCCTCTGATCCTGCCACATCGCGCTGCACCCTGTCCACAGTATGAATACACAATATTAGCTTGTGGTTATACTGTATGTGACAATGAGTACAACTAAACATGTAGTACAGAGGAACCTTAAAGGGTTTGTTTACATTGCAATCCCTGTCTTCAATATGCGGCTTTGCGTGCTCATTTAAATGCATTTTTTAATGTGTTTGCAGCGTGTTTTGTTTGATTTTTTTTTTGCCTTTACATACAGTGCATTGATGTGCATCCCAATTCTTTCACATGCAAAAAAAGCCCCCTCTTTTTTAAATGCACATAAAAGCACTACAATGGTGTAAACTATGCATGAATACTGCATTTAAAACACTTTTGACTGCATGAAAATGAGGCCTAACTGAAAAAGATAAAAAAAAATAATAATTTGACTTTCCTATAAAGCATAAAGAACATTTTGCTGAAGTGCAATGAAAGACTGATAAGCTCATAATAAACATGTAGCAGGGTGTTACCAGAAGGGGGCCTCAGGGACAGCACTTTTTGCTGCAGCCCACCTTCCCGAGGTGCAATACCTGGGTGTCCTGACGATCACACAGTCAGTACACATACTGTAACAGGTGCAGTGTTCTGGACACTAGAGGGAACCATAAAAAGGCCTGACATGTCCTCTGCAGTGGGCCCAGGGAGACCATCTTTGGAATCCCTGTGCCTATTAAGAACACATTCAGTTTGTTCCTATAGGGAAACTATACTCATGGCAGGCCTCCAGGGGCCTCGTGTGCGAACTGACGTCATTAGCTGGCGGAGACCGATCACCGGCACGCACGTGACCTCCCCATTGAGCTTGGAATACCCGAACCATGGGAGACGGAGAGAAGCTGAACATAGATTCCATCATACAGCGCCTGCTGGAGGTTCGAGGACATTGCAGCCGTTAGCTGATTTTACTGAGTGCTGAGTTCTGGGAGAGTCCAGCTGAGAGAGATACTGGCTACAGGGGATATTAACAGAGACATCTGGTAAGAGCATAAGCTTGGGGTGTGTTCCACATTGGGACTGTTGTTATTTCCCACGACCCCATATAAAGCCCTGTTGGTGACGGACTCATCCATATTGGACTCTGACACTCATATATTTTCTTTTAGATGTATAGATCGATGCACCTTGAGAGCTATATGGTTGTAGCTATATGTCATTTAATGTTCATTTAATGTTCATTTATTAGCGCTGCTTGTGCTTATTGATTCGTTGATACGCACCTTAAATAGTGAATGAATATTCACTATTATCACACGGAACCTCCTCCCAGCCAATCAGGAAGCGAACTTGAGACCCGTTTCCAGATTGGCTGAAAGGAGAGGCCATGCTATTGGCCAAGGAGGATGAGGAGGGAGGAGACACAGGGGAAGCCACCGCCGCCTGCCCTCCATGTCAGCCCAGGGTGAGTGAGCCGGTGACAGGGGGGGGGATGGTATGGTGTGCGAGCTGGTATGGTCCGGGTGGGGGGGGGGGGTATGGTGTGGTCCGTCTGCCCCCCTCCCCCCCCGGCCCCACTGATGTTTTGCTTTGCAGCCGTGGCATTTTCAAAGTGGTTGTAAACCCTTAAATACTGTATACTGGCCTCAGGTGATACACATAGATTAAACAAATCATTCTACATAAGTTGTACATGTTTATCTGCAGTCATCTCTTCTCTACAGGCATTCAAAGTGCACAATTTATCCAGCTTTTCTGAGCTTCCAAAAATTTAGAGAGCGGGGAGCTAAACTGACACTCTGCTAAGATCAGTGAGAAGAGCTGAGAGCTGATTGAAGAGAAGGGAAGAGAAGCCCCCCCCCCCACCCCCAACCACCTTCGCACAGGAACAGAGGTAAAGTTGTCAATCACAGACTGTGTGCTGGAGCTGCCTCCCCTGTCACCTTTTTTCTCTTGGTGTCAGGAAAACCTGTCAAAAGTGCTTCATGCTGATAGCAGAGGAACGAATCAGCAGACAGAAAAGACACCTAGGGGTTGATTTACTAAAGGCAAATAGATTTTGCACTTTGCAAGAACATTTTCTCCAGAACTTACTAAATTAGCAGAAGCTTTGTTGACTTCCATCATTCAATTGTGTGCAAGCAAAAATGCATTTTTTTTTATTTTATTTTCCTTGCATGTTGTTGGGTATTCTTTGCAAAGTGAAGCATTGTCCCATTTACTAAGCTCTGGAGCAACTGCGCTTGCAGAGTGCAACTGCCCTTTGCAAAGCGCACAGTCTATTTGCCTTTAGTAAATCAACCCCATAATGTCCCCTTACCACCTATCAAGTGCCAAACACTGTTCATAGGGCAACGCTATGGATAGAAGTGAAAACATGACAGATTTTCTAACCCTTCTCTACTACTGCAATACAGTGCCATCTTAAGAGCATTGTAGGCCCCCGGGCAATGCAGTACACTGGGGCCCTGCCTACACAATTACCCATGAGAATAAAAATGCAAATTATCGATAAGGCAATATTTATTGGTGCAGCAGTGCCAGGCTAATAACAGCTAGGATGGGAGTCAGACTCGACTGTCCTGTGTGCGCCTGTTCCCATGGAGGTGGACAGACATTCCTGCAGTTGTGGGCTCCCCCTCCACGGCCCAAGTGGCCTAACAGCAGCGCAGGGCCAACAGGCGCTTGTCACCTGCTAAGTTTGGCGGCGAGATGCACATGAGAATCAGGACTAATGCTTGGCTGGGACTGGGTCGCTGGGCAGGTGGGGGCCCCTGGGCAAGTGGGGCCCCCGGGCAACTACCCAGCGTGCCCATTCGGTAAGATGGCCCTGCTGCAATACTATGAAAAAAAGTTTGCCTGGACATACACTATAGGTACGTTTGCCTATGGTTTTCCCCACACTAAAGAACTTGTTTAACAAGTGTAAAAGTCCGAGCCAGAAAGGAGTGTAAGCCCAGGCTTTCCCGTACCACACAATTTCTACAGCGGATTAATCGGCTTTGAGAGCCTGCTGTCAGGCACAGTTGGAAGTGATATGTCTGCTTCAGAATAATTGGGTTTCTACAGCTGTGTTTCTGCAGTGATGCAATCATTGGGTAGACTGGTAGGACTCATAACAACACAGTTTCATCTATCTATTAATATTTTAGCATGCTTTTAAGAAAAATTGGCCTTTTTCTTGCTCTGGTCTCCACACAGACATTTATTATAGTTAATGACAGACATTACACTTAGTATCTCCATGCACAAAGTGTATTTCCTTTATTCCTCTCCATTCTTTAACATCTATTATTAACACAAAAACTAATTTCATGCAAGTTAATTGTTAATCTGTGTGTTTCCAGTCTGTGTTACCCGTCGTGTTTTCATTTGCACTCTTCAAACTGAAGAGTCAGTTGACTGTGTACATAAACCATGAGATTAGGAGTATTAATGGGTTATATCTTCTTCCTATTGATAGTGGGAGTCATTCTTGCAAACATTTCCTCAAGAAATACATTAATATCTAATACTCTGGAGCCATCTTGTCTAGAGAAAGAGGGGTCATTTATCTTCAAGTGAACCTGTCTGTTGCACAATCCGTTGGCAGCCATTTTGTGAGGTGAATCATGATTGTTAATGTTAATACTTCAGATTTAGTTCATTAGACATCTAAATCATGACCAATGTAAGAAATGAGGTGGCTTTGTTGCTCAAGGTGACCAGCTAAAACCATTTGAACTGAAAATAATGCAATTTCTACCCATGTTTTTTGATAAATTGTCCCTCATGCCTCCAGGTCTAGTTTGATCATTGGTGTCCAGGACTGGCAATAGTGTATGGCCCTTAAGAGAGCGTCCACCGGCTGCCAGCCCCAGGGGGCTTCTTGAGGGGTACTGATTAGGAGACTGATACAGGGGACCAAGGTAACACACTGCACTCTGAGGACAGAAGAGCCACAAGCATCCTCTGCTGGGCCTGGCCCCCCTTCTGACCCAGGAGGACTGCCAGCACCCCTCTATCCGCCCTGGTGATGTCACTAATTTTAATGAAGTGGCAGACTCTGTTTCTAGAAAGAGATTCACATTCATAAAACTATGAGTTCCTATCTTGTCCACAAAGAGAGTTTAAAGGAAAAAGTACTTCTTTAATTTTTACGAGAAGAGGGCCTAAAAAACTCAGACGTCCTATATTAAAAAGTGGACTAGGGGAAATGTCATTGAACCTAAAAACATGACTTAAAATATATACATCCAGACACATGACTAATGGAAAGACAAGGAATGGTGCAATAAGTTAAAGTTGGAGGATTGTCATGGGAGGTTAGCTATAAAACTAGGAGAATATGAGTGTCATTAGTTGCTGGCTGTGAATTGAGGGAAATGTCTGACATATAGTGCTGGCTGTAAACAGAAGGACAAGGCTGTCATGGGAGGGGGCTAGGTGTGAGTGGAGCGCTATAGCTGTCATAAGTTGTTAACTGTGAAAAAAGTGGGGCATGGATGTCACGGGATTTGACTGTAAATGGAGGAGGATGGTCGTCCTGGGGTGTCCTGGGCTGTAAATGAAAGGGGACATGGCCGTCATGGTGTGCTGGCTGTAAAACATGGGGTACATTGCCTGTCATATGGGATTGTCTGTGAATGGAAGGGCATGGTTGTCATGGGATGCTGGCTGTGAATGGAGGGGCATGGCTGTCTGTTAATAAAACAATCAGAGGCATGAATGTCAGAGGGATTGACTGTGAATGGAGGGGCATGATTGTCACGGAGTTCTGGCTGTGAATGGAGGGCTTAGTTTTCATGAGAGAACTGTAAAAAATGGAGAGCATAGCTGTCATGGGGTATGAAAATGGCGATGTGGTGCTGGCTCTATAACATGGGATGCATGGTTGTCACATAGGGTTAACTGTGAATGGAGGGGCATGCCTGTCATCGGGTATGAAAATGACCGATGTGGTGCTGGCTCTAAAACATGGGGTGCATGGCTGTCACATAGGGTTATCTGTGAATGGAGGGGCATGGCTGTCATCGGGTATGAAAATGACCGATGTGGTGCTGGCTCTGAAACATGGGGTGCATGGCTGGCACATAGGGTTATCTGTGAATGGAGGGGCATGGCTGTCATGGGGTGCACAACGCAAAAAATAAACTTGCAGGGGTTTTAATAATTTGTTACTCCATCCAAAACTAGAAAAAAATGAAAATGCAAATTATTTCTTTTTAGTCAGATAAATATAAATTATTGCTTATAAATAATTTATATTTGCCACTTGCAGGCAGCAGGTGATACTCTAAAGCAGTGGTTCTCAAATCCGGTCCTCAGGACCCACTAACAGGCCAGATTTTAAGTATTACCTTGGGGGATGCAGACTAGAATACTGCAATCACTGAGAAGCAAATGAGATCACCTGTGATGTAATTTAGTTATCTTGCAAACCTGGCCTGTTGGTGGGTCCCGAGGACCGGATTTGAGAACCACTGCTCTAAAGAGATGCTTTATATACACTGTGCTTCTAAAGGTCGTTTTGCTACTATGCTGTGATTACTTTGCTCTCCAGCTGTTTGGGCCCATTTATAACATGCGCACAGGTGAGAAAGTCAGTAGAGCAGCACATCCTTTTTCCTTTCTCTGGCTCATTAAAAAAACATATAAACTGTCAATTATAGAGAGGCAGTTAAAAACTAATCAGGCACTTTTTGGGTTTCTTGTTACAAAGGCTGGTATGCTGTGCAAACAAAATATAGTGGGAGAAAATGTATTTGTAAAATATAGAATTCAAACAGGAAATAAAAATATAGAAAACATATTACATTTACAAACTATATGGCAGAGTGATATTGAAAATTAAATAAAATTGACCAAAATGATTACAGTTTTTCCTTTAAAGAACCAGCAGCAGTTTTTTATTTGAACTCCTGTAAACAATCTGAGACAGAGAGCACCTTATAAATGTAACAGAATTAAATTTCAGTACACAAAGAAATTCTAATACATGTCCTAATTGCTGTTGGCCACACTGATCATGAGTATTTTGGCTCTAATGATTATAAATTCCTTTCTTACTGCGGACAGAGATCCATGCTCAGCCACAGCTGTAGTACAGCCAGTGGGTGTCACTAATGAAACCGATGGAAAGGACTGGCAAGAATATCTTCACATACTCATACTGGGATCATCACCCACGCAGGAGCGCAACGATTTTAACTCCTTTATGACCATGGCCATTTTATACCTGTATGATAGAAATGATTCTATTTAGAAGCTGATTTTATTATTTTTTATTTTTCTTGCATTTCACTGGGAGATTAGAGTGTGCACCCCATGGGGGCAGTCAGAGGGGAATTTTAAGGGATATATAAGTATAGTTGTTACATATAGTTTGACTTTATAATCTTCATACACTAAGTTATCATGTTAATATTGATTTTAAGCAAGCCTATTTGCAAGGCTAGGATATAAATACATTGCTGTTTATGGAATTATCGAATGAACATAGTTGCATGTTCTATTTCTCTTTTTTTTATGAGTGTAATATAGGAATAACAGTGTACAATTTTTTAGTACAGTTTGAGAACAAACTAGGAATTTTGGGTGTAGGAGTGAACCACCTGAATGAATGGCGATCAATCTAACAATTAGGTTATAAAACATATTTAAATTTAAGTGCAGGGTAAGGCATTAACTGGGGGGGGGGGGGGGTTATTGGTTAGCACTCTAATTTGGTACCACTGAGTGTATTGAAAGCATTGTGCTATAGATTGTTGAGTATCTATGGGCAGCGTTTCGAAGAAAAATTACCAAACCTCAAAAAAAATGTTGGACCCGTGACTCCTTACATTTAGAGGCCTCCATCCATTCCATGCAGAACACAGGATAATTTGGCTATAAACAAAGAAGTGGTGGGGGGTTCCCAGTAGATGCATGTTCAGTTTTAATATTTTATTTTTTTAACCCCATTACTCTAGTTATTATTTTACCAGCACTATGTATGGTTCATTTTCACCTTGTACACCAATATACTTTTTATTCATTTTTATTTATTTGCACATATAGACACAAGGTCATACTTACTTTTTTTTTTCTGTTGTATAGTTACATAGTTAATCTGGCTGAAAAAGAGACACAAGTTCATCCAGTTCAACCAACAAAGAAAAAAAGAAAACTGAAACACTCAAATAGAAAACCTCCATATACACTATCCAATACCCACAGTTGATCCAGAGTAAGGCAAAAAAAACAAAAAAGAAAACAATAAAGCATTATCCAATTTCCATTCATGGTTTGATGCCCCGATGAAGGGAGTTGTTATCCCCGAAATGTGTTGGTTTTTTTTTTGGGTGATATAATGAACTATTAACATTTTTCTGGACTCTCTCACTTCATATCCATTTGTGTATGCTTATATCATAGGGGAATTTTATGACAAAGCAAAGTTTAGCCAAAACAACTTTGTCAAGGAACATACAGTGGGTGAATGGGGATGAGAGGGTTGATGTGCAGGATAAGGGAGAGGAAGGAGTTAATATACAGGTGACATAGAAAAAAATACATAGAGATGAGATTTACAGAAGAGGAGGGAGTTGAAAGGGTTAAGAAAAAAATCCCACAACCAATTACAACTCTTTATCATGGATCTGCTGGTGCTGTTCCCTTTATTCCCAAATCTTCCTTCCCAAATCTTCACTTCCTCCACTTTCTCTTTTGTGACAAGGGTGGGCTCTCAGATTTAAATGCAGGGAATGTTATGTTTTTATTCGATGTGATTGGTCATCGCAGCAATTACAGAGTACAGAGCTGCTCCGATTGTCTCTGCACATTGTGTCTGTGATCATTAGATGGCTCATGAGCAAACTAGCAAATAATGTGGGTTTTCTGAAGTGCTAATTATGAACGGTACCCCAGAAGTACGCATCCACCACTCCTCTGTTCCTAAACATCTGGTGGTAGTGATGTGAAGTACATGGAGCCCTAAGGGTGCATTCACACCAGAACTCTCTTTTCTGTTAGTGGGTTTTTTTTTTACACATTAATGTGCGCCCTGCCCCAAGCAACCTATTAACGTGAGTGGGCTATCCTATGCATGTCAAACTAGCTTCAAAACCTTTTCGATCATGGAGAGTTGAGCTTTTTTCTGTGTGGATTTTGCCACATTTTGTCATGTGACAAATGTGAGGCAAAATACACATCTGCTACCCGTACTTGGAATGCCATTAACAATAATGTTAACAATAATGTTAATAATAACAATATTGTTAAATAATAACAATAAAGTTAACAATAATAACAAGCATGACCTGCAATTACAGTGCATTTCCATAATACACAGCAAAACACACAAATTTATGTGTTTTTTCATTTGTTTAGGGCACACGCAGGTGTGAAAGCACATTAGAGTCCACAAACAATTGGCACTTTTCCACTGCATGGAACCGAACGGTTCGGCTCGCTTTTGTGCTTTTCCACTGCTGGTACCGCATGGTACGGTGTAGGAACGGTTCGGTACGGTACGGTGGCGCTTTTCCACTGCATGGAACTGAACGGTACGGCTCTCAAAAACAGTACCACCTCGATTGTGGTTCCAAGAGGTAACATACCCGGTACCATATCCCACAATCCTTTGCATGCAGTCACTACTAGCCACTGATTGGTCAGAGAATCCCACCCACCCCGTTGTTATCCCACCCACTTAACTTTAGTACTACTTTAGTGGAAAAGCAAACCATACCGTACCGTACCGAACCGTTCCAACACCGTACCATGCGGTACCAGCAGTGGAAAAGCAAACCGGGCCAAGCAGGGCTGAGTAGAGCCGAGCCGGTACTTGCAGTGGAAAAGTGCCAAATGTTCTTCCTGTGTGCCTGTCATACTGACCTTCTGGCATCAAAAACATTAAAAATCTCTTCATTTCTTTCATGTTACAGGTTTTCCTTAACCATACAAGTATATTTTTTGAAATTCAATACACGGGTGGTATTATTACTATTATTATTATTACCCTATTATTAGTTACAGACAAAAAATAGTAAAGCACTTGGGCTTCTAGGGCACCAGGTATCCAATAATGACAACCACATATCAGCGTACATCATTTTATTTTTACATATTATAAAAAGGTTATACGTAACACATTAAAAAAGGAGGGGAAAAGATTCTGACTTAGTATTTTGGGTACATTAGTATAGGTGTACCCAAAACAAATATCCATCCCTCTGCAAGCTTATTACGATCGTAAGTCCAGATAACCAACTGCTCTGTCCAAAAATGTACAAGTACACAGTACATACAGCGCTCCTAGAAGAAGTGCAAAGACCCTTGGTCTATTGGAACTTTCATCTGTATCTGTAGACCATCAACAGGGTAGAGAAAGGGATGAGGCAACTGGATAGATGGATGGATGAGCAGAAGGGACCGGATTGGAACATCGGCAGCTCCTGCAGGAGATCTGGGTGGGATCACCTCAATGTAGAAAAAACAAAAAGAAGAGCGCTGAGGTCAGCATCAAATAAAAATCACTTTATTAAAATAAGCAGCACACTTAAACTGCTGATAGCATGAAACAGCAAGGACAGGGAACACCTGAAACCAAGCAGCTGTGATCATTGTTATGTTGTATACTTTAGTGAGAAAACAGAGGCCGTGGATGACAGAAAGACAGCCATCTCAAGGTATGGATATTAGTGGTGGCTTTTACAGTTGCACATGAGGAGGACAGCTGTCAAAATGCCTGCCGGATGTCGGGAGAAGGGGTGTGCATGACGCGTTTACAGGGGCTTCACCATGCATTTGAAAAAGAGGGCGAAGTCCCTGGAAACGTCTGATGCTGACCCCCCTCTCACGACATCCACCAGCCATTTTGACAGCTGTCACCGTCATGTGCAACTGAGAAAGCCACTGCTAATATCCATACCTTCAGCTGGCTGGCTCCCTGTCATCCTCTGTTTGCTTAGTGATGCTCACAGCCTTATGCTGATCACAGCTGCCTAAATTCTATACAAGGAGGGAGGAGAAGAGGATCACTCATGAGCTGAGTTCTACATGTTTCATGGTCCAAGCTTCATTTGGAGCAGTACTTATCAGAATCTATATTACAGATTATAAAACAAAACACAAAACGCGTAGAGCTCATCGTTGACTCTCTTCTCCTCCCTCTTTGTATAGAATTTATTTATAGCACTGTACAGCAGTTGGTTATCCGGACTCACAATTGTAATAGAGGGCTGGATATTTGTTTTGGGTACACCTATACTAATCATTCAGAATCTTTTCCCCTCCTTTTTAATATATTTTTTATAATCTTTTTGCATTATGTAAAAATAAAATTATGTATGTTGATATGTGATTGTCATTTTTGATACCTTGTGCCTTGAAAGCCCAAGTGCTTCAGTATGTTTTGAAATGCTGAAGGAGACTGAGGCCCGAGAGGAATCCAACAAAAGCACTGATGACAAAAAAAAAAAAGAAATCAGCCAATCCTGTTCCTGGTGGGGACTGAATCCAAGACCCCCAACTACTTAGCTGCCCACAGCATGCATTTCATCACTTTGTACAAGACGATTGAAAATCATTTGTGTAGCTGAGCCTATCTATAGCTTCCACTGGGTTGTAATTATCAAACTGCCCTCATAAAGCACTCTTGTCTGTCCAAATATTATTACACTTATTACAGAATCCCAATTCTCTGCCAGTCTCAGAATGCTTTATAATTGGCCTGATTGCCGTTCCTGCGTCTCCTCATTATTCTTCTCAACAAGGCCCAGTTTCTGTTAAATCCACATTTTAAAGAGCCTTTCTGCTAATTAATAGGCTCACACTTCGTTCTACAAACAGAAATGAACACCAGCTCTTATGCAATTCTCAGTAAAGCACTGGGAGTCTCTTTAAACCCTTTGTGAAGTTACAAACTGATTTCATTGAAGTAAAAAAAAAAAAAAGAGAAAGAGAGAATACCCCGTGAGCATGTCTTCGGAAAATCGCTGAATTACAACGCGCACTTAAACGCTGAACTTAATTAATGCCCCTAATAGTTACCTGAATGTTCTTTTCTTTATTGCAGGAAAATATTGCAAATGTTCCTTTTTAACCCGAGTTAATCACAAAATCTGACTACTTAATTAGAAATATTTAAAGCCCCATTCCCTGTGCTGTTGTAAAACTTATATCTTTGTCTCATACTGGAATCCCGATAAGGCTATTCTTAAGTGGAATTTGTCTGAAAGATACATTGATTGTAAAAAATTAGATTTTCCATGTCACTCTGCAGGCTGATAGGGTGCTTGGGGGTTATTTTACATGGCATTTAAAGGAACAGACCAGTCAAATATTAAAAATGAACCTAAAACTAGAGACAAAGAATACCCACTCAAAGTGACACTAAACTATAGCATTATTCACCAAAAATAATCCACACGTTAATGGCCCTGTAATCTATTTTTCATGAAAATGTTTCTTCCTTTTTCCTCTCACTTCCATTTGTTTGGAACGAGCAGTGCACATGACCACAACTATGCACACTCCCATAATCCCTAGTCTCTTGTCCATCTCAGGAGTGAGCAAGAGAGGGTGGCTAAGTTCCTACATGCTGTAGAACCATGGGGAACAAACATAGACATCCTCTAACAAGAAGTTGGATCATGGCAGCAAAAAAACAGAGTTTGGAGATTTGGAGGAGGCCAAGAGCATAAGAAGGGACTTTTTTTTGCTCCTCTGAAGAAGCCACAAGAAGATTGGAACAACACGTAAGGGGCGGAGCCAATTACATCACAATGCTATGGACCGGCAGTAAGACTGTGCTTGCTTAGAGCTTGGCTGCATTGATATACACATTAAGGGGCCAGCACATGTTTTTTTTTTCTCTGTGGTGAACCAGTTTGTGCACAATAAATTGTGGGTGCGATTCCAACATTTAAGAAAAGTAGTAATATGTTTTGAAGCGGTAAAGCACTATGGCTGTATTTTTTATTTCTTTGAGTACCTATTGATGAATAAAAAAGCAACTTGATATATGTAGTGCTACCCCTGCAGGAGGGGTATTAGCATGTTTGTTCTAGTCTTACCCACTTCTTATCTCGCAGCCAGGCACAAGGTTTTTCCCACAGCCACTCCTTACTCCAATTACCAGTCTAGGGGTTTTGGTTTGTTGCTCTTTTGGAGAACTTGGATACGGTAATGGATATAGTGGGATACTTCCAAGTTGAACTATTCACACTTTAACTTTAACTTTCCTAGTGAAATTTGGCTGAAGTCCTTGCAGAAGGCAAATAAAGACTTCTTCACAGAAGCAGCAAACTGACTGCAGAACAGAGCAATGTCCTTTAACCACTTAAGCCCCGGAAGATTTTACCCTCTTCCTGACCAGGGCCTTTTTTGCGATTCGGCACTGCGTGACTTTAACGGACAATCGCGCGGTCGTGCGACGCTGTACCTAAATGAATTTGACGTCCTTTTTTTCCCACAAACAGAGCTTTCTTTTGGTGGTATTTGATCACCTGTGCGATTTTTACTTTTTGCGCTATAAACAAAAAAGTGCGTCAATTTTGCAAAAATAACAATATTTTTCAAATTTTTTTATATGAAATTCCCCTCCAAAAAAAAAATTAAAAATCAAAATTTTTTAACATTTTTCATCAATTTGTTTTCTGCTACATATGTTTGGTAAAAAACATCGCAAAAAGTGTATTTTGATTGGTTTGCGCAAAAGTTATTGCGTTTACTAACTAAGGGAAAGATTTCTGTCATTTTTGGTGTTGTTTTTTTTAACGCGTAATGGCGGCGATCTGCGTTTTTTTTTTGCGGTACTACGACATTGCGGCGGACAGATAGGACCCTTGACTGACATTTTTGACACTTTTGGGGTTACCAGTGACATTACTGCAGTAATCAGTACTATACATGTGCACTGTTACTGCAAAATGACACTGGCAGGGAAGGGGTTAACTTTATTGGGGAAGGAGGGGTTAAGTGTGTCCCTAGGGGCATGCTTCTTACTGTGATTGGACATGGCTAATGGTATAGGAACAGTGATCAATGGTCCTACATAGTAGAACCATATGATCACCATTCCTACACAGGGGAGAATGACAGGCGGCTTGTTTACATCAGCCGCCTGCATTTCTCCCTTCACGGCGGACGATCGCGAGTGACCGACGGACATCGGGTCCGCCGGTCACATGCACGGACTTCCCAGGGAATGAGCCGGGGTGGGCGCGCGCCTCCGCAGGCGCGCTCTCGCCCGCTATTGGCTCACAAGCAAGTGACAGGCTAGTGACGTACCGGTACGTCACTTTGCCTGGCCGGGGCTGACCACCACAGTATATGTACTTGCGGCGGTCGGCAACCGGTTGATAAAGTAGTGGACAGTCTAACAACAATAGCCAGTTTTCTCTTTGTGTGGACCCTCAGCTGACTTAGAGCACAAGAGGAGATAACTGTCTAAGGATCCTTAGGGTGTCTGAAGCATCCACCGACAGCCTTCTCTCTCCGTGATACCAGATCAGATGCCCTGTAGACTCTCCCTCTGTCAGCTATGGTAGGACCAGGGTCAGCCACACAGACTTCAGGCCCTTAGGTCACCCACCCACCCCAGCCCCTCTCCCCCAACCTGGTGCAATTCCCTGATAGAAAAGGGCTGTGTGAATATCCATGCTCCTATTTGCATGGTTTCCACCTACTATCCAGCACTTTCCATAGTTGCTAGGACAGTGTGAATCTTCATGCAGCATGAGCAGCACCAGAGCACACTCAGCAGACTACATTAGCTGATCACCGCTCTCTGTTAAGCAGACAGCAAATACATTTACCTAGCTGTCTCTCTATTAAGAAGATTAAGAGAAACCAAAAACTATTACTCTACTACCCTCATCCTAGCATCCTACAAAAACTACCCTCATCCTAGCACCGACCTAGGAGGGTGCTACACTCACCCCTGCCAAAATAACCATGTGCTCACTGGCCTGGGCAGCCGTCCCTACAAAACCTTTTACAACAAATCTAGATGGAGTATCCCACAAACTTGAAAGGGGGAAAGGGGAAAATAACAAATGAACAGGGCCATCATGGGGGCATACCCCATATATGACAAGTATGAACAAATAAGTTACAGGTGAAAAAATATAGTATATTTCTCTGCTGTACAATATATAATACACCAATAAAGGTAGAGCCCTACCAATGATTGGTGGGGTAAGATAAACAGCCACCACCTGATTAACCTTACACTATCTAACAATACACTCAACAGTATTATACAGTGGAGCTCCTCCACCAAGGCATAGTAGTTATTTGCAGTCCCACAGGAAAACCAAAAAAAAAAACTCATTTGTACATCTATCATTAATCTTATATACAGGAAGACAATAGGAGCATCCTCTCCTAAGAGACGATCCTCTCATCAAAAATGCAGATTCAAATGGATCTGTCTGGAGAGAGACATGGTGACCACTGGGATGCATGTTATCTATATTACAGCACAGCTTGCTAATGTGAAGGTGTTACAGCAGAGGCTGATAAAACTGAAGCAGCAGGCGGTGATGGAAGGGTTAACTGTGGGTGCGGAAGCGAGAGCACCAGGGTCACTGTGGGAGCAAACGTGGTCATTTGCGTTACAGCACAGCTTGTTAACAGCAGAAAAAGTACTACAGCAGAGACTGTTACTACTGAGATGACAAGTGGCAGTAAGTAAACTGTGGGCTCTGGAGTGTGAGCGCCATTGAAGCTTTTGGAGAGACCACCCTTTCTAGCGGCAAAGACTGGTAATATACTATTGCAATCTGGGCCCACAACAAACTGGTTGTTGCTGCCTCTCAGGTGACATTATCAAGCTTCCACTGGTGTCTTCAGGACTATGTGAGTGTTATACTGCTGCAATCTAGGCCCATGGTCAACTGGTCTTGTTGGGGCCTCTCACACACGAGTGCCCCCATGGGAAGCAGCTTTCCGTGGGGACATTGGACAGAGAGGAATAGCCAGGAGCAACTGGTCTTTTTTGGGCCTCTCACACACGAGTGCCCCCATGGGAAGCAGCTTTCCATAGGGACATTGGACAGAGAGGAATAGCCAGGAGCAACTGGTCTTTTTGGGGCCTCTCACACACGAGTGCCCCCATGGGAAGCAGCTTTCCATAGGGACATTGGACAGAGAGGAATAGCCAGGAGAACTGGTCTTGTTGGGGCCTCTCACACACAAGTGCCTCCATGGGAAGCAGCTTTCCACGGGGACATTGGACAGAGAGGAATAGCCAGGAGCGCTCGCAGGTGACCCGAGAAGAGAAGGTTAAGGGCCACTCTGTGCAATTCCAAAGCACAGAGCAGGTAGGGCTAGACATGTTTTTCTTTTTTCTTTTACATTTACAATCTTTTTAAATAGGTTCTCTCCTCACCCAAGATGGCTGCAGAGGTCACGAGGGGCACTAGTGCCCAATCGGACAGCTGTTCCCCTGGTTACTACAGGAAATCATAGAGGAACCAAGTTCATTCACGACTTACTTTCCCTTCTGCATTGCCACCCACAGTGGGAAATACAGACTGAACCTGCCTACATGAGGATTTGGGGGGTGAATAGGGGTTGTGGGAGCAGATCCTGGCCAGATATAGCTTAAAGAAGCTCATACCAGATAAATGATAACAAAAATAACAGATAAACCCTTCAAGAAATAGAGGTACCAAGAGTGGCAATTTTGCATCTGACAGTAAATGCAACTGTACAGCATGTACTTTAAAGATATACAGCAGCAAGTGTTTTGAACCTAAACAGGATTTATCAGAAATTCAACAGGGAACTCACTTTATGGGCTTGTTGAAGTATAATGGTTCCTTCCGCAGTTTTCAGATTAATAGTAGTCTCGTTCCTGCAGAAACAATTGTTCCTGTTATGAACAAGAGGGGTCGTAAGCAATTTGTAAGGTGAGCACACCAGCAAGCAAGAGCAGGAAAAAAATGGTGTAAACCTGTGATGGGGAGGCTTTTAATAATTTACTGTTTCCTACCAGGGACTGATAATGTAAAAGTGAGGTGTCGAAGTCTGATTAGCAAGAAGGAACACAACAGCTTAACCTCTAACACTTAGCACTCTCATCTAGTTCAAATTACTGATCCTTATCTTGTAGAGCTGCTGCAAGCAAAGACTGGGGAAACATTACACCTTCGCGGGGACCTGTCAATCTTTGTCTGCGCCTTCACACAAAAGAGTCTCATTTATCAAACTCTCCACTATGTAAAAATGAAGGAGAAAACAGCATGCCATTTACAACAGCAACACGCCTTGCCACACTTTAAATAAGAGAATATCTGTTAACACATTTACTGCCAAGTTAAAGAGACCCTGTACCCAGATCATTTATTTAAATAAATTCTTCTAAGGTTATATGTGCATTTAACATATTGTATGGTTGTTATTTACCAATAAAAGCCTCCCTTGTGTAGACATTCAAAAAGCCTGAGACTGCTATTGGACATGGCCACCTTGGATGTGATCTTAGCAGCTCCACTCTAAATCCCTCTTTGCTCCTTACCCAACAGTTACATAGAAGGCTATGTAGGGAGGGAAAGGAGCTGGGCCAGCATAGAGAGTAATTCAACAATGCAAAAAGAAACCTCCTAAGACTATAATAAAGGATGTGATGTATTAACCGTCACTGGGAGTGAAAGACTGATGGTTTGGATTGCTTCAAATGGGGTCTGTATTTACAAGTGATACTAATGTGTATTGTACTTCAATGTCAGACAGGCTCTCCCTATTGTTTGTGTATTGAGGTGGGATGTGTATTATGTCCAGACAGCTACATAATTAGTTCAGGTTAATTCTGTTTCTGCATACAATTTTTCTGTATACAATTTCATCTGCATATGATAATGTAATCAGCCAGAGGGGAGGGATTGTGTACACCGTATGGGAATGACTGTAAAACTTGGACTGGAAATGAGTGTAAAACTCTGTTTCTAATGTATTGTAAATGTCATATCCTGTTCCCCACAAGGTCCACCTGGGCGGAAAACTGTATAAAAGTCTGTTTCTTGTTCAATAAAGAGTTCTACTTCAATCTCACCCTCACCCTCAATCTAGAGTCCTGTCTCTCATTGGGGGAATCTGCTACAAGGGATTGCTATGCTCTTCATACTCCCTTGGATAATCAATGAGCTCTTGTAAGAGATTGTTCCTGCTTCACTCTCTGGGGAAAGAGAGGTTCACCCACGGGAATCTAGAGCCTTGTAATAGGTCCAGGGTGGGTAGGGGACGGTGAGACCCCAACCAAGCTGCGGCGGTTCGTGGGGTCTGAGGTGGTTATGGTGTCTGGTGGAGTGCTTGGAGCCCTCAGGAAGCACTAGGAGCATCCGTCAACGAAGGTACCCAGTTGGGGTGCCGGTTGATCCTTTACAAAGGACTTTAAAGGTACCTTAAAAAGAGGCACATGAGGTGCAATATTTATTGTACAAAAATCAATAAAAAACCATCATCATAGTATGACGAACATGTATAGACAAAATATTGGATGTAACTCATCCCAGGAACAACATGTGAGAGACACCTAACCACCCTGCTGCAGACAGGTGGAGGTAATGGGAATCGCTGTGGAGTTGCTTCAGCGCAGTTGCGTTTCTCTGGGCAACAGCCCGCTTCTTTAGGAAGACATTAGACAGCGAAATAATATTGTTCTCTAAGATAAAAATTAAACATACAGTATAAGATATCTTAATCAAAAAACATCTTCAGTATTAAACACAAAATTGCATATATCAAGTTCCATATTTAAACAATACATACCCAAAGAGAGATAACAAACATTTAGTAAGTAAGAAAGTCCATTTTTCTTTTGTTTTTTCCAAATTAAACATTTAGTAATATATACCAGGGTCTTCATACATTGTCTGTTGCTTACTGCCACTCACGCTAGGATGAGGTCCCAAGCCCAAGAAACCTGGGTACTGGGTAGTCCCCTAATACTGAGTAAACTATATAAAAATAAACACATATATTTATATGTAGAAAAAATCAAAGCCTATATACTCATAAGAAGAGTATTAGATCCATAAAAAATCACACTGCCATCACAAAAATAGGGGCAGAAATCAATAGATAGAAAAAACAGTCTGTTTGTCTAACATGACCCTGGCTATTTCAAACTACACCCCTTTTGTTGTGTTTTTTTTTTTTTTGGAACCTCATCCTGGCGTGAGTGGCAGTAAGCAGCAGAAAATGTATGAAGACCCTGGTATATAATACTAAATGTTTGTTATCCCTCTTTGGGATACAATCAGGATGTGGTACATGGATCCTATATGTCCAACAAGGGTGCTTTAATAGCACCCTCTCCCTATTTCATTGCTGTTACTTAGTAATTAGACACTCCCAGAAGAGGAAGGGCTATGACGTGCAAGGAGACTTCTCTTAGTCCCCACTACCGCGACTTGTCAGGCGACTTGTCAGTCTGACAAGTCGCGGTCCATTCAGTGCTACGAGAACCGTTCTAATAGGAGCGACTCAAGTCACTTTGACTTAGAAAATAGTTCCTGTACTACTTCGGGACGACATTGGAGCGACTTGCATTGACTTCCATTATGTGAAGTCCGTGCAAGTCGCACCGAAGTCGCAGTGCACGCGACTTCACAGGTCGCCCCCGAAGTCGGATCGCCATAGTGTGAACCGACACTTAGAGTGCTCATATTGTCAAATTGTTATTGTTGAATTGTTTAACTAGTTTTGGGCTGGGCCAATTCTGACTTTCCTCTCCTACATGTAAAAATCTGCATTTTTTTGCTAGAAAACTACGTAGAACCCCAAAACATTATAAATATTTTAAGCAGGGGCCCTAAAGAATAAATTAGTGGGTGTTGCATATTTTTATGCCACAAGATACTTGTGCGGCATTTTTTGGGGGAGAAAAATACACTGATAATGAATTTTAATGCACAAAAACCCAATATAATACACAATTATTTGGTAAAATATAAAAGCTGATGTTACACCAAGTAAAGAGATATGAAACTTGTCACGCTTTAAAATTGCGTACGCCGGTGGAACGGCACGATTCTACGGTACCTAAAAATATCCATGTGCAGCGCTTTAAAAGCCTTTACAGGTTACCAGTTTAGAGTTACGCAGGAGGCCTGGCACTAGAAATATTGCTCTTGCTGTGATGTTCAAAACCTCACATTTGTTTACTCATCTGCATGAAGCGATTGGGGCATTTATGTTTTTTTTTTATATTTAACAGTTTACTTTTTTTTATTAACTTTATTGCTATCACAAGGGATGAACAACATCCCTTGTGATAGCATGGGCCATAACATGACCTCTTTATAGAGAGATTTGAGGTCTATGAGATTGGTTTGATCTGATGCTTTCACAAGCCAGCTTGTTTACATTAGACCGAAATCTGAAGTGACAAAATCCTCATCACTTCTGGTTTCTGATGTCACGCAGCAGGAGGATCACCATCAGTTCCTCTCACTGTGTCCCCAGAACTGAATGCCATGGCTCACATCCTTACCGGGATTTCCAATTGGATGGGAGAGCCAGGTAAAGGCGGTGGCAGGAGCCCCTTCCTCCACCTGTTAACATAATCCAGTGGCTGTATAACCACTGAGATTGTTTTATTAGAAAGAGAAAAGGGTGCTGAAAAAAATGATACTGTAGCTGCAGTCAAAATCCCAGGAAATAACATCTTTAACCTTAGGCTGCTTATAAACAACCTAAGGGACGGGAAGTGGTTAAAGTAAAAATACAGCCCTTTTACTGTTTATTGATATAGTATATACATGAACATGATCACTTTGATGAAAATAACCTTCCAAGAGTGTGTTGATGTTTAAAAAATCTTTCTGTACAGTCTGTAATGATAGAGGGGGCATCCATATTTGTTCATTACTTTGCAGATCCTGCTTTCTGCTGATCCCCTGATCTCATACAAGTCTACCACCAGGTGATTGAAAACAGAAAACGTTTTAAAAAATGTTGTATTCCTTTCTTCCTAAAACATTCTTGTTATTTCATAATGCTGACATGTGTCCTATTGATGCATGTGACTTTTAATAAAAAGATAAGTGAAAGCAAAACTATACTCACCTGTTCTCCAGCGCTGTGATGTTCCAGAGCTGCACGCCAGCCATTGACATCTTCAGCATGGCAGATTCTGGGTATCGATCCTAGGTCATTTCCATTGTCGAGATGACATCACTCCCACGTATAGTATCTCACAAAGTGAGTACAACCCTCACATTTTTGTAAATATTTTATTATATCTTTTCATGTGATAACACTGAAGAAATTACACTTTGCTACAATGTAAAGTAGTGAGTGTACAGCTTGTATAACAGTGTAAATGTGCTGTCCCCTCAAAATAACTCAACACACAGCAATTAATGTCTAAACTGCACACTGCACCAAATTGGTCTGCATGGCTGTTGTCCCAGAAGGAAGCCTCTTCTAAAGATGATGCACAAGAAAGCAAGCAAACAGTTTGCTGAAGACAAGCAGACTAAAGACATGGATTACTGGAACTATGTCCTGTGGTCTGATGAGACCAAGAAAAACGTATTTTGATCAGATGGTGTCAAGCGTGTGTGGCGGCAACCAGGTGAGGCGTGAAAAGACAAGTGTGTCTTGCTTACAGAAAAGCATGGTGGTGGGAGTGTCAAGGTCCGGGGCTGCATAAGTGCTGCCGGCACTGGGGTACTATGAATGCCAACATGTACTATGACATACTAAAGCAGAGTATGATCCCCTCTCTTCAGATACTGGGCCGCAGGGCAGAATTCCAACCCTGATAATGACCCCCAAACACACCTCCAAGATGAGCACTGCCATGGTAAATAAGCTGAGGGTAAAGGTGAAGGACTGGTCAAGCAGGTCTCCAAAACTAAACCCTATTGAGCATCTGTGGGGCATCCTCAAATGGAAGGTGGAGGAGTGCAAGGTCTCTAACATCCACCAGCTCCGTGATGTGCTCATGGAGGAGTGGAAGAGGACTCCAGTGGCAACCTGTGAAGCTCTGGTGAACTCCATTCCCAAGAGGGTTAAGGCAGTGCTGGAAAATAACGGTGGCCACACAAAATATTGACACTTTGGGCCCAATTTGGACATTTTCACTTAGGAGTGTACTCACTTTTGTTACCAGCGATTTAGACTTTAATGTCACATGAAAAAATATAATAAAATATTTACAAAAAGTGAGGGGTGTTTCACTTGTTATGAATAGGCACTGACCAAGCGTGAAACACAGCAACATTTAATATCCATTGTGCTGTCATGTTTTTATCCTGCACTTTTTAAAACATGCCAATAAAGCAACTGAAGTCTTCATGAAGTGTGTGGCAATCCAACTTTTCTTTATACCTAACCATCACACCTACATTATATGACCAGCCATAAATGGACACCCCTCTAAATCATTGAGTTCAGGTGTTTCCAGTAAGGAATGCTGTTAATACTTTAGCATACAAATACATTTTAAACATGCAATTCTAGTCCTGTGGCAGCAGTTTTGGGAAGGCAAAAAGCCAGCTCCACAAAGACATGGTTTGAGGAGTTTAGTGCGGAGGACCTAGAGAGTCGTAACCTCAACCTTGCCGAACACATTTGCAATGAAATGGAATGCCAATTTTAAGCCAGGTCTTCTCATCCAATATCAGTACTTGACCTCAGAAATGCCCTTCTGGCACAGTAAGCACTATTCCCTACACGCACACATACAAAAATCTTGTGGAAAACCTTTCCAGAAGAATGGAGACTAAAAATTGGACAACTCCATATAAAATACTATGGTTTTGGCCTATATGCAAATATCTCTAAATACCTACCTCTGCAAGGCAATCCCATGTTAGTAAACAATATGAGTTGTGAGGACTTCGCAATCTTGAGCTCCAATGGTCTTTATATGGCATACTCTATC
Organism: Pelophylax lessonae; assembly: GCF_965119305.1. NCBI lineage: Eukaryota > Metazoa > Chordata > Amphibia > Anura > Ranidae > Pelophylax > Pelophylax lessonae. Next base: position 187,530,764 of record NC_138777.1, on the reverse strand, counting down.
TTCAAGTCAAACTCTACTCAATTCAAATCTTTCGTCAAACTATCTCAGGAATTCAATCTGCCTCATCATCATGAGGGTCTCTATAAAAGTCTAGTGAACTGTCTTAAAAAGTGTTTCAACCCTAAGAATAATCCTTATCAACAATGACCGAGCAATAGAGTGTCGCCCTTATCCAGTATCAGATATACCCTTTAACCTTCATTCTTCACACTGACAGAGAAATATTCTATTAAAAAGCTGGCAAAAGGAGTTTCTGGATGGAGAGCTATTGGAAAAAACTTTGGAGGGGTGTCTCAAATCTAGATGTCTAATCATCAGGGAAAACTGGAGAGGAACACAATTTAAACTCATGCTCAAGGCATTTATCCCATTCCTGATAAACAAAACAGATCCATCTTTCTCCACCTGTTCCTGGTGTGGTTCATTCCGTCCAACTTTACTACACTGATTCTGGGAATATTGGAAATTCTCAATCTTTTGTGACTGCTCCAAACAAAAACAAGGTGGATAAACCAGCTATCTCCTGCGCTCAGAAAAGTCGACTCCTTGACTGCTCTGCCCATGGGACTTTCAAAATGGCGTCTTGGATGGCTAGGATCCTGCTGCCTAAAAGGACTGGGGCAGTCCAACAATACTGCAAACAAGAAACACAAAGAAAGGCGCATCGACCTAGCGCATTATCCTCAATATAGGCTTTATTGTTAAAACATAAAAATGGCTACTCACAAACAAAGGTAAAAATCAATCACATCGGACTCAAGATCTTGAGTATCGAGAGTAGTCCATACGAATGTCCCTTGTCCTATTAGGATGATGGCTGACGCGTTTCAAGGCATACGCCTCTTCCTCAGAGCTCATCCTAATAGGACAAGGGACATTCGTATGGACTACTCTCGATACTCAAGATCTTGAGTCTGATGTGATTGATTTTTACCTTTGTTTGTGAGTAGCCATTTTTATGTTTTAACAATAAAGCCTATATTGAGGATAATGCTAGGTCGATGCGCCTTTCTTTTTCAATCTTTTGTGACCATGACCAAATACTGAGATACAGCACATCTTTGGAATTACATCCGTACATATTCCCAAAAACACGACAACTTGTCTTTTTTTTAATACATTGAAAAACCTGATATATCCGAACAACAGAACCATCAGAACCAACTCCACATAATAACTGACAATTACAGATTGTAATTAAAAAGTGACGCTATTTGTTTTTCTTTCCCTGGGCTAACCATAAATCCTTAGACTTATTTGTTTTAGTTTTATTTTGATTTTATTTTTCACTTGTTTGATTTTATATTTCATTTGGCTCATATGGGAATCCTGTTATAAATGCCTCACTAATGCTATCTTATTACTACAGTGTTATTATCTGAGTACACTATTATTTTATTATTATTATTTTATTTCAGGTACTTACAGTGGGTACGGAAAGTATTCAGACCCCCTTAAATTTTTCACTCTTTGTTATATTGCAGCCATTTGCTAAAATCATTTAAGTTCATTCTTCTTCCTCATGAATGTACACATAGCACCCCATACTGACAGAAAAACACAGAATTGTTGACATTGTTGCAGATTTATTAAAAAAGAAAAACTGAAATATCACATGGTCCTAAGTATTCAGACCCTTTGCTCAGTATTTAGTAGAAGTCCCCTTTTGATCTAATACAGCCAGGAGTCTTTTTGGGAAAGATGCAACAAGTCTTTCACACCTGGATTTGGGGATCCTCTGCCATTCCTCCTTGCAGATCCTCTCCAGTTCTGTCAGGTTGGATGGTAAACGTTGGTGGACAGCCATTTTTAGGTCTCTCCAGAGATGCTCAATTGGGTTTAAGTCAGGGCTCTGGCTGGGCCATTCAAGAACAGTCACGGAGTTGTTGTGAAGCCACTCCTTCGTTATTTTAGCTGTGTGCTTAGGGTCATTGTCTTGTTGGAAGGTAAACCTTCGGCCCAGTCTGAGGTCCAGAGCACTCTGGAGAAGGTTTTTGTCCAGGATATCCCTGTACTTGGCCGCATTCATCTTTCCCTCAATTGCAACCAGTCGTCCTGTCCCTGCAGCTGAAAAACACCCCCACAGCGTGATGCTGCCACCACCATGCTTCACTGTTGGGACTGTATTGGACAGGTGATGAGCAGTGCCTGGTTTTCTCCACACATACCGCTTAGAATTAAGGCCAAAAAGTTATATTTTGGTCTCATCAGACCAGAGAATCTTATTTCTCACCATCTTGGAGTCCTTCAGGTGTTTTTTAGCAAACTCCATGCGGGCTTTCATGTGTCTTACACTGAGGAGAGGCTTCCGTCGGGCCACTCTGCCATAAAGCCCCGACTGGTGGAGGGCTGCAGTGATGGTTGACTTTCTACAACTTTCTCCCATCTCCTGACTGCATCTCTGGAGCTCAGCCACAGTGATCTTTGGGTTCTTCTTTACCTCTCTCACCAAGGCTCTTCTCCCCCGATAGCTCAGTTTGGCCGGACGGCCAGCTCTAGGAAGGGTTCTGGTCGTCCCAAACGTCTTCCATTTGAGGATTATGGAGGCCACAGTGCTCTTAGGAACCTTAAGTGCAGCAGAAATCTTTTTGTAACCATGGCCAGATCTGTGCCTTGCCACAATTCTGTCTCCGAGCTCTTCAGGCAGTTCCTTTGACCTCATGATTCTCATTTGCTCTGACATGCATTGTGATCTGGAAGGTCTTATATAGACAGGTGAGTGGCTTTCCTAATCAAGTCCAATCAGTATAATCAAACACAGCTGGACTCAAATGAAGGTGTAGAACCATCTCAAGGATGATCAGAAGAAATGGAAAGCACCTGAGTTAAATATATGAGTGTTACAGCAAAGGGTCTGAATACTTAGGACCATGTGATATTTCAGTTTTTCTTTTTTAATAAATCTGCAACAATGTCAACAATTCTGTGTTTTTCTGTCAGTATGGGGTGCTATGTGTACATTCATGAGGAAGAAGAATGAACTTAAATGATTTTAGCAAATGGCTGCAATATAACAAAGAGTGAAAAATTTAAGGGGGTCTGAATACTTTCCGTACCCACTGTATATAGCGCTGTCAATTTACGCAGCGCTTTACATATACATTGTACATTCACATCAGGCCCTGCCCTCAAGGAGCTTACAATCTAAGGTCCCTAACTCACATACATACACAGTAGGGCCAATTTTTTTTTTTTATATACAGTATCCAATTAACCTACCAGCATGTCTTTGGAGTGTTTTCTTCCATGCTTCGAGTATAAACACAATAGTACCACCAGAATTAGATACAACTTCGATACCTGGACCTTTTGAAACATAGCCGAACCTGTTTGGTACTTGTATCATTAGATTGCTTAGTTTAGCTTTTAATTTTTGATTTTTTTCTTTTTTTTTACTTTATGTTTGATTATATTATTTTCCAATTTTCTTAAAAAATAATAAAAATGTCATTAAAAAAAAAAAAAAAAGACCGTGGTTTTGGTCAGAGATCCACACACTGCTGGCTATATAATGTATGTAGTCGTGGAATGAAATATGGACTGGTAATGAAATATACCTTAAATTACTTGACGTGAGATTCAAAAACAAGCCAAATGCAGCATTTTTTCAGCAAAACAATTTCAATTTGGGATGTTTTTGGCATGCCTTTGAGTTGTGTTTACAAACTCTTTTTTTCGCATGCCCCACAAATTATGTAGAGAAATAGAAACAGCTGAAACGAGAAGGGAGTTATTGAGATACTTATGGCTCATTAGGGTTAACAAAGGGTTAATGTGGGGCAAATAGACAAAAAAAAAAAAAGCAAGTTATGAGGTTGTGAGAAATGTCTAAGGACGCATTCAGATTGTTGCTGTACATTGCGTTAAGGCAGGTCATTCATTTGAATGGGTTGCCCACACATCTAAAATTGGACCTGTACTTGATGCAGCACCCCACAATGCAGGGTAGTAAAAATGAATAGCACTGCCACACACCAACGCATGTAATATGTGTTACTATCTGTTGCAGTAGGTGCATAGGTGAATGGGCCCTTATGCCCCGTACACGCGTGCAGATTATCTGAAGACTTTTGTCTGTAGACTTACCAAAACCATATAATATGAGGTCAAACCTAAACACTTTCAATTTGTATGCAATCCGGCAGGCCCTTGCACTACATAGAAAAGGTAAATCTGAAGACAAAAGTCTTCAGATAATCTGCACATGTGTACGGGGCATTAAGCCTCGTACACACGCACCGATTGTTGGCCGACCGATCGGCCGTCTTTTGTCCAGTGTTGTTTGTTGGTTGAAATGTGCTCTAGACTTGCACTGGACTTTTGTTGGCCAACAAAAACCAACTTCAGAAGTGATGTCATGTTTTGGTTGACTTTCCGTGTGTTTTTTCTTCTCTGAGCATGCCCAGTTTTGCTCATCTGATTTTTGTCTGCCGAAATCTGTACTGACTGACGAACAATCGGCCGCTCTGTTGACGGCCAACAAAAATTTTATAGCATGCACACCAGATTTTGTTTGGCCGAAAAGTCGCAGTTGGTTGTCGGAAGCATCATACTAATGCCCCGTACACACGTGCAGATTATCTGAAGACTTTTGTCTGCAGACTTACCAAAACCATATAATATGAGGTCAAACCTAAACACTTTCAATTTGTATGCAATCCGGCAGGCCCTTGCACTACATAGAAAAGGTAAGTCTGCAGACAAAAGTCTTCAGATAATCTGCACGTGTGTACGGGGCACAACAAGCCGATAATCGACCGATTGGACGGTGGCCGAAAATTCACGGCCAACAATCGGTGCGTGTGTACGAGGCTTTAGTACTGGCATTTCTTTTACATCAGAATCCCTTCATGGAGCTGTAGATGTGTCTGGGAATACCTGGAGGTGATGGACTGGTAGCCTGGAACATTACAACAATACCTGGATAAAGAAAGGGAAGTCTGAAGGTAGACTGGGCTTAAGACTTTACTTTGATTTTGACTGGGTATACTTATCTCGATACAGCTGGAAGAATAGGGAACGTGAAAGGTCCTCTACGAAGATTATGTATCTATTAAAAAAAGTTCACCTACCTCCTGACATGGTATAATATTACTTGGCATCCCCCATCTGCTAATTCTCATGCATTTTTTATATGCGTAAAATCTCACAAAGTGGACAGATTGTAAAGCTTTGGAACATTGACTTGACCTAATGAGCAGTGCAGTGTATATTATAAGAGGATTCATTATTAATGTGTTTAGGCACTTCCCTTGTTGCTTCAAAAGTTAAAAGTGCCATGTGACCCAGGCCTGGAGAGGTACCTGATATTAAACATAGCCTCTCAGTAATAACACCTCTATTTGATGCTGGAATATTGAAACACAGGTGATCAAATCAGCAGAATTGCTGATTCAGCACTTATTGATTCTCCTGTTAGGTCTGTGTATCTGTGGAGAGTTGCACAATTTGGGCTCCACTCACATATAGGCGTTTTGGATCGCGGGCAGAATTGCCGCAATTCTGCCCGCAAAATCCGAACCACTGCAAGTCGCGGGACGGCCGCGCGATTCTCGTGACTTGCAATAACACCCCAAACGCTCCGCGATTTTGCCACGATTGTCACCCAATGAATCGTGGTAAAATCAAGCAAACAGAAGCAAGGGACGACTGACGCCCAAAAGAAGTTCTTGTACTTCTTTTGGGCGTCAGGTGTCCCAATATTCTGTTTGCGCGATTTTACCACAATTTGTCAAACGCCAATCGCGGCATAATCGTCACATTGCAAGTCACAGGAATCGCGCGGGCGTCCCGTGACTTGCGATAGTTCGGAATCACTGGCAGAATCGCAGCAATTCTGCATGCAATCCGAAACGCCTATATGTGAACGGAACCTTAGGAATCCAGTTATTTTTTATGGATGGAACAAATCTGCAGGCATATAATTAGGAGGAACAAAACATCTAATATCACCGCCTGGTTTATGCTCATCACTAAAAGCACTAGGGTTGATTTACTAAAAGAATAGAGACTTTTCACTTAGCAAAGTGAATGTTCGCTAAAGCCAGCCATAGATGGAGCGATTTTCTTTCCTGCAACCACGGAATGCAACCTGCAGGAATGAAAGTCGCTTAATTCCCCCATCAACACAGTTAATGTTGATGGGGAAATCCCTCCTGTGTAGCTAGCAATAGTCACATGTGTAGCACCCTCCTAGGTAGATGATAGGTGAAAGAATCTCATGCTCCTTCTGCTTATCAAGGGAGCCTGATCTATTAGGTTACCTGTTGCATGTTTCCAGGTGTGATTTACTGGGTCTAAGGGAGTGTCCCCACTGTATCCAGTAAGGGAGCTTGTTGGACAGTGGAGGAAACCCAGCCAGTGACACATTGGCTTTTATTGGAGTGTCAGTGGGTGGGCACTTTCGCAGTGAATCATGGGATTGCTCATAAAGGCCGTGGGGGACATGTGACAGGGCGGTCTTTGGCAGGAAGCAGAGTCCCAGGAGGAGGCTGACGGCTGTCTCTCCTCCTGCTGTCTGAGGAAGATGGTCTTAGGCAGTGGGCCTAGTGAACCAGGTGTCTGTGGAGCTGAGCTGCAGAGGATCCAGTAGAGCTGACAATGGAGCTGCTGGCAGAGTCTTCCGGGAAAAACAGTGTCTGTGAGTACCAGGGGACTTGCCAGAGGGTCTGGCCAGGAAGGGGGACCACGCCAGTGGAGTCAGAGGATCAAGGGGACAGCTCACACAGAGTGTCAGAGTAAAAGGGGCTGCCGTTTATAACCCTGAAGAGTAGGGACAAAGGGGGTGCCGAGTAGGACCCTGAAGAGCGATTCACAGTGCAGTACAGTTCAGTTAATTCTTCTTCACTAAAGTGGCAAGGTGAAGCAGCGGCCTTGCCGCACTCAGCATTGCATAGAAGTCCCAGCAATTGTGCATAGTTTGTTCAGTTGGAGTATCCCACTCATCCCTTCTCCTATCCCAGTTCTCAAATAAATCAAAAAAAACCAAAACCCCTGGACTGTTTTCTGACTGAGCCAAGCACCTAGAATATGCTATTTTGTCAAGTTGTTGCTATGGGTAACCCAGCAGCTCCCAAGGGAGTAGTGCTACACATGTAAAATCCAACAGGTTGGTTGTACCCACCTTTGATTGACCAACTTGGGTACATTCAGCCTTCCAATACAAAATTTAAATCTCAGCTGGTCCCTGCTGAACTGGCCGAGATTCGAACTGTCTATGGCCGGCTTTAGATGCCAATTTATAAAGTAGCAGTATGGCATTATTGAAGCTATACTAGAGCTTCAGTAATTTCAGGTAAAAAAAATCTTGCACTCATTTATAAAGCACAAAGGAGTGGAGCGCTACAAAAGACAACGATCTTAACCTAAAGTATTCATAAAGCCAAATTATTATTATTTTTTTTAATAAACAAGTCTTACCCACTTGCTCTGTGCTATGGTTTGCACAGAGCAGCCCCAATCCTCCTCTTCCCAGGTCCCCCCCGGCACTCTTGGCCCCTTCCCCCTTGCTGAGTGGCCCCACAGCAAGCTGTTTGCTATGAGGCACTCGTGCGTGGTCGCTCCTGAGCCCAGCTCTCTGTGACCCCACTCTCTGTGTGCATAACACAGCTCAGCCCTGCACCGCGGTCTCCTCACCAATGGTGGTTTGAAGGCACATTCTCATTCACAGTGTACTTTGGCTGCATATTTTTGACTGAGGATCTACAGAGAGCATCAACGCCCCAATCTACTTTCATTTAAATAGATCAGTTAAAAAAATAAATAAAAAATACTTTTTCAGATGGCTTGACTTGCTGATGCACCCTGTTCCTCCTTCTCCACTAATTCCACCAGAACCCTTAAAATTGGATTTGAATGGATGGTGGAAATATTTGACCACTTCATTTCTGGCTTGGGTTACATTGAATATTAGAGAAATACCTCTCTTTGAACTTTCTCTATAATTATCTATCTAAATATCCCACCAGCCCTTTTTAAACTGTCTATGGTGGGAGAAGACAGAATTAGTTCAAATGCTTAATTTCTGCTTGGTTGCATGTAGAGCCGTGCATATCTCCTATTTTGTTCTCAGCAGGAGTAATGGCATTGACAAAATGATTAAAAGAGGAGACCTTGCTCCACGCAGAGGACAGCAGCTATGCAGTAGCACCATCTTTCATAGAGCCAGCAGCCCATGGTTTATTCAAGCTGGGCCCCAGTGAGCAGTATGCAGATGATGGGTCAGACTGCACTTTGGTGGCACTGGCAAGAAGGAGAGAGCAGGACATCCCTAGATGTAGCAAATTTCTTTCCTGCAACCACAGGTTCATGGTTTGTGGAATCCCTCCCGTGGAGCCATTGTGTTCTCCGGGTGAGGGATAGGGGAAGCAGTCTCTGCCTGGAGAACATAGTGATTATTGCTAGTGGCTATAACAGCCACTTGCAATAATTGCATGTAAAATCCAACAGGCTGATGGTACCCAAGTTGATCGATCTATCAACTTGGGTACATTCAGCCTGCCCATACATGGTTCCATTCTCTGCTGGTTCCTGCGGAACCAGCCGGGATTCAAACTGTCTTGTGCCTGTTTCAAGCTGGTCATAAACCAATCTGAGCACCACAAACCAATAATAGTATTTCATTCATTATACAGACAAGAAATGGAACAAGTGGTGCAAGCTGTTAGCACTACATAAAAATGGTAGTCCATATAATAGCACATCAAGGCTTTGATAAAGTCTTAAGGTGAGATGAGGAAACAGTCTGAATGTTCAGGGCCAGCCTGTTGGGGAGCAGAAGCGATCTCCAAACATGCAACAAACAAAAGAGAAAACAGGCGCCTCTGAGTTAAGACTGCGATTTAATATGGCAAACAAGTAATAAAAACTTACATCAAGGTAAGTATAAGCAGACAAGATGGGTCCTTCCGGTGTCCATGTGGAGGCTGGGGCTTGGAGTCATCACTGTGGGTCTGTAATCATCTCCTCTCTTCCTCTTCCTGTCCAGCAGGAAGTGGAGGGTGTCACAGTAGTGAGATGGAGGCTTGGACAGCAGGGTGAAGCCGCAGTGAGATGTCAGACTTTGAAAAAGGAACGCGCGCTGGTTTCCCACCACAATGCGCATGCTCGGAAATGCGTCAGTCATTACGCCGGAAGATCCTGTGGACGAGCATCACTGCGGTTTCACCCTGCTGTCCAAGCCTCCATCTCACTGCTGTGACACCCTCCACTTCCTGCTGGACAGGAAGAGGAAGAGAGGAGATGATTACAGACCCACAGTGATGACTCCAAGCCCCAGCCTCCACATGGACACCGGAAGGACCCATCTTGTCTGCTTATACTTACCTTGATCTAAGTTTTTATTACTTGTTTGCGATATTAAATTGCAGTCTTAACTCAGAGGCGCCTGTTTTCTCTTTTGTTTGTTTAATTCATTATTCATCCATGTTTCCATTCTTTATTTTGTTGAGCAATCACTTTGAAAAACACCCTCCTAGCATCTCTGGCTGTGGCCATCATAAATAAGGGCAATTGATTCACGTAGCATTTACTTCCTGGAATCCATCTGTACTTAGCTGAAGCATGTATGTAGGAAAGTGTGCTTAACTGAGAAAACCCCTGCTCCTCTCCTCCCCTCTTGAAGACTCCTGGGATGTATGACATCATTTGCCTAGGCAAGAAACCAGGAAGTAACTGAGGAAATGTAAAAAAAAAATGTAAATATGATCTACTTTCCTATCTATTTACTATTTCTAGCAGCATGAGGATTAAAATAATCAATGTTGATTGGGAGAGTGAAGTTCTGCTTTAAAGGAGAGTCAGAAGTGGCAGAGCAATGACAAGCTGGAAGTGGAAGCAAATGGACGTCACCGTGTACAGCAGGTATCAGCTGCCATCTGGCCTGCAAATAAAAGCTACACTATAACCACCCCCAAGTCTGAGCCCCAGTTTTGTCCAAATTTTTCTACTACAACCCCTTTCATATATAACCTATAATCAGGCCCTTCCTGGCCTAGTTGCTGCAGAGTGAAAAATTCCCATCTCATTTATTTTTTACATGTGCTATCTTTTTATTTATTTTTTTACACTATTTTTTTACATTTTTATTTTTAGGTCTCTCTCTTGTGCTTCTCTTTGGGAACACACTATGTGGCATAAGAGGTGTTAATATTTACCTTTTTTTTTTTTATGTTTTTTTTGTTTTCTCTTCTACGCCTGTCCCAAGGCAAGCAAACATGGGCAGGGGCAGCAGTTTAAATATGTTAGAGAACCACAACTGAAAGTTGTGTTCTGTTTGTGGTTTGAGGTTGCAAAGGAATGTGACCCCTGTAGTCAGTTCTATGTCATAACATGCTGGGGTAAACATACTATAGATGTAGCGCCCTGCCCTAGCTCATTTAGTTTTTTGCTCTGCGGTACTCAGTTGGGTGGTGGTCTGTGTTTTTTTTTTTTGTCTGGTTATTTTTCCTGAAGCTTAGTGGCAGAGGCGTAATCAGAACCTTTAGGGCCCTGGTGCATGAAACCATGATAGGCCACCTTGGCCCCCGACTGGGTCCCTTCCCACTGATTTTGGGGCCCTTTACTCCTATCATGGGACCCTTTATTACGGTCCTGCTGCAGGCCACCTTCCTGTCATCTTGGGGCCCAACTACAGTGGTGAAACGCCAGAGCCCAGTTGCAAGTGCAACCTTAGCGACCCTGGTTGTTCTGCAACTGATGTCAGTAGTTTGTATAATTTTGTTTTTTTATTTTTTATTCTTTTTTTACCATTTTATTTCATTTATTTCTTTTTTATTATTTTTTAAAATATTTTTTAGGGGTCCAGTGGGGGGATTTTGGTGAAATATCAGAGGTCTAAACACACTCCTGATGTCTAACTTTTGAGACAGAGAAAGAAACTGAGGATCGATTCATCAGTCCCTTTCTCTGCAGCCTCAGCTGCACAGAATTAATGAACGGGAATAGATCTGTACAGAGCTTCCTATTCATTCATAAACTGAAGCATGCTAAACACAGTTTACCATGCCTCATCTTTAAATGAATAATAAAAAAAAAATATAAAAAAAAAATAACAAGGAGGGGCTGATAAATTACACATTTATCGCACCCTTCACCGCTCACCATCCCAACAGATCCCCCACAACAGCCGACAGGAAGGAGGGGGAAACCCAGCAGCACTGGGGGGGACAAGGGAAGCACACAGGGGCCCAGAACAGCAGGACAGGGAGGCGGCAGGAGCAGCATGTAGAGTAACGATGCCCTCCATTTCCCTCCTGCAGCCGCTCAAGGTCTGCGCGTAGGAGAGGACAGGGGGGCAACATGGGCCTACTAGAGCATGGGGCCAGGTTGCAATGACAACCCCCGTACATATGCCCCTGCTTAGTGGTTGATTACTCCAGACAATAGGGTAGCCAGTGAAGTTATAAATATTTGAGTAGCTACGAAAGCCGATCCCTGGAAGGGGTACCCAGAAGGTGGATGGGAGAGAAGATAAATGTTTTAGAGGCTTGCTCGGTGTTCTTCCTCTGCTGGGGGGGGGGTTCCTTTTCTCCTGGGGCTGCTGCCTCTGGGAGGCAGCTAAGTATGAGACAGGAGGTGCAGTTTGGGCCTCAGCCGGTGTTAGGTTGATGGCCTGGAGAAGATTACTAAGGTGACTTTCTGGGAGGCATTGCTTTGGAAGACCTGGTCTGGAGAAGGATCATTTATTCTCCCTCACTGAAGAATGTTACGTGGAAGCTGGGTGGTAGACAGCTCCTAAGACATTTGTGAGTAAGACCTGAGTTTGGGACTCTAATATATGCCTGCTGCTGCTGCTGTGGATTTGTGCTAAGACGTTTGCCCTTATACTGATATTGTGGAGTTTACTGCACCTTTATCCCTCTTCTGTTCAGGTTTCCTACAAATAAAAAAATTCACAAAAAAACAATGTCTAGATTGAGCCTAATTTTGTTCTCCTTGTAAGGCTGTGCCCTCTGCTCAAGCAAACACAGGCAGGGGCAGCAAGGCTATAACAAATGAATACTGGGTGTCGAGGATTTACAACTGGATGGAACTGGCCCAATATATGTTCAAGGTAATGGCCTGCCCTGCTGTCATGTCAGAGAAGACCTTCAGTGAAGAAGGAATAGTGACTGAGAATCTAAATTTGTGTTTTGAGTGCACAATGTTTTAACTTTTTTTTTAAAAAAAGATGCAGTGGGGTGCTTTGTAAAAAAAGAAGCTCTTTAAAGGATTGTCATTGACAACTGCTTGATGAAATCTAATCACCCCAGGCTAAAAGATATGATCCAAAAAAGGTAGGTGGGGAGAGACACCAATTAAGGATTTTTGGGTCTATAGATCCGTGAAAACATATAGGGCACATAAGAGAATGTAACCCAGGACATTAATTCAAAGAACCCAAATATATGTTGTTAAAGCAGGTGTAAACCCAGGCACTAAAATCTCACACAAGCTTCAATATGATATCATCACTTATGAACATTTTTGCATGTGAATATGGCTGCTGTGACCTCACTATTTTATTGTAAGGAGGCTGGCATATCCAAAAGCCCTCTCATTGACCCTCCAAAGCTGATCTGGTTCACAGCTAGGCAGTGCATTTTTATTAGAACGTATTCGGTCTGGCGCATATCCACATCAGTTCACCGGGACTGCAAATTTTCAACTTGATGGATCAACCATAAACTTATTTTAGCAGTGCATCCAAACCTCATTCCTAGTCAGGAACCTGTAAAAGCTGTGGGGATTCCAGGAGATCGACACTACCAGAATTGTCAGTTTCCCAGGGGACTTGAGAGGACCAGTTCTCACAGACAAAGCAGAGTTCAACAGCACCGGCAATGGAAAGGTAAGTATCCCTTCTCTTTCTAGGGGTATGCACTTTCTTTGTACATTTTGGTTATTTAACAAGGCCAACATAGAGTGCCCTATACACACCTTACTGTTTGGTTTTTCACTATGCCTTTAGGTGTAAATATGTCAAACCAGCAACCAACGGGTTAAAGCCTATAATACATCTGTGGCCAGACATATGGCCAAGGAGGGGATTGATTTTACTAGCATTCCTTCTGGGTTTGCGATGGGAAATGTTTGTGAGTTCTGAACATACAGTAAGTAAATATACTTGATATGCAATGGATTCCCAGGGGCCTGACGGATATTTTCCTTTGTCCTCATTCCACTCTCATCACTTAATAACCTGCTTGTTGTAAAAAGCGGATTTTAATATCCCAGAATTACATGAATCCTCCACCATGCGGGAATAATGCAATAAAAGAACTGAAGGATCTCAAATAATGAGAAGTAATAATACCATAAAACAAATAATCTCTTAATAGGTTTATGTGTATTTCACAGATATATTGGCATTTAGGCAAACTGGGTCCCTTTAGCTCCAGCTCAGGCAAGATGCTGTAAGCTGCTACTACAAGTTTCAACATGCTACATTATATACTCTATAAGAGTAAATGTTTGAGGACACCTGACCATCAACCTACCTAAATGAGCAAAAGTACATGGGTTTTCTTTTCAATGAATGAGTGCTGGTGTTTCAAGTAAACCAAACTGTTATGCTGATACAGCATACAAAGACATTTAAAGCGGAGTTCCACCCAGTGAACTTTTTTTAAAATAAAAATACCCCCGGGACAGTCAGGGCTAGTGCATTCCACAATGGCTAGCCTCTGATCTGTCCCGGGTTGCACTTACCTGCAAGACGAAATACTTACCTTGAAAATGAATTCTCCAGCGCTGCCATCTCAGGTGTGGGCAGCTTGAAGCCAGCGTGATCCTCTACTGTGTCCTCTTCCGTCTTCTTCTGTCCCGCGATGCACTGCACCGGCCCCGCTGTCACTTCCGGTGCCGCAGTGTCATCCCTGCACAGCTTCTGGGCATGCCCAGAAGCTGTTTTGCAAGGTATGACGGCGCCTGCACCGGAACTGACGTCAGGGCCGGTGCAGGCGCATTAATTTCTGGGAGCGATGACGTTCAGCTCCCAGGAATCATTGCATGCCAGGAAGTGACGAATCGCCGTGGCCTCCGAGGGGAGGAAGAGGAAGTAAGGTAAGTATATTATCTTCTAAACGAGGTAAGTAAAAAAAAAAAAAAAATTGCGATTATCCATTTGTTTTTCAGGTGACCCGGAGCGAGGAGATGGAGGTAAGTATCATTTTAGGGTGGAACTCCACTTTAAGACAATTGTGTACTTTCGACCTTGTGACACAGTTTGGGGAGAACCCTTTCATCATAACTGTGCACGTGTGCAAAAAGCGAGTGTCAGGAACACAGTGCCAACCGTCACGCTATGATGCGCTGTCTGGCTAATATGCTTGCGCATAGGCACAGACGTGCACTTTCCAATTGGCATAGAAGATGAACAGCACATACATCATTGCTCACATGTTGCGTAGACTTGTGTGCATATTTAGTGCTGCCAAGTGGACAATTAGCCCACTAAACTAGCCCTTTCTTGAATGGTCTTCAGTCTTGTTCCTGTTCTCGAGTTCCTGATACGCATCTTGATCCTGTTATTGACCTCGCTTCTTCTCTGACCTTGCTCCAGGTTGTCTGCTTATATCTGCGGTCTGCCTCTGATAATGACCACAGCTTGAACTAAAGAGTACGCTTTTGCCTAGTGAATCTATATCTCACTGCCCGGTTATTGCCAGCTTCTGCCTATTGCTGACTCTGATTCTGCTCATGTTCTGGTGTCCTTTCATTCTGCAATCATGTGACCAGATTTGGGACCTGACTCCACCCTCAACTGAACTTGGCATTTTCACAGTGCATTGTCAGCTGTACCTATGCTCATCAGATACCAACACTCCCAAGTTCCTGCTCACAAAAATGCATATGGGTGTATAGAAAGCCTTAGAAAAGTGTTGACTAGCTCAGTTCTGTCATGTGCCACTATTAGTAACACCTGACCATCATACCTATATGAGCTTGTTGGACATACCATTCGAAAAGCATGGGCATTAATATAGGGGAAGCCCCACCTTTGTACCCTCTACTTTGTGTCTTTCTGAGAATATGTGCCAATTTTAGCCAAAAGAACATTTGTGAAGTCAGGTACTGTTGTTGGAAGAGTTGACCTGGCTTAAAATTGGGGTTGAAATGAATTCCGGAGATGTTCTGTAGGGTTGAGGTTTGGAAAGGCCACTCAAGTTCCACCACACCTAGATCTTGGCGCTTGTGCCTTTCCTTAGCCCCAGCAGACCCTGTCTCAATGTTGAAGGGTGCTCTGATGGGAACTGAGCAAGTGGCCACCCTCATCATCTTAGGCTCCACATTCAGGTATGTGACAGTGAGGTCCCTAAAATAATGGTTTTATGAGCTTGGTGTGGTGGAACTTGAGTGCCCTTTCCAAACCTCAACCTTACACAACATCTCTGAAATTAATTTCAATGCCAATTTATAGCCAGGTCAACCCTTCCAACAACAGTACCTGACTTCACAAATGTTCTTTTGGCTGAAATTGGCACATATTCTCAGTAAAGCCTCGTACACATGCAACGATTATCGGCCGACCGATCGTCCGACTTTTGTCCAAGTTGTGTTTTGTTGGTTGGAATGTGCCTAGACTGCACACGAATTTTCTCGGCCAACAAAATTCTACTTCAGAAGTGATGTCATGTGTTGGTTTGTTTTCTTTGTGTTTTTTCTTCACTGAGCATACCCAGACTTGCTCATCAGATTTTTCCCTGTCGAAATCTGTACTGACTGCACGAAAATCGGCCGTTGTGTTGACGGCCATCAAAAATTTTATAGTCTGCACACCAGATTTTTTTCGGCCGAAAAGTCGGAGTTGGTGGTCGGAAGCATCATACTAACAAGCCGAAAATCGGCAGATCGGACTTTGGCCGAAAAATTCCCTACCAATTTTCGACACGTGTGTACGGGCCAAAGGCAGAAAGTGGAGGCTACAAAGGTGGGGCTTCCTCCATAATAATGCCCATGCTTTTCGAATGGTATGTCCAACAAGCTCATATAGGTGTGATGGTCAGATGTTACTAATGGAGGCACATCACAGAACTGAGCTAGTCAACACTTTTCTAAGGCTTTCTATACAGCCATATGCATTTTTCACAGAACAATGTCTGTATTAACCTGTAACAAACACTCCTTTTATCCACTCTGACATTTTCAAACGAACACCAGAGTTCCCGGTTGAGATTAGCTTTAAAGCAGCCGTACTGATTTGTAACAACATGAAATTGTCAACCAATTCTCAGTCTTTAACATTGCATGTGGTATTTCCCAGAATGCTGTGGTTTCTGTTCTCTGGCCAAAGAGTGAGTCCTGCAAGGCTTGGGCTATAAACACGGATTCAAGTTTGGCCAAGCATGGGGATTAATACTCTTTTTCAGCTTTTGTTTGCTCTGCTTGCCAAGAAGGAACACGTTGGATGTTTGCAGCATTTGTTGTGTGATGCTTTGCTCAGGGCAGTGTCTCAAAAAGCAATTAATCAGCCATTTAAAACTGCAGGTTTTCACAACAAGCAAATGTATTACAGAGGGTTTGTTCAAAGAGATCCGCAGGTACAAAGAATAACGCCATAAAAATTACATGGTTCTCCATGGGTATTACAGTACATTGTGATTGTATATCCATCTTATAAATATGCATTTTATCAGAAGGAACAGCTGAATAATTATAAAACACTTTGAGGCAACACAAGTTAAAAATGATTATGTCTGGAGGAATAAACAGTTTTTTTTTTATAAGTAAAGTTTATAAATTAAGGGGAAACTCTGTTGTTTTTAAAGATTAATTTTAGATATACAGTATATGACTTAATTCATAATGTCCTACCAATAATTGTAAAGATTTTAAAAAATCCCTTTTGTGTGCAAAAATATATATCTACACATAAGAAGTAGTGACCGACCGATATCGGTTTTTCTGTTTCAAGTATTTTATTAAATAATGCAAGTGAGTAACAACGTTTGACATACAGAATAATGCAAGGTAATGTAATCAAAGCTCGGTAACAGAGCATGACCAATAACCGTAACTACAGCAAATCGTGAGGGTTAGTAGACAAGGGGTGGTAAATGGGTTGTCACGAGAGAGTAGTGATTGGCATTACCAACCCACCGGCACCCCATATAGGGATCACACTGTGCCTAGGTGGGGAGGCAAAACCAACCAATTGTTAAACTAAAAGGGAACAGTACCCAAGTCTACCGTATCGTGTGGGAAAAGGCAGGGGGATGAGAGGATCCTCACGGGTATCTACCAAACAGGGAAAACATAGGCTACAGTAAGCCAGAATGAGGGAACAAGTCGAACGGGTAACCTGTAAACTGTAGTTAAAATGACAAGGTAGAACAAACTCAGACGTTGTAGGAGCTACAACATATGTATGCAGAAGGAAGGAAGCAGGGCGTGGGGGGGACAGGGAGAAGGGGGTAACAAGAGGGGACAAGGAGAAAAGGGGAAGGGGTAGAATGAGGGGGAAGAAAAAAGGATCGCCGGGGGGGGCCAGTATATAAGGAGTGGGGGTTTTGGGTCCCCAGGTTTGGTTCAGGGCAGCAGTAGGGAGCTATCAAAATTGGGGGGAAGAAAATTGTCAACCCAAGGTTGCCAGATTCTATCATATTTCTCGACTGTATCCGTCAAAACAGCATCGATTTTGGCGTGGATCATAGCGTTGGTGATTCGGTGTTTCACTTCAGTCAACGGCAGGTGTGGGGATTTCCACGCTTTGGCAATGGTTTGTTTAGCCGCTGTTGTGACCTGTAGGAACAGCTTGTGGCGAAATTTGGACACATTATCCGGTTTTACACCGATATCGGTTTTTCATTGCTGATACCAATACCGATATTTTGGCCAATGCATATCGGTATTGGCTGATATTGGCCAATATTTTTGTACATTTAAAAAACATTTTTTTTGTATTTTTTTTTTTGACAGGTACTTTTGTGGAGGGATCTGGGGGTCTAAAAGACCCCAAACCCCTCCTCTGCACTTAAAAGCATTCAAAACGCCAAGTTTGGCTGTTTTGAATGCTGTAGTTTTTTTTAATCTGGCGCCAGACAGTACCCAGAATTGATGTCACTCATTGACATCACTTCCGGGTTTTTGCATGGAGACCCGATCAGAGTGTGGCTTTGATCGGGTCTTCGGCGGCAGTGCTGGATGGTTGCCTGGGTCTCTTGGTGGGACGGGAGACCCAGATGAGCCACGGAAGGCAGCAGGAGGGGGGAGGATGTCCCATCCTGCTCCTTGTAATGACAGCTGAGCGGCTTCTCATAGGTTGTCATTACAAGACAGCTGACCGTCGACTATGGACGCCGGTCCCGGGGTGATGCCTCTAGCTGCAGGCATCACTCCGGTACAAGCACTTTCCCGAAATATCGGCAATATCGGTAACCTCAGGGCTGATTCCGATATATCGGGAAAAGTGCACATCGGCCCCCGATATATCGACTTTGCCGATAATCGGTCAATCCCTAATAAGAAGTTATATGTGATCAATACAAGCACCAGCTCTGCATCCTAGGGCCTTTGTTGATTGGTTTTAGTTCATGTCAGAACTGTTTCTTTCCCCATAGAATTCACAAGCAAAGGAAGCCTAAAGCAGTATTAAATCCAAAACCAAAAACATAAAATAATGCAGCTTACCAATCATCAGATGTGGTGGCTGCATTTCTTTTCTTTTCTTTAGCTCCCCCCCTTTTCCACTGGCCAGTAACACACCTCCTGTTTTAGCGAGATACAACTCTGGAGGAATTAAAACAGGAGGCACAGCAGACAGCAGCATTGTGAGTCTGGGGGGAGGGGAGTGTTAAACATATTAGCAAATTTGAACACACTAACAAATTGAAGACAAACTCGAGCTCACAATTTATAATCAGTTACAGCAAACATTTTTTTTTTCTTTTTGGCATAAAGGTTTTACATAAATAAAAAAAAATCTGATCATGTTTGCACACCCCTGCCAGTGTTAAATGGTTTGTCTCGTCCATGTAAACTGATACATTCTGGTGGAATGCTTGAGCTTTTAAAAAACAACAGACTTGCTGGCTGGAGCACCAGATGAAAAAAGAAAAAAGTCTAAAAAAAGAAAACCAATGAAGCCATCATATCTAAGAATTGGTAAGCTGCAATATTATAAATCTTTGCTTTTTTTGGCATAAAAAAAAAAACAAAAAAAAACTTTGCTTTTGAGTTTAATACTGATTTAAAGCAGGTTGATGCAACTTCAGGAGGTCAAATTCATGTCAGAAGGAGGTCAGCAGTCAACAACTTCAGGAGGTCAGCAGTAGGTCTAATGCACCTGTAGAAGAACTGTGAATGAGAAGCATTTCACAATGATCTCAAATGCAAGTGGTGTGCAGCTGAAAA
Source organism: Pelophylax lessonae (assembly GCF_965119305.1). Taxonomy (NCBI): domain Eukaryota; kingdom Metazoa; phylum Chordata; class Amphibia; order Anura; family Ranidae; genus Pelophylax; species Pelophylax lessonae. Next base: position 187,511,432 of record NC_138777.1, on the reverse strand, counting down.
AAATCTGCATTTGCACATCGACACAAACCCTTCTACATTGACTGTTTTATTGCTGCTCTCTCTGCAAGGCCATGTTTATGTAGAGCTCAATTCTTTTTTTCAGATCCTCAGAGAGTTGTTTGCCATGAGGTGCCATGTTGAACTTCCAGTGACCAGTATGAGAGAGTGAGAGTGATAACACCAAATTTAACATACCTGCTCCCCATTCACACCTGAGACCTTGTAACACTAACGAGTCACATGACACCGGGGAGGGAAAATGGCTAATTGGGCCCAATTTGGACATTATCACTTAGGGATGTACTCACTTTTGTTGCCAGTGGTTTAGACAATAATGGCTGTGTGTTGAGTTATTTTGAGGGGACAGCAAATTTACAAGCTGTACACTCACTACTAGGGTTGAGCGGACACCTAGATGTCCGTGTTTGACGGGTTCTGCCGAACTTTAAAAAAAAGTCCGGGTCCGTGTCCCGGACTTTTACCGAACTTTTCCCGGACACCGAACCCCATTGAAGTCAATGGGGACCCGAACTTTAAGGCACTAAAATGGCTCTAAAACACCAATGGAAAGGGCTAGAGTGCTGCAAATGGCAGCAAAACGTAGTTAAGAGCATGGCAAGTGCTCTGCAAACAAATGTGGATAGGGAAATAACTTAAAACAACAAAAAAAAAACAGAAAAATAAAACAATGTTCTTCATCTCTGAAGGACGAGGCCCATAAGGAGTAGGAGGGAGGTTGAGGTGGTGGTGGATGTGGCGGTGTCATAGGCGTGCGCACAGGGTGTGCCTGGTGTACCTGGGCACACCCTAATCACCTAGGGCACATAGCATTATCGCTCTGTTTGCCAGTGAGGAGATGGGAAAGATCTCCCTCGCACCTGCTCTGCTCTATTTCTCTTTGCCAGCAGGGAGAGTAATGTATCGGGGCCATGTACATGTAGGCAAACACATGCATGTGTATTTCAACTTTGGGGTGCACACCCTAATGCAATAGGCTGCGCACACCTATGGGCGGTGTAGGTGGAAGCGGCGGTGGAGGAGGACCAGGGCCGGATTAAGAGCATCATGGTCTTGGTGCTGAGGATTTTGAAGGGCCTTAAGGGCCGTGCCTTGGCATGCACCCAGAGGAGGAAGGGTGCAGCCATGCATGCCTAATTCAACATGGGATGCTGTCTCTGAAGCCCATAAACACATCCATGCATCGGCAACTGTCCCTCCTTGTCCGGCCTTCGCGCTGTGTGGGGAGGTTCTGAGGGTGCTGCCTGGGGAAGCGAGCATAGAAGCCAGACTTCTGTGTTTACAAGTGACAGAAGAGCGGTCACAGTGAATATGGCCAACCCGGGGCCCATATAAAAGGTAGGGGCCTGCATGGAGCTGCAGCTCCAATAGCCCCTACGTTAATCTGGCCCTGAGGAGGAGGACGAGGTAGCCAACACTGCTTCTTTTCACAAATTTTAAATGAGGGTACACCCCAAAAGAGTGAGAAAGAGCAAAAATGGAACAATGGCTGGGTAAGGTCGGTATCCATTGCTATTCTGCACAAGGTACGGAAAAGTCCCGTGGGATCCATGCCTGGTTCATTTTAATGAACGTGAGCTTGTCCACATTGTCTCTGGACAGGCGGCTGCGCTTGTCTGTTATAACACCCCCAGCCGTGCTAAATACCCGTTCAGATAATACACTAGCTGCAGGGCACGCCAGCACCTCCAAGGCGTAAAGGGCAAGCTCAGGCCATGTGCCCAATTTGGAGACCCAGAAGTTGAAGGGGGCAGACCCCTCATTCACTACATGTAGGCGTGTGCACACATACTGCTCCACCATGTTGGTAAAATGCTGCCTCCTGCTAAGACGTTCCATCTGAGCTGCTGGTGCTGCTGTTTGTTGTGGCGTGCTGACAAAGCTTTTCCACATTTCGGCCATGCTAACCCTGCCTTCTGAGGTGCTGGCGGTGCCCTGGTTGAGTTGGCGACCTCCTCCTCCTCCTCCTCTGCCTTGTGCTTCCACTGTGGCCCCGCTGTCAGATGGGAATGCCAGCAGCATCGCGTCTACCAGCGTGCGCTTGTACTCGCGCATCTTGCGATCGCGCTCCAGTGAGTGAATTAAGGATGGTACGTTGTCCTTGTAACGGGGATCCAGCAGCGTGGCCACCCAGTAATCAGCACAAGTTAGAATGTGGGCAACTCGGCGGTCGTTGTGGAGACACTGCAGCATGTAATCGCTCATGTGTGTCAGGCTGCCCAGAGGCGACGAAAGGCTGTCCTCTGTGGGAGGTGTATCGTCCGTGTCCTCTGTATCCCCCCAGCCACGCACCAGTGATGGCCATGAGCTGGCCTGGGTGCCACCCTGCTGTGAACATGGTTCCATCTCCTCCTCCAGCTCCTCCTCCTCCTCATCCTCCTCATCCTCCAGAACTGTGCCCCTGCTGGACAATTGTGTCCCTGGCGTTTGTGTGTGCAGGAACCCACCCTCGGAGCCCCTTGCGAATGACTGCCCTGAAAGCCTTTGAAATGTTACCTCTTCATCCTCCTCCTCCTCCTCCTCATCCTGTGCCACATCCTCTTCCATCATCGCCCGAATTGTTTTTTCAAGGAGGCATAGAAGTGGGATAGTTAAGCTGAGAACGGCGTCATTGCCACTGGCCATGTTGGTGGAGTACTCAAAACAGCGCAACAAGGCACACAGGTCTCGCATGGAGGCCCAGTTATTGGTGGTGAAGTGGTGCTGTTCCGTAGAGCGACTCACGAGTGCGTGCTGCAGCTGAAACTCCACTATGGCCTGCTGCTGCTCGCACAGTCTTTCCAGCATGTGCAAGGTGGAGTTCCACCTTGTGGGCACGTCACATATGAGGCGGTGAGCGGGAAGGCCGAAGTTACGCTGCAGCGCTGCCAGGCGAGCAGCAGCAGGGTGAGAACGCCGAAAGTGCGCACAAACGGCCCGCACTTTCTGCAGCAGCTCTGACATATCGGGGTAGTTTTTAAGGAACCTCTGCACCACCAAATTCAGCACATGCGCCAGGCAAGGGATGTGCGTCAAACCGGCTAGGCCCAGAGCTGCTATGAGATTTCTCCCTTTATCGCACACCACCAGGCCGGGCTTGAGGCTCGCTGGCAGCAACCACTCATTTGTTTGCTGTTCCATGCTCCTCCACAACTCCTGCGCGGTGTGTGGTTTGTCCCCCAAACAGGCAAGTTGTAAAACTGCCTGCTGTCGTTTACCCCTGGCCGTGCTGAAGTTGGTGGTGAAGGTGTTACGCTGTCCGGATGAGGAGGCGGTAGAGGATGAGGAAGCGGAGTAGGAGGAGTTAGGAACAGGAGGCAAACTGAAGCGCCCTGCAATCCTCGGTGGTGGAAGGACATGCGCCAAATTGCTATCCGCCTCAGGCCCATCTGCCACTGCATTTACCCAGTGTGCCGTTAGGGAGATATAACGCCCCTGACCGTGCTTACTGGTCCACGTATCCGTAGTTAGGTGGACCTTGGCACAGATGGCGTTGCGCAGTGCACACCTGATTTTTTCCTCCACTTGGTTGTGTAGGGAAGGGATGGCTTGCCTGGAAAAGTAGTGGCGGCTGGGCACGACGTACTGTGGGACAGCCACCGACATAAGGTTTTTTAAACTGTGCGTCTCCACCAGACGGAATGACAGCATTTCAAAGGCCAATAATTTTGAAATGCTGGCATTCAGGGCCAGGGATCGCGGGTGGGTAGGGGGGTACTTCCTCTTCCTCTCAAGTGTTTGGGAGATGGAAATCTGAACGCTTCCACGGGACATTGTGGAGATGGTTGTTGGTGACCCAGGTGGTGGTGTTGCTGACAGATCGTCTGTTTGCGGGGTGGCAGGTGCCGGTATCACTACAGATGTGGCTGGAGCGGCCGAGACTGCAGCAGAAGAGGAAGCAGGATGAGCCAGAGACGTTTCTTGGTTTTGAAGGTGTGTACTCCACTGCAGCTCGTGCTTTGCACTTAGATGCCTGATCATGCAGGTTGTGCTCAGGTTGAGAAGGTTTATGCCTCGCTTCAAGCTCTGATTGCACAGGGTGCAAACCACTCGTGTCCTGTCATCAGCACATTTTCTAAAGAACTTCCACGCTAGAGAACTCCTTTGAGCTGACTTTGGTGCGCTCGTTCCCTTGCTGCGTTGGGCAGTAGCGGGCGTAGTGTCTAGGGCACGGCCGCTCCGCTTCTGCACCCTGCTCCCTCTTCTGCTGTGCTGGTGGCTCTGTGCGACCACCGCCTCTTCCTCCAAACTACTCAGGTCACCTGCATGACGTTCATTCCATGTGGGGTCGAGGACCTCATCGTCCTCCACATCATCTTCCACCCAGTCTTCACCCCTGCCCTCCTTGTCGGTCTCCACAATGCTGAACGCCGCAGCAGTTGGCACCTGCGTTTCGTCATCATCGGAGACGTGCTGCGATGATCCTTGCATGTACTCATCTTGAGAAATAAGTGGTTGGGCATCGCTGCACTCAATCTCTTCCACTTCTGGGGCAGGGCTAGGTGGATGGCCCTGGGAAACCCTGCTGACAGAGTCATCAAAAAGAAGAAGAGACTGCTGTATGGCTTGGGGCTCAGACTGCTTGCCTGATTTGCAAGGGGGTGAGGTGAAAGACGGTTGGACATCGGCTGCAGGTGCCAACTGTGACCTTTCTGCAGTAGACTGGGTGGGAGATAATGTGAAGGAACTGGAGGCACTGTCAGCAGCAAACCAATCTACTATCGCCTCCACTTGTTCTGGCCTCATCACTTCTAGGGGCGTATGATGCCCTACCAAATACTGATGCAGGTTCTGTCGCCTACTCACACTTGAGGAAGGTGTTTCACTTGTGCGTGTAGCTGGCACAGATCGACCACGTCCTCTCCTTGCAACAGGAGCTCTAGCAGCAGCACCACCACGACCCAGGCCACGGCCCCTATTTGACGCTCTCCTCATATTTCTGAAATTTAAGATCTTGCCCTAGAAAGGTCTTTATTGAATAGCGGAACAAAAGAACAACAGTATCGCACGGGTGTATCTCACAGTCAAATATGCAAACTATGCCGCAATTTAATGTTTTTTACACCAAAAGGGTGTGTATTGAATAGCGGAATAGGATAAAAAACTGTGTATCTCACACGTACAAACACAGACTAGGCCCGATTAAATTTTTTCCTACCCTAAAGGGAGGATGAGGAAGAGGAGTATGGAACAGGCAGCACCCTCAAATCTTCAGAAGTATGAGATGAACCCCAAAAACTTGGAAAGGTGGATCTCACACGTACCGACACAGACTATTCCGCAATTTAATTGAGCCCCAAAGGTTTTTATTGAATAGCGGAATGGGAAATATGATCAAAAAAAAGTGTATGTTTTTCACACGTACAGAAGCACACTAGGCCCCAATTACTATTGTTTGTACACCTAAAAGGATGGATGAGGAAGAGGAGGAGGAGGAGTATAGAACAGGCAGCACCCTCAAAGCTTCAGAAGTATGAGATGAACCCCAAAAACTTGGAAAGGTGGATCTCACACGTACCGACACAGACTATTCCGCAATTTAATTGAGCCCCAAAGGTTTTTTTTGAATAGCGGAATAGGAAATATGATCAAAAAAAAGTGTATGTTTTTCACACGTATAGAAGCACACTAGGCCCCAATTACTATTGTTTGTACACCTAAAAGGATGGATGAGGAGGAGGAGGAGGAGGAGTATAGAACAGGCAGCACCCTCAAAGCTTCAGAAGTATGAGATGAACCCCAAAAACTTGGAAAGGTGGATCTCACACGTACCGACACAGACTATTCCGCAATTTAATTGAGCCCCAAAGGTTTTTATTGAATAGCGGAATAGGAAATATGATCAAAAAAAAGTGTATGTTTTTCACACGTACAGAAGCACACTAGGCCCCAATTACTATTGTTTGTACACCTAAAAGGATGGATGAGGAGGAGGAGGAGGAGGAGTATAGAACAGGCAGCACCCTCAAAGCTTCAGAAGTATGAGATGAACCCCAAAAACTTGGAAAGGTGGATCTCACACGTACCGACACAGACTATTCCGCAATTTAATTGAGCCCCAAAGGTTTTTATAGAATAGCGGAATAGGAAATATGATCAAAAAAAAGTGTATGTTTTTCACACGTACAGAAGCACACTAGGCCCCAATTACTATTGTTTGTACACCTAAAAGGATGGATGAGGAAGAGGAGGAGGAGGAGTATAGAACAGGCAGCACCCTCAAAGCTTCAGAAGTATGAGATGAACCCCAAAAACTTGGAAAGGTGGATCTCACACGTACCGACACAGACTATTCCGCAATTTAATTGAGCCCCAAAGGTTTTTATTGAATAGCGGAATAGGAAATATGATCAAAAAAAAGTGTATGTTTTTCACACGTACAGAAGCACACTAGGCCCCAATTACTATTGTTTGTACACCTAAAAGGATGGATGAGGAGGAGGAGGAGGAGGAGTATAGAACAGGCAGCACCCTCAAAGCTTCAGAAGTATGAGATGAACCCCAAAAACATGGAAAGGTGGATCTCACACGTACCGACACAGACTATTCCGCAATTTAATTGAGCCCCAAAGGTTTTTATTGAATAGCGGAATAGGAAATATGATCCAAAAAAAGTGTATGTTTTTCACACGTACAGAAGCACACTAGGCCCCAATTACTATTGTTTGTACACCTAAAAGGATGGATGAGGAGGAGGAGGAGGAGGAGTATAGAACAGGCAGCACCCTCAAAGCTTCAGAAGTATGAGATGAACCCCAAAAACTTGGAAAGGTGGATCTCACACGTACCGACAGACTATTCCGCAATTTAATTGAGACCCAAAGGTTTTTATTGAATAGCGGAATAGGAAATATGATCAAAAAAAAGTGTATGTTTTTCACACGTACAGAAGCACACTAGGCCCCAATTACTATTGTTTGTACACCTAAAAGGATGGATGAGGAGGAGGAGGAGGAGTATAGAACAGGCAGCACCCTCAAAGCTTCAAAAGTATGAGATGAACCCCAAAAACTTGGAAAGGTGGATCTCACACGTACCGACACAGACTATTCCGCAATTTAATTGAGCCCCAAAGGTTTTTATAGAATAGCGGAATAGGAAATATGATCAAAAAAAAGTGTATGTTTTTCACACGTACAGAAGCACACTAGGCCCCAATTACTATTGTTTGTACACCTAAAAGGATGGATGAGGAGGAGGAGGAGGAGTATAGAACAGGCAGCACCCTCAAAGCTTCAGAAGTATGAGATTGTGTTCACTGTACCCCACAAAGATTGTGTTCACTGTACCCCACAAAGATTGTGTTCACTGTACCCCACAAAGGTTTTGTTCACTGCACCCCACAAAGATTGTGTTCACTGCACTCCAAAAGGATTGTCTTCACTGCACCCCACAAAGATTGTGTTCACTGTACCCCACAAAGGTTTTGTTCACTGCACCCCACAAAGATTGTGTTCACTGTACCCCACAAAGGTTTTGTTCACTGCACCCCACAAAGATTGTGTTCACTGTACCCCCCAAAGATTTTGTTCACTGCACCCCACAAGGATTGTCTTCACTGCACCCCACAAGGATTGTCTTCACTGCACCCCACAAGGATTGTCTTCACTGCACCCCACAAAGATTGTGTTCACTGTACCCCACAAAGATTTTGTTCACTGCACTCCAAAAGGATTGTCTTCACTGCACCCCACAAAGATTGTGTTCACTGTACCCCACAAAGGTTTTGTTCACTGCACCCCACAAAGATTGTGTTCACTGTACCCCACAAAGGTTTTGTTCACTGCACCCCACAAAAATTGTGTTCACTGTACCCCCCAAAGATTTTGTTCACTGCACCCCAAAAGGATTGTCTTCACTGCACCCCACAAGGATTGTCTTCACTGCACCTCACAAAGATTGTGTTCACTGTACCCCACAAAGGTTGTGTTCACTGCACCCCACAAAGGTTTTGTTCACTGCACCCCACAAAGATTGTTTTCACTGCACCCCACAAAGGTTTTGTTCACTGCACCCCACAAAGATTGTGTTCACTGTACCCCACAAAGATTGTGTTCACTGTACCCCACAAAGGTTTTGTTCACTGCACCCCACAAAGATTGTGTTCACTGTACCCCACAAAGGTTGTGTTCACTGCACCCCACAAAGGTTTTGTTCACTGCACCCCACAAAGATTGTGTTCACTGCACCCCACAAAGATTGTCTTCACTGTACCCCACAAAGGTTTTGTTCACTGCACCCCACAAAGATTGTGTTCACTGTACCCCACAAAGGTTGTGTTCACTGCACCCCACAAAGGTTTTGTTCACTGCACCCCACAAAGATTGTGTTCACTGCACCCCACAAAGATTGTGTTCACTGTACCCCACAAAGGTTTTGTTCACTGCACCCCACAAAGATTGTGTTCACTGTACCCCACAAAGATTGTGTTCACTGCACCCCACAAAGATTGTGTTCACTGTACCCCACAAAGGTTTTGTTCACTGCACCCCACAAAGATTGTGTTCACTGTACCCCACAAAGGTTTTGTTCACTGCACCCCACAAAGATTGTGTTCACTGTACCCCACAAAGATTGTGTTCACTGTACCCCACAAAGATTTTGTTCACTGCACCCCACAAAGATTGTGTTCACTGTACCCCACAAAGGTTGTGTTCACTGCACCCCACAAAGGTTTTGTTCACTGCACCCCACAAAGGTTTGTTCACTGTACCCCACAAAGGTTTTGTTCACTGCACCCCACAAAGATTGTGTTCACTGTACCCCACAAAGGTTTTGTTCACTGCACCCCACAAAGATTGTGTTCACTGTACCCCCCAAAGATTTTGTTCACTGCACCCCACAAGGATTGTCTTCACTGCACCCCACAAGGATTGTCTTCACTGCACCCCACAAAGATTGTGTTCACTGTACCCCACAAAGATTTTGTTCACTGCACCCCACAAAGATTGTGTTCACTGTACCCCACAAAGATTTTGTTCACTGCACTCCAAAAGGATTGTCTTCACTGCACCCCACAAAGATTGTCTTCACTGTACCCCATAAAGGTTTTGTTCACTGCACCCCACAATGATTGTGTTCACTGTACCCCACAAAGGTTTTGTTCACTGCACCCCACAAAGATTGTGTTCACTGTACCCCACAAAGATTGTGTTCACTGTACCCCACAAAGGTTTTGTTCATTGCACCCCACAAGGATTGTCTTCACTGCACCCCACAAAGATTGTGTTCACTGTACCCCACAAAGATTTTGGTCACTGCACCCCACAAAGATTGTGTTCACTGTACCCCACAAAGATTTTGTTCACTGCACTCCAAAAGGATTGTCTTCACTGCACCCCACAAAGATTGTGTTCACTGTACCCCACAAAGGTTTTGTTCACTGCACCCCACAAAGATTGTGTTCACTGTACCCCACAAAGGTTTTGTTCACTGCACCCCACAAGGATTGTCTTCACTGCACCCCACAAGGATTGTCTTCACTGCATCCCACAAAGATTGTGTTCACTGTACCCCACAAAGATTTTGTTCACTGCACCCCACAAAGATTGTGTTCACTGTACCCCACAAAGATTTTGTTCACTGCACTCCAAAAGGATTGTCTTCACTGCACCCCACAAAGATTGTCTTCACTGTACCCCATAAAGGTTTTGTTCACTGCACCCCACAAAGATTGTGTTCACTGTACCCCACAAAGGTTTTGTTCACTGCACCCCACAAAGATTGTGTTCACTGTACCCCACAAAGATTGTGTTCACTGTACCCCACAAAGGTTTTGTTCACTGCACCCCACAAGGATTGTCTTCACTGCACCCCACAAGGATTGTCTTCACTGCACCCCACAAAGATTGTGTTCACTGTACCCCACAAAGATTTTGGTCACTGCACCCCACAAAGATTGTGTTCACTGTACCCCACAAAGATTTTGTTCACTGCACTCCAAAAGGATTGTCTTCACTGCACCCCACAAAGATTGTGTTCACTGTACCCCACAAAGGTTTTGTTCACTGCACCCCACAAAGATTGTGTTCACTGTACCCCACAAAGGTTTTGTTCACTGCACCCCACAAGGATTGTCTTCACTGCACCCCACAAGGATTGTCTTCACTGCATCCCACAAAGATTGTGTTCACTGTACCCCACAAAGATTTTGTTCACTGCACCCCACAAAGATTGTGTTCACTGTACCCCACAAAGATTTTGTTCACTGCACTCCAAAAGGATTATCTTCACTGCACCCCACAAAGATTGTGTTCACTGTACCCCACAAAGGTTTTGTTCACTGCACCCCACAAAGATTGTGTTCACTGTACCCCACAAAGGTTTTGTTCACTGCACCCCACAAAGATTGTGTTCACTGTACCCCACAAAGATTGTGTTCACTGTACCCCACAAAGGTTTTGTTCACTGCACCCCACAAAGATTGTGTTCACTGTACCCCACAAAGGTTGTGTTCACTGCACCCCACAAAGGTTTTGTTCACTGCACCCCACAAAGATTGTGTTCACTGCACCCCACAAAGATTGTGTTCACTGTACCCCACAAAGGTTTTGTTCACTGCACCCCACAAAGATTGTGTTCACTGTACCCCACAAAGATTGTGTTCACTGTACCCCACAAAGGTTTTGTTCACTGCACCCCACAAAGATTGTGTTCACTGTACCCCACAAAGGTTGTGTTCACTGCACCCCACAAAGGTTTTGTTCACTGCACCCCACAAAGATTGTGTTCACTGCACCCCACAAAGATTGTGTTCACTGTACCCCACAAAGGTTTTGTTCACTGCACCCCACAAAGATTGTGTTCACTGTACCCCACAAAGATTGTGTTCACTGCACTCCAAAAGGATTGTCTTCACTGCACCCCACAAAGATTGTGTTCACTGTACCCCACAAAGGTTTTGTTCACTGCACCCCACAAAGATTGTGTTCACTGTACCCCCCAAAGATTTTGTTCACTGCACCCCACAAGGATTGTCTTCACTGCACCCCACAAGGATTGTCTTCACTGCACCCCACAAAGATTGTGTTCACTGCACCCCACAAAGGTTTTGTTCACTGCACCCCACAAAGATTGTGTTCACTGTACCCCCCCCAAAGATTTTGTTCACTGCACCCCACAAGGATTGTCTTCTCTGCACCCCCCAAAGATTGTGTTCACTGTACCCCCCAAAGATTTTGTTCACTGCACCCCACAAGGATTGTCTTCACTGCACCCCACAAGGATTGTCTTCACTGCACCCCACAAAGATTGTGTTCACTGTACCCCCACAAAGGTTTTGTTCACTGCACCCCACAAAGATTTTGTTCACTGCACTCCAAAAGGATTGTGTTCACTGCACCCCAAAAAGATTGTGTTCACTGCAGCCCACACACAGAAAAATGGATGTGGATCACTGACACCTGCCTATCTCCTATCCCACACCACACAGCAATATCGATTGTAGTTTGTAGAACACAGTTTCCCTAAAATTCAGCAGACTCTGTCCCTAACAGGATTGAGAAGAGTTTGTAGATCAGGAGAACTAAGTGCAGACCCCACCCCACACAGCAATATCGATTGTAGTTTGTAGAACACTCTGACCCTAAAATTCAGCAGCAGCCTCTCCCTAACAGGATTGAGAAGAGATCGTAGATCAGGATTGAGTGCAGACCCCACCCCCCACACAGCAATATCGATTGTAGTTTGCAGAAGACACTGACCCTATAATTCAGCAGACTCTATCCCTAAAATGCCTACAACTCGCCCTGCCTAAACACTCCGACCTGTCCCTCAATTCTATCCGGACACAAATGTTTTTTTCCTGCCTATCTTTCCCTAATCAGCAGCCAGCACGTTGATGTGTGCTCTGTCCCTGATCTAAGCAGCATAATGACGCCGCTGCGGCTGCCTCGAACTTATAAAGACTTGGTCACATGCTTTAGACGGCCAATCACAGCTACTGAGACATTTGCAGGCATGGCTGGGATGGCTTAAGGCACACCAGTTAAACGATTGTTGATTGGCTGTTGAAAGCCCGCCATGAAAAGAGCGCCAAAGCATGCAAAACCCGGAAATAAAACGACCGAACACTGATTTTTACCCGAATATACAGTAAAGTGTCCGTGTTCGTGTTCGGGTAACAAAAATCCAATTATTCGGTACAAACACGAATAATACAGTCCGTGTTCGCTCAACACTACTCACTACTTTACATTGTAGCAAAGTGTCATTTCTTTAGTGTTGTCACATGAAAAGATATAATAAAAAATTTATATAAATGTGAGGGGTGTACTCACTTTTGTGAGCTACTGTATATACTGTACATTCACATCAGTCTCTACCCTCAAGGAGCTTACAATCTAAGGTCTCTAACTCACATTCATACATACACATACTGCCACCAATTTAGATAGGAACCAATTAACCAACCAGCATGTCTTTGGAGAGTGGGAGGAAACCGGATTACCTGGTGCAAACCCACACAGCACAGTGAGAACCTGCAAACTCCAGGCAGGTAGTGTTGTGGTTGAGATTGGAACCGACAACCCTAGTGCTGCCAGGCAGAAGTGCTAACCACTTATGTATTGCTGAAGGATTACTGCCATTAGTTCTGCTTTAAGGGGGTGGATGAGGAATGGTGAAACTGTGGCTCAAATGCATATTTTTACAGCCCCTACCCCAGCATTATGTGTGAACGAGCCCTAAGGGCTAAGTCAGGGGTTACATGTTAGGTTACATGTTAGGGAACGAGAGTTAGGAGTTATGGGATCACTTCAGAATAGGTTTATGTTTTGTAGCACCCTCCTGAGTTTAGTTATGTAAATTTAGTTTGGCTCCATTCTAATCACTGGGGCAGGTTGCTGCTCTGCTGCTTCCCCCTGTATTCTGGAACTCTCTGGAGGTTTCCAGAACATAGTGGGTGGGAGGGCAGAGGCTGCAGTATGAATATTTATGGGACTTCCACCAATCCTTGGGGAGGTGTGCCCAGAAGGTGGGGGAAGAGGCCATAAATAGTTTGAGCTTAAGCAGCAGGAGGAGATTGCAGCATGCTGGAGTAAGGCAGCATTCCAGGGTCCATCCAAGAGGAGACACCTGCTGAGGGGAAGGAGCCAGCATAATGCATTATGGGTCCCAGCTAGGCTTAGCAGGGGGAGGGGGGGACCTGACAAGGAACATCCAGGGGCCAGGAGAGAGCTCATGGGAGGAGAGCTGGGAAGGAAGCTGTTGGAGAAAGCCCAAGTTGTCCAAGATGCTGCGTGAGTCTTCATCCCCCTCACAGGAAAAAAAGCCTGATGTATATAGAAAGGAGGCAACCAATAATTCTGTGGCTGGGGAAGTACAAAGCCGAAATACGGCAAAAGGGATTGTGGTGCTTCAGTCTTGGGAAGAAGACAGGAAGGCAGGCAGCGTAGAGATTCTATGGGGCTTTATGCTAAGGAAAGTACAGCCTAAAGCGTGCCAGTAGAGCCAAGCAGGGGTGCAATCAGAGATGTATAGTAACTAAGTAGAACTACTTCACTACTGTACTTAAGTACCGAAAGGCGGTATCTGTACTTTCCTAGAGTATAATTTTTTTCTCCTACTTCCACTTTTACTTCAGTACATTTTTTCAATGATTTAAATACTTCTACTCCAATATTCTTTTTTTGTGCTGCATAGTTACTCATTACAATTCTAAAAATTGCCACTGCCAGAACAGTAGATGGCAGGTTTCATGAAGCTCAAAATGTGTATTATCAGCGCATGCGAAAATAAAAGCTACTGTATGTATAAATAAAAGCTGCATTTGAAATAATAAAAAACAATATGATGTTCAAACTTTTGACTTCTTTCTTTAATAACTACATAACACAGTACTTGTACTTTTACTTTCAGTACTTAAGTAGCAATTTTTTTTTCAAAACTACTGGTACTTTTACTTTCAGTACTTGAGTAGCAAAATTTTTAAAAAAACTACTTGCAATACTTAGGTACAAAAAATGTTGAATACTTTAGTACTTCTACTCAAGTCACTTTTTGATCGAGCACTTCCACTTCTACTCAAGTCACTTTTTGATCGAGCACTTGTACTTTTACTCAAGTATGGGTTTCGAGTACTTTATACAACTCTGGGTGCAATACAGGTGCAGCTGAAGGAGTACAAGTCTTTTTGTAAAGAAGTAACAAGCACAGCCAGAAAGTGAGTAGTCCTCAACCTGTTCAAGTTCTACAGTGCTGGGATATCCAATGCTCCCAATCCAAGTTCATTGTTCCCTAATAAAAAAAAAAAAAACACAAAACCAAATCCCTAGAATGCTTCTTGAGCCAAAGAGAAACTGCCACAAATACTGTGTGCCTAGCTGTGCACTAAGGGGAGGATATAGGCCCAAACTGCCAGCAGCTCTTGAAGGAAGGGGGGGGGGAATGGCAGGGGTTATAGTAAGGAAGATTACATTTTGTTGGCACCCTTGGTCCAAGACATTGTTTGCAGCTGTTTTCACTCCTTAGGAAAGTCTGCTATTCTCCGTCTAAATCGCTCAGAGCCTCAGGACAACAACTATTGCTCCTAGCAATGAAAACCAAGGCTTCAGTCATCGGTCCCTTGAGTGGAGGGACCCGCTAAAGGGAGCCATCTGACAGCAATGAATGTCCTAGCATGGTTGTCTGCCAGGCTGCCTGGTTACACTTATATTTATTGAGCTTTTGATATAATAAACCCTTTTAGCCCCAAAACCTAGAAAACGCTTGGCAGGCTTGAAAAACTCATGGTAAGAGCTCCCTTTTCATGCTTCTATGCCTGGTGCCCTAAAGTCCATTATTTTACACTTTAAACTTTATATATATTCTTTTTTTTTTCTTGAAGCCATTTAGCTTGTATTCTCCCGGTGCCAGCTAAAAGACATCCTTGGTTTCTATCACTGTAACATTGAATCTTTTTATTACATTACTCATCCCAGAAGAGACACTGTATCTTTAAGGAAATAGGCCCGCTATCCCATTTCTGGAGTATTAAAAGCCTTTAAAGCGACAGCCAGCGCAGTAAACCCCTGTCATACAAGCGTTCTCTCTTCATTATCTTGTCCAGTATCTATCCCTGCTGAGCAAATCTGGTTGTGTGTTTCTCCAAAGTGGTCATAAGACGAAATTTATTTACTTCTGCTTGCACTGGAGGGGCATTACCACGTTTCAAGGCTCTCCAAAGTAATAAAGATTTTGCAGTGTGAGCAGAAGGAGCTGAGATTCAGAACTTCTTCCCCCCTCGGAGGTCGTTTGGCCGGCCTAAAGGGGGAACACTTCTCATTCAGTGACAGGGTTTATATGCCTTCCATTTTCCAATTAGCAGAAAAAGGTCATACTAATGTTAGTACTGAGCAGAGCAGGAGGATGGGGCTATGCAGATAGTCACATCCCTAGCAGAGGATAATGGCATGGAAAAGGCTGTGATGTGATTCTGTGCCCATTGTTCTGTGGCTTTTGTGCCTAAGTATGCTCAGAGCTTGGCATGTCTTGTTATTAACCCTCCTGTGGCTGCTGGCCGTTTGGTTTGGTGACCATTAAATTGCAAGTTCACCTTCATAGCCTGTATAACCAATGGTAAATCTGCTGTATATCTCTCATTTTTGCGGGTATATTTAACCTCCCTGGCGGTCTGATTATGTCAGGATTTCTGTGCTAAAAGCGGTGCATGATTTTGCATGGTTGTTTTATATTTTAAAACTCACCTTCCCCTGCGACCCCCGCCATCCTCCACCGCCGTCCTCCCCCGCCGTCCTCCCGCCATCCTCCCGCTTTGTGCTTGGCCGATGCCGGCACCTGTCTTTCGGTTCCCTTCCCTGCGAGCGTTGAAACGCGGGGGAGGGGGGGTATAACCGGCGGCAAATTCAAAAATTAACTCCCCTTGTGGGCGGCGCGCGCGCCGCCGGAGGCTCGCTCCTGCTGTGTTAAGGGGAGGGGGGGGGGGGGGGTATAACCGGCGGCAAATTCAAAAATTAAAATACACCAAATGACATGATACAAAGCTGTGATCCTAACAGATTACACTGTATGATGCCATTTCACCACAGGATTGCACCTGGTTATTTTTCCAGTGCCCTGCCTGTGCTTTTCCAGTGCTTTGTGACTGGAAAATTGAGAACAAACATGGCGTCCAAAAAGCGTTCTTTTTGCGCAAAAGCGCTTTTAGACAAACTGGAAAACAGCGACAGCGAAACGGAGTTACTTGAAGAACTGAGCGATAGCGATTTGTGGGAAAATTCGCCATCAGGTACGGAAAGTGACGACAGTGACGATTGTGATGTCTCTTTCTGGTACATGGCTTGTGGAATTTGGGAAGTATATAAAATGATTCTTCAGAATTTCCAACAGAGGCCTATCTATAGGTAAAAGTCATCAAAGTGGGTTTACAATCACTTTAAAGGGTAACTCCATTTTCTTGGGGAAAAAATAATAGCATATAAAGAAAAAACAATAAAGCGTATACAATTGTGAAACAAATCATACTGTATTTGAATGTTATTAAAAATGACCTTTCTTTTTCAATCTGCAGCTGTTGTAATTTTCTGAAAATGCAATGCAATATGGCTACCTGGAGGTGTTCTGTACACAGAATGTATACTGACCACACCCCAGAAACATAATTTCCTGCTTGTGTGATTGGCTCACCAATTTTCCCAGAAGTCTGTCTAAGGCTGGCCATACATGTTCAATTTTCTTGCACAATTTTCCTTTAGAATTACCTTAAACTATGTAGTGCAAGGGCCTGCCTAATTGGATACAATTCAAAGTTGTTTAGTTTTGACCTCATATTTTATGTTTTTGGTAAATCTAAAAGAAAATTGTATGGGAAAATTGAACATGTATGGCCAGCCTTAGATACAAGTCAGATTTCTGGCATCCCCTGCAATAAAAATGTAATAATTGTTGTGAGATACTCCCAATAGGAACATGTCTAAAGGGATGCAGGCCCAGCAGCTTTCCTCATTAGAGCCCTGCAGCTGCCACAGCTGATAGATAATTATGAAGCCACTCCCATTTGACCCACTCAGCACAGAGGCACAGAGGAACAAAAGTGGAGTTACGCTTTTATTTTATCTTTTATACTGAAATTGACTATTTCGCGAGGGAAATAGTCTATTTCAATATATAATCACTTTGTCGCTGAGCAGTGTGGGGTGTACCAAGATGGCCGTCGCCACCTTCTGCCTGCAGATATCTTGCTATAATTACTATAATACAATAATAATACAAATGTAATTCTGTGATTCAGTATATAAGGCGAGTTTACTGCTAAAATACTGTATTTTCTGGCGTATAAGACTACTTTTGAACCTCAAAAAAATCCCCCAAAAATGGGGGGTCGTCTTATATGCCGAGTATAATATCTCCAAGGTAACCCAAGTAGAAGTATTACCGGTAGATGAAAATTAGGGGGGTCGTCTTATACGCCCAGTCGTCTTATACGCCGGAAAATACGGTAAATGTAAAATTCAAGACTTGCGTGGGTGTAAGAAGATGTCCGCCGCTGCTTCGTGTTCTGTCACATTAGGAAACCTATTGGAACGCATAGCGGCCATTTTGGAACGCACAACGCATGCGCAGTAAGCAATTTTTCCTCAGAACATCGCTTCCGTTACATTTTCTGATGGGTAGCGGTATTCTGACAGGACACCAGGAATGAAGACAAGCAGATGCCCACAACAGAGATTGACCCTGCCTGCTTCCGACATCAGGTCCATTTTTCACGATTTAAAATAAATAAATAAAAGGACCACATAACTGACATTATCGAAATGTTGCAGTTGAAGTGAAAACAATTACAGCAGTATATTTAGTTAAAAAAAAAAGAGTTGGGGGACTTGAACTCCACTTTAAGCTCCAGAAGGTTTTACCTCCTTCATGACCAAGGCAAAAATGCAGATCAAATTGTTATCATTTTTTTCACACAAATAGTGGTTCTTTTGGTGGTATTTGTTCGCCACTGGGTTTTCAATTTTTGTGCGATATCAATGAAAAAAGATTAACATTTTTAAAAGAAAATTATATTTTCTACTTTCTGTCATAAAACATATCCAATAAAATCAAACCTCTTCATAAATTTAGGCCTTAATGTATTCTGCTACATGTCTTTTCGTAACCAAAAATCCTAATTTGTGTTATTGTTTAGTCTGTAGGAAAGTTATAGCGTCCACAAAATATGGAACTGTATATATTTGTATATATTTGAAAATTGATCAATCATTTCTTGAAGCCCCTAAAATGTCAGGATAGTACAAATACACCCCCCAAAATTACCTCTTTTTGGAAAGTAGACAGCCTGAGGCATTTAGTAATAGACATGGCAAGGTTCTTGAAATTGTAATTTTTTTTGTCACAATTTTTTGGAAAATTAAGAAATTAAATTTTTTTTTTTCTTTTTTTCACAATTCTTTTTACATACTGTCACCAGCGCAATACAGCATCATGATATGACTGGTGTGGTGGTGATCAGGGACACTGACTAGTGTCAGCATGTTAAAAAAAATAAATAATAATAAGAATATTTTTTTATTCTATATTTTAAATATTTTTTAACATTTCTTTAACTTTTTTTTTTACTATTTTTTTGTTTTAAATACTTTCATTAGAGTAGTTCAGTGTTACCATAGTAACATACAACTCTGTACAACTCTGGGGGGGGGGTGATGAGGGATTTTTTTTTTAGGCTTCTTTCACACGGCCGCTCCGTGTGAGAGCTCCGCTGCGGGACTTTTTTTTTTTTTTTCCACGGAGCGGATGACATTTCTGTCATCCGCTCTGTGTGCCCGCATATCATCCTATCCGTTTGCGGATGATATGCGGACATAATGTAAGTATATGGCACTGCGGATGTCAGCGGATGACACCGCTGACATCCGATTTTCTTTCCTTTCCGTTTTTAACACGGAAGAAAAAATAGGGTTCTGTTCCATTCGAAAAAACGGAACAGAACTGAAAGGAGGAAAATCGGATGTCAGCGGATGGTATTCCGCTGACATCCGCAGTGCCATTCACTTACATTATGTCCGCAAATCATCCGCAAAAAAATAGGATGATTTGCGGACACACGGAGCGGTCGTGTGAAAGGACCCTTACACTTTGATTGCTGGTATAATGAAGATCAGCAATGCTTCCATCTCTCACGAATAGGTCAAGCTCATGACAGCTGTGAATACTAGTAATCTGTGATTGGCTATAGCTAATTACATGGTACAGCAATCTGTGATTGGCCCATGTACCATGTGATTGCTGTGGGCCAATCACAGCTCACTAGCAAAGGAAGCAAAGCTGCTATGAATCATAGTGATTTATAACAGCTTTGTTGGCATTGCAATCACATGACCCCTGATTATCTCAGTGACCCCCCCCCCCCGTGTCCGTACAGGCAAAATGATGTACAGGTATGTCACTTTGCCCATACATGCCGTCTACTCGCAGAAAATATACTGTGGGCAGTCAGCAAGTGTTTAAGCCAGCGTTTCTCAACCTTTTTAACACAGAGAAACCCTTAAGACAAATTTCTGGTCTCGGGGAGCCCCTACTAAAAATGAAAACTCTATGTAGGACTGCCCCCATAAGGACCGCTTGATACTCACTCTGTTGATTCCCCCTGGTTACCAGCACACGACCATAAGCAAAGACAATTCCTTAATTCTCCTTGGCTCACACTCCAATAATCAGTCCAGGGGTATTTGGTTGTTTTTGTTGTTTATTGTAGAATGGGGATAGGAGAAGGAAATAGTGGGATACTCAAATTTTACCTATTCACAGTGTTTGAGGACTCAGGATGTTTGAGGATTAAGCCTCTTATCTTTAGGATGAACGATTAGTTATCTTCAGGACACTCCCTAGTATCCTCTCTCTTCCTCTGCTGACACCCGTCCACTGATCCTACGAGCAGGGGTGGTCCCCCTCAGGTCAGGCCCCTTGACACAAGTCCCTGTACTCGCGATACTGCAGTCCCAGGGACTTCAGTGTCTCCCCTCTCAGTCAGCTTCCCTGGACCTCGGGATTCAGCTCCTCTCAACCACTCCTCTGGCCCTCAGAATGACCTCCTGTGACCGCATGACACCTCTACAGAGAAGGAGGCAGCCGCCCCCTCTCCCTCTGGGACTCTGCTCTTTAGCCAAAGACCCCCGCAGCACATGTGCTCCTGGCTTTTATACAGTAAACCAGAATGCACGAGGTGACCTGCTCTCTGACAATCATCAGGACTGTATCAAAAGCCTATGCACCCATTCGTCAGGTTTCCTCCCACTGTCCAACATGCCTCCCTATTGGACCAGCGTGAAACACTCTCCAGACTGAATGAATAGCATACTGAGCACAATGAGCAGACCTTACTAACAGATCCTGTTCTCTGGTAGGCATAGAGCAATATGGATTTACCTGCAGCCCATCTGGTAAGCAGACAGAGCTCAAAACTATACTTTCTCACTAGCACCTACCTAGGCGGGTGCTACATATATATATATATATATATATATATATATATATATTTTTTTTTTTTTAAGGTTTATTAATTATATTTTCTTACCATATGCAGCTTTAATGAAAACAATAGGTGGTGATATCTAGTAGTAGTTAGGCACATTCAATTGGACTTGTTCTGGAATGTTAAAAACATTTCCTAGCTTCTTTGAGCTACTTCTTCAGTTCTGTAAATGTGGTTTGGATCACCTACAAAACGTCTTCAACATTGCAGAACAAGTCCAGTTGAATCTGATTAAATACTACAGGATTTACCATGGCCTAGATAAATACCACTGATCTTGCCATATAGGTCCTTGTTCAGGCTCTTCCTGATATAGAATGACAGTGTTCTCTCCCTGTCTCCCAATTGCTTTCCTACGTTGTCACCCTGTCTGTCATATGCACTTTCAGCGTAGAAGTTGTCATGCCTAAGCTAATTGCACAGATATGACTTATATTTCCATCAGGAAGCCATGCCATAGCAATAATGAAACAAGTGCCTGCAGACAGGAAGTACCTAAAAGAGACTGGAGTCTGGAGACTGGAGAAATCATACGCACCAAGATACAAAAAATGAATAAAAAATATTAAACAAGTATTTTTCAAAAGAACAAAATGTGGTAATTATTTACATTATACAATGCTTTGGCAAACTAAGCTGGGGTTTACTTCTATTTTACCCACTTCTGGACCGGAAGGATTTGCCCCCTTAATGACCAGGCCATATTTTGCGTTATTTTAACGGACAATTGCACGGTTGTGTAACGCTGTACCCAAATAAAATTGATGTCCCTTTTTTTCCCCACAAATAGAGATTTCTTTTGGTGGTATTTGATCACCTGTGCGATTTTTATTTTTTGCGCTATAAACAATAAAAAAAAAGAGCGACAATTCTGAAAAAAAAAAAAAAAAACAATATTTTTCACATTCTGCTATATAACATTCCCCAAAAAAATGTAAAAATCAAAATTCTTTAACATGTTAGGTCAATTTGTTTTCTGCTACATATTTTTGGTAAAAAAAAAAATCGCAATAAGCGTATTTTGATTGTTCTGCGCAAAAGTTATCGCGTCTACGGGAAAGATTTGTGTGATTTTTATTGTTTTTTTTTTTAAACTAGTAATGCCGGTGATCTGCGATTTTGTGCGGGACTGCGACATTTCGGGCGACAGATCGGACTGACATTTTTGACACTTTTGGGGGGACCAGTGATATTGCTACAGTAATCAGTGCTAAAAATATGGACTGTTCCTGTAATAATGACACTGCCAGTGAAGGGGTTAACACAGTAAGTGATTAATGGGTTAAATGTGTACCCTATGGGCGTGTTTCTAAACTGTATGGGGGCGTGGCTTGTGAAATGATCACAGAGACCTGTGTTCCTATATAGAACGATCATAGGAGCTCTGTGATCATTCCAGAGAGAAGAACGCATCGGAGTCCCCGCTGACAAGTGGGGGCTGGAGCCTGCCACCGCTGGTGCGCACTCACCCCCTAGCTGCAGGCGCGTGACCGACATATACCTGCGTCAGTTCGCGCAGGAAGGCCGCCCTGCCGCAGTATAACTGCGGTGGGAGGTCCGGAAGCGGTTAATTACAGATTTTCCTTAGCATTTTGCTAAACCTCTGTGTATCAATACTGCCTGGACCAAGAAGAAATAGGTAGACTAGTGATAAGCTTTGGTTCGGCTCTGGGTTTGGTCTGACCCCATGTCTGACTGAACCTGTAAGCCAGTTGTTGCCGGGTCAATGAACAAGGAATTCCCTGGCCCCGATGCTGCTCATCCACAAAAGGGTGGGGATTCAGGTGACTTTACTGACCTTTTAGGCTGCATTCACACTTGAGCGTAGCATTTTACCGCGTTGTTACCGCGATTTTTAGGTGTTTTATTCAGGCGTTTTTGGAGGCAGGCATTGACATCTATCAAAAACGCTGGTAATCATCCCAAAAAGAAGCTCATGTACTTTTTTCAGCTACAGGCATTTTGCAAAATGCTCAGATGTGAACAGGGGCCATTTAAATGAATGGGGTTTTACTTGTTGGGCGTTTTTTTTAGCGTTTTTGGAGCTGAAAAACACTCAAAAACGCCCAGGTGTGAATGGAGCCTTATAGCCATTAGGTCAAATATGTCGTGAGCATGCCCACTCCTTTTTGTACGTGCACTGTCGGGGTAGGGAATGTCTTGGCCACCACTTTTTGGCCCTAGAGTGAAAGTTGCCTTCCGAGTTCTGCAGAACCTAAAGTTTGGCTAAAACCAAAGCTCATCACCAACGTAGACCTTGAAAGCTTGTCCTAAAAAAAAAACTGTTAGTGCAAATAAAGAAGGATCAAGTACAGTTCTCAGCTGTGTTTGCACACTTTATAAAGGGGCTGGATTCTACAAATACTCGTAGTAGTACTTATAGCATTAGTACTACTAATACGCAAATTATAACAATGTAAATGGAATATAAATCGATGTGTATACCCTAGTTGAGATTACAATGAAAAGTCGGTAACAGCTGCAGATATTAGATAGGCAGGATTTAGGAAAGAGGAAAGGAGGCCAGTGACTGTGAGGGGTAAATAAAGAGAATTTGTAAATCCACAAATGAAATACAGATATGAAATGCTAGGATCCTCCCTTGTCAAAAGTGTGATGGAGTCTCACAGCATGAAAGGCTCTTATCTGCATTTACGCAATCCTGTGTTTTAAATTCTGTAACCCGGCCATATTATTTTTCAGTATCAAATATCTTCCTACTCCAAATCTGAAGCTTGTGATTAACATTTATTTTATAGCTTTCTGCTGTGCAGTCTGTCTATAGATGGCCATACACAAGTAGATATCTGTCCTGAGACTGACTGGCCAGTAGATATCTGCTTGAAATCCCATCAGTCTTTCAAGTGGAACTTGACACCCAGTTCGGGTAAGAAAGGATCAGGGCCTTTATAAGCTGGTAATTCTACTACAGCACTAAAGGCATCTAAGATAAACAAAAAAATTAATAAGTACTATATTACAGTTTACCAGTTTTTAGATGTAGGGCTGTATTCGTTTTTTCTCAAGCTTTTGTTTTCTGGTAATCCTGCAACTAACACACATACTGTCCTATGGATACAAAACATAAGCCGGCCATGGATGTTCTAATCTCAGCCAGTTCAGCAGGGACCTGCCGAGATTCGAACCATCCATGGGCAGGCTGATAATACCCAAGCTGATCCATTGATTATGCATTTTTCTTTCCTGAAAGCATGGGCCATTGTTGATGGGGGAATTACTTCAGCTGAGCTATTGTGCTCTTCCAGCGGGGGGGGGGGGGGGGGGGAGGGGGGACATGGGGAGCCATCCCTGCCGGGAGTATACGGAAATTACTGCTAGCAGATATAGCCGCTGGCAATAGTGGCATGCTCAAAATCCGACATGCTGGTTGTATGACCATCAATCGACTTGAGGACAATCAGCCTGCCCATAGATAGTCTGAATCTTAGCCTGGCCCTGCTGAACCTGGCCAAGATTCGATCCATCTATGGCCAGCTTTGGTGGAATGGGGGTGACTGTATTTAAAATAAAGTACTCCTTGACTTTGTATTCTAATAGTAAGTAGGCTAAACTTATTTTAGACCTTCATTTCATTGGTTACCCAAGTACAATAACTTTTTTTAGCTTATATATATATATATATATATATATATATATATATATATATATATATATATATATATATATATATATATATATATTATATATATATACAGTGCCTTGTGAAAGTATTCGGCCCCCTTGAACTTTGCAACCTTTTGCCACATTTCAGGCTTCAAACATAAAGATATAAAACTGTAATTTTTTTGTGAAGAATCAACAAGTGGGACACAATCATGAAGTGGAACGAAATTTATTGGATATTTCAAACTTTGTTAAAGCGGAGCTCCGGGCACAGAAGTCATTTTTTACTAAACATACCCCCGGGACAGTCAGGGCTAGCACATTCCACAATGGCTAGCCTCTGATCTGTCCCGGTTCACACTTACCTTTTAGAAGAAATACTTACTTATAAAATTTCTTCCACAGCGTTTCCATCTCTCTTGTGGGCAGCTGAAGCCGGCGCGGTCCTCTTCTGTGTCTTCTTCCGCGTCTTCTTGTCCCAGAATGCGCCTGCACCGGCCCCTCTCGTCACTTCCGGTGCGGCGCTGCATTCCTCCACAGCTTCTGGGCATACCCAGAAGCTGTTTAGCAGGGGAATGCGGCGTCACCCGGAAATGACGAGTGGGGCCAGTGCCGTCGCATTGATTCCTGGGAGCTATGACGTTCAGGTCCCAGGAATCATAGCGAGACAGGAAGTGACGGGGTGAGCCGCGGCTCCGAGGGAGGAAGTACTCTGAGGTGAGTATCTTCGATCTTCATTTACCAGGTAAGTAAACAAAAAAAATAAATAACTATCCAATTCCTTTTCAGGTGAGGTCTACCTAGCGGAGGGGCACAAAAAAAAATATAGTTTTTGTGCCCGGAACTCCGCTTTAACCACTTAAGCCCCGGAAGGTTTTACCCACATTCCGACCAGGGGGTATTTTGCGATTCGGCACTGCGTGACTTTAACGGACAATTGCGCGGTCGTGCGACGCTGTACCTAAACGAATTTGGCGTCCTTTTTTCCCACAAACAGAGCTTTCTTTTGGTGGTATTTGATCACCTGTGCGATTTTTTGATCACGCGCTATAAACAAAAAAAGAGCGTCAATTTTGCAAAAATAACAATATTTTTCACATTTTTTTATATGAAATTCCCCCAAAAAAAATGTAAAAATCAAAATTTTTTAACATTTTCGGCCAATTTGTTTTATGCTACCTATGTTTGGTAAAAAAAATCGCAAAAAGCGTATTTTGATTGGTTTGCGCAAAAGTTATCACGTTTACTAACAAAGGGAAAGATTTTTGTCATTTTTGTTGTTTTTTTTTTAACGCGTAATGGCGGCGATCTGCGATTTTTTTTGCGGTACTGCGACATTGCGGCGGACAGATCGGACCCTTGACTGACATTTTTGACACTTTTGGGGTTACCAGTGACATTTCTACAGTAATCAGTGCTATATATATATGCACTGTTACTGTAAAAATACACTGGTAGTGAAGGGGTTAACTTAATTTGGGAGGGAGGGGCTGTGTGTGCCCCTAGGGCCATGCTTTCTACTGTGATTGGCTGTGGCTTCAGCTGTAAGGACACTGATCAACGGATCTACATAGTAGATCCATGTGATCAGTGTCTTTGCAGCGAGTAGAATGACAGGCAGCTTGTTTACACAAGCTGCCTGACATTCTCCCTCTCCCCCGCCGATCGCCGAGTGGCCGGCGGACATCGGGTCCCCTGGTCACACGCGCGGGGGGGTCCGTGACCACGCGGGAGCGGGAGCGCGCCTCCGGGGGCGCGCGCTCGCTCCCTAGACCCTCACAAGCAAGCAACGTAGCCCTACGTTAGTTTGCCTGTGAGGGGCTGACCGCCGTCGGCAAGTGGTTAACAAATAAAAAACTGAAAAATTGGGCGTGCAAAATTATTCAGCCCCTTTACTTTTAGTGCAGCAAACTCTCTCCAGAAGTTCAGTGAGGATCTCTGAATGATCCAATGTTGACCTATATGACTAATGATGATAAATAGAATCCACCTGTGTGTAATCAAGACTCCGTATAAATGCACCTGCACTGTGATAGTCTCAGAGGTCCGTTTAAAGCGCAGAGCGCATCATGAAGAAGAAGGAACACACCAGGCAGGTCCGAGATACTGTTGTGGAGAAGTTTAAAGCCGGATTTAGATACAAAAAGATTTTCCAAGCTTTAAACATCCCAAGGAGCACTGTGCAAGCGATAATATTGAAATGGAAGGAGTATCAGACCACTGCAAATCTACGAAGACCTGGCCGTCCCTCTAAACTTTCAGCTCATACAAGGAGAGGACTGATCAGAGATGCATGCAAGAGGCCCATGATCACTCTGGATGAACTGCAGAGATCTACAGCTGAGGTGGGAGACTTTGTCCATAGGACAACAATCAGTCGTATACTGCACAAATCTGGCCTTTATGGAAGAGTGGCAAGAAGAAAGCCATTTCTTAAAGATATCCATAAAACGTGTCGTTTAAAGTTTGCTACAAGCAACCTGGGAGACACACCAAACATGTGGAAGAAGGTGCTCTGGTCAGATGAAACCAAAATCTAACTTTTTGGCAACAATGCAAAACGTTATGTTTGGAGTAAAAGCAATACAGCTCATCACCCTGAACACACCATCCCTACTGTCAAACATGGTGGTGGCAGCATCATGGTTTGGGCCTGCTTTTCTTCAGTAGGGACAGGGAAGATGGTTAAAATTGATGGGAAGATGTATGGAGCCAAATACAGGACCATTCTGGAAGAAAACCTGATGGAGTCTGCAAAAGACCTGAGACTGGGACGGAGATTTGTCTTCCAACAAGACAATGATCCAAAACATAAAGCAAAATCTACAGTGGAATGGTTCACAAATAAACATATCCAGGTGTTAGAATGGCCAAGTCAAAGTCCAGACCTGAATCCAATCGAGAATCTGTGGAAAGAACTGAAAACTGCTGTTCACAAACACTCTCCATCCAACCTCACTGAGCTCGAGCTGTTTTGCAAGGAGGAATGGGCAAAAATTTCAGTCTCTCAATGTGCAAAACTGATAGAGACATACCCCAAGCGACTTACAGCTGTAATCGCAGAAAAAGGTGGCGCTACAAAGTATTAACTTAAGGGGGCTGAATAATTTTGCACGCCCAATTTTTCAGTTTTTTTTTTTTGTTAAAAAAGTTTGAAATATCCAATACATTTCGTTCCACTTCAAGATTGTGTCGCACTTGTTGTTGATTCTTCACAAAAAATTACAGTTTTATATCTTTATGTTTGAAGCCTGAAATGTGGCAAAAGGTCGAAAAGTTCAAGGGGGCCGAATACTTTCGCAAGGCACTGTATATATATATATATATATATATATATATATATATATATATATATAGCCCCCTCTTAGTTTAGAGTAAACTGCTAGGTAAATTTAGATTATTGATTGCTTAGTGCTGTCCAGTGTTTCATAGACTGCTGCTCTGCTACTTCTCCCTGCGTTTTAGAGGCTTCTAGAAGTATAGTAGGGAGAGAGCAGAACAGGCAGCCTGAATATTTATGGAACACCAGACAATCACTGGGGATGTGTGCCCAGAAGGTGGAGGGAGAGTTCATAAATAGTCTGAGGCCTAAACAGCAGGTTCATTGTTCCTAGGTCAAGTCCTACAGGGAATTTGCCCCTGGGGCAGTAGCCTGGGAAAAAGCCAGTCTGAAAATATCGAGTTCCCAGCTAGGCTAAGTCTTTAGGGATCCATTTGGGTCAAGAGAAAACTCACAGGAAAAAGCCGGGAGAAAGCTGTGGGAGAGAGCCCAAGTTGTCCAGTCCACATTTCCCTCACTAGTAAGAGGCTGGTGAATATCAGCAAGAAGCAACCAATGATCCTGTGGCTCAGTGAGTATAGGACCCCAGTGCTGCAGAACGTGACAGTGTGGTGCTTTGGGACTCTGGAAGGAGCACAGATCACAGTCAGCCTAGAGATCCAGTAGGACATTAATTTTGCAAGCACAGTGCAGCCAGGAGTTGTGCAATACAGCGAGAAGTTTGTGCAAAGCAGCCAGAAGTCAAGCAGTCCTCAAGTTGTACAGTTTTGCAGTTCCAGGCTATCCCATGCTCCCCACCCCTATCCAAGATCCTGTTCCAATACAAACCCTACAAAGAAACCCCTTTGACTGATCTCTTGAGCCAGAGGAAGAATGCCAAAAATGCTGTGCCTAGCTGTGTGTGCTCTGAGGGGGGAAATAGGACTAAACTACCAACGGCTCCTGCGGAGATAGCGCTACATAAATATACAGTACAACTTAACTTTATATCTATTTAACTTGTATATATATATCCAAAAGGATTGTGGGACCCCTCACATGTTGGTTCTACAGATGCAAGAGCTAGTGGTTTAACCCTATACTGTCTATCAAATCCCGCAATATATGTTTTTGGGTGGACTAACCCTTTAAACAGTAAACTCCAAAACACAACAAAACAAGTTCATAACAAATATGTAGTGTAATCTATTAAGAGTGTCTGTTTTTTTTATTTTGGATGCCCAGTGTGGAAGAGATAATCAATATTCAGAATGATTTGGACATGTGGCAGGAAAGGTAGGTGGCCACTGACAACATTTTACTTAGGGTGGACTTGTCAACAGCCTTCGGCTGGCAACAGTCATTTTTTAACAAAGTCATGTGGCAGAATACATTTTGCCCACATTTATAAAGCAATTTGATTTTGTTTTTATTTTGTTTTTTATTTTTTGCAAATATTTTATATTAGAAAGATGAATATATATATATATATATTTTTCAAAATGTTCTGTCTTATTTCCTTTATATAATAAAAATAAAAAAACCCAATGGTGATAAAATATCACCAAAAAAAGGATCTATATGTGTGAAATATAATTATATAAATCTCATTTAGGTACACCATTGCATGACAGCGCAATTCCCAGTTAAAACAGCGCAGTGTTGAATAGCAAAAAATTGCTTGGTCATGAAGGGGGTAAAACCTTCCAGAGTTGAAGTGGTTAGTTAAGCTGCACTTAACACTCTTTTTGTGTTTTTTTTTTTTTATACATTTTATTTAATAAAAAAAAGCAATGTCTAAATAAAATACAGGCATTTTTTTTTAATCCAAAGTAGTTTTCCCCTTTAATGAACTAATATAGATGTCAACCCCTCTATATTAATGAGCAACTAAACAACACAGAACAAATGTGACTCACTCACAGAGGGAAAAAAAATCCAGAACATTGCAATTTGTTTTATTTTTCACTTCCCATTTAATAAAACATTTGTGCGCTCTGTCTACAGTAATCATGAATTAACAATGACCCCCAAAAACATTTGCAGCCATAAATTAAGACAATGTAGTAATTATTGGGGGAAAGGGCATTTTATTACTGGAGGATTATTAAGATAAATGCAGGAGACAGACAAAAGGCAGGACACCGTTTACTGTTATTGCTGGAGGAGACAGTTCAAACCACATTAGCAGGAGCAAAGACAAAATAGCATTAAAGATGGAGTCAAGAGAACGGAGATCTGTACAGCAAGTCTGGCGCACAAACCGGCTAATATATTTTCCTTTTTATTGAGCAGCAATGGTTCAGGATGTCCTACCTTGTAAAACAACAAAAAAGCCAAACGCATTGCTTAATGAAACCTTTTACTCGGTCTAGTCGCTGCCATGATCCGCAGTGTAAATCTCTCATTTATTGTTTTTTTTGGTGCTTTATATGCTGTGAATGTCATCCGCAGTAATTTCTGTGGTCTCCTCGAGTCTAATTAACCTGGTATTTTTATTTTCTGCCTCTTAATGTTTTGCGTTTATGAAGTGCAAATCAGCAGACAATCACAGCAGGAGAGCCGCGATGCGTCTTAAAAGGTTGTGCGTTCTCTGGCCTTCCCAAACCAACAACTATTTCTTCATGTCGTATGTTGCTCTGCCATCAAATACAAGTATGAAACGGGTAGGGCCCTTTGTAGTTGAGGCTGCGTGAGTCACAGTTCCAATAATTTCCCATTATCAAGGGAAATCCCTTTAAGCGGTAATTTTAGCTGGGGGAGTTTTGATATTATTTTTTTTTTAAATGTGGTTTGAACTTAATGTAAATATATAGATTTCAAAGCATGGCTCTGAACCAGTAGGCTGATAGAACTCCAAATTGTTCGTAGTGTTGTAGTGTTTACTAAGGCCTCAGCTTTGGGTTGGCGCTTAGGGAGAAGGTTATTTCAATTCACCGACAGCTACAAAACCGCTTCAGTAAAAAAAACGGAATGGAGAATACGTTGTGTGTATGAATGAATGCAGCATTTACTATTACAAAGCTGAAAATGGTTCTAAAGGCTGAAGGTTTTTTTACCTTTATGCTTTCAATGTATGAAGGTAAAAAACCTTCAGTGGGCAACTCCCCCTTATACTTACCTATTCCTGATCCAGTGATGTGCACGAGAGCAACGGTTCTCCCTCCTCATTGGCTGAGACACAGAAACAGGGGTCGTTCTCAATTACAGTCAGTAAGGAGGGAGCCGGCGTGTGGCCAAGCTGCACTCTGTGTGTCTTATAGAGAGGCAGCTCAGGAACAGACACTCGCAGAGTTGAGGGGCCAGGAGTGCCAGAGGGGGGCCCGAGAAGAGGAGGATTAGAGCTCCTCTGTGCAAAACCATTACACAGAGCAGGTAAGTATTACATTTTTGTTATTTAAAAAAAAAAAAAAAGTGAACCTTTAGGCCCCTTTCACACGGGCTTTCCGATCCGATCCGCCTGTCAGTTTTTCAGGCGGACCTGATCGGATGCTCAATGCAGCTCTATGGAGCAGCGGATGTCAGTGGAGACATCTCCGCTGGAACCCGCTGCTATCCGATCCAATCCTGTCCATGAAATCCGGACAGATGGAAACCCTATTTTTTATCCATCTGGAGGATCGGATCCAGTAGGATCGGATGAGAACGGGCAGGCAGTCCCTTCTCATCCGATCCCCCTAAAAGAGGAGAGCGGAGATCTGACAGCTCCGTCTCTGCACAAAGAGCGGAGACGGAGCTGTCATCCGCCTGCTTAGCGCGGATCCCCGGATTGATTCCCCGCTGAGCAGAACGGACTCCGTCGGGCGCACTGCCCGTGTGAAAGGAGCCTTAGGCCCCTTTCACATCATCAGTTTTTTAGGCAAATCAGATCAGACCACCCATTGTTTACTATGGGGAGGCAGATGTCAGCAGACATAACCTGCTGGACATCCGATCCGATAAAATAGATGGATGGCGATAGGTTTGCCATCCGTCCAGCGGATCGGATCGGATGACAATCCGATGGAAATGGACATGCAGTCTGTTTCCATCCAATGGCCCCATAGAGGAGAGCACGCTTTTTCTGTGTCAGCTCTGCATAGTGAAGCGCACGCGGACCTGTGATCCACCTGCTCAGCTGAGCAGGTGGATTCCGCTTGGATGGATCCGCTCCATCTGAAAGGGGCCTTAGTATGTTCAGTCCAAGGGAAAATAATTGCGAAAAAGATCAAGGGGCCAGGCCATCACATCAAATGTATATACAGCTTTTTTTCTTATACTATGAATTGACAAAAGGTAGAAAGGCAGTCCCCAACGCGTTTCCATGATAACCATTTACAGGCATCTTCATTACAGATTCATTTTGGCTTTGTAAATTCTTGTCTTCTAATGGAGATCCCTTCCTAGGAGAGTGTACTGTGGTCCATAGAGGAATTATGGCAGAAACGTCTTAGCCCTGATGAAGAGGGATACTTTGGCACCCGAAAATTGTTGGATAATGCTTGTCTACCTTTTTTCACTTAATAGTCAAGAATAAAGCTATGCGCACATTTGATGTAAATGACGTAATCAACTGGCAATCAGTCTTTCTACGCATTTTGACTTCACAATTCAGATGGCACATGTCTGTTGGCATTGACCACCATGTGTTTTTTTTTTTTTTTTGAGCAGCCAAAATCAAGCTACCAAAAGCTGCTATCATTCATGATTTGATGGAAGCTACGGTACTGTGTAAAGGTTTTAGGTAGGTGTGAAAAAATGCTGTAACTTAAGAATGCTTTCTGAAATAGAAATGTTAATAGCTTATTTTATTTAAGTAACAAAATTAAAAATAAGTGAACAGAAGAGAAGCCGAAATCAATTCAATATTTGGTGTGACCACCCTTTGCCTTTAAAACAGCATCTAGTCTTCCAGGTACACTTGCACACAGTTTTTGAAGGAACTCAGCAGGTAGGTTGTTCCGAACATCTTGGAGAACTAACCACAGATCTTCTATGGATGTAGGTTGCCTCAAATCCTTCTGTCCCCTCGTATAATCCCAGACAGACTCCATGATGTTGAAATCAGGGCTCTGCGGGGGTCAAACCATCACTTCCAGAACTTCTTGTTCTTTTTTATGCTAAAGATAGATCTTAATGACATTGGCTGTATGTTTGGGGTCGTTTTTCTACTGCAAAATAAATTTGGGGCCAATCACACGCCTCCCTGAGGGTTTGACATGATGAAAACAGTAAGTATCTGCCTGTATTTCTCAGCATTGAGGACACCATTAATCGGGCAACATTGAGTCCTGTAGAAGCAGTGGTCGGCCAAGGAAACTTAATGCAGCAGATGAAAGACACATATGTGAAAGCAGGGGTGGATCCAGAGTCTAGTCTCGGGAGGGGCACTGCCAGAAAATAAGGGGTTGCTTACAGAACCAATCCCTGGAAAATGAATCCTGTCAGACAGTGTCACTATTCTTCCCTCCTATGCAGTTGGAAGGAAGTGACCTATTAAAATGATGCCAATTCCTCTGAGCGCAGAGGAGGTAGGGAAGAATAGTGAGACCTGCCAACCAATGTGATGAACGTGTTAAGGCCAACTGTGACAGTGGCGGCAGGCTTAACACTTTTATCAACTTTACGTGAGATCTTTGTGATCTCCCCGCGGATCTCCTGATGCGCTACAGCAGCGGTTTCCAAGATTTGTCACCGGGGACCAGCTGCGTGGAAGAAAATTATGCCAAGGCCTGGGGGGGGGGGGGGGGGTGCATTTTTTTGCGGCAATTTTTTGGGGCAATGGCTGGTGTTGGCAATTCAATCATCACGGCACCATGGTTGATATGGTGTCAGGATGATTGAAGCGCATTATTCCCATTATTACATTGTAATATAAAATTAAATAGTTCAAATCACCATAATGCAGAATCAGTGGAAGCCCTGAGCGTGTCACATGCCATCGTCGTCTGGCATCAGATGCAGCTTGTCATTTGCCATGTCACTTGCCACCAGATGCAGCTTGTTACTTGCCATGTTACTTGCCACCTGATGTGGATTGTCACTTGCCACATAGCCTGCCACCAGATGCAGATTGTCACTTGCCACGTCACCTGCTTTCAGATGCATTTTGTCACTTGCCACGTCACCTGCCACCAAATGCAGCTTTTCGCTTGATACGTTATGTGCCACCAGATGCGAATTGTCACTTGCCATGTCGTCTGCCACCAGATGCAGCTTGTCAATTGCCACGTCACCTGCCTTTAGATGCAGCTTGTTACTTGCCACGTCACCTGCTTCAGATGCAGCTTGTCACTTGCCACGTCACCTGCCACCAAATCCAGCTTGTTACTTGCCACGTCACTTGCCACCTAGAGCAGATTGTCACTTGCTACATCACCTGCCACAAGATGCGGATTGTCATTTGCCACAAGATGTGTATTGTTACTTGCCAGTGGCTGTGTCCCAGAGAGAGGACGGGCAGTGAGAGATAATGTAATCTTTCTGCTGCCTACGGCTGCACAGTGAGGGAAGTGTTTTGTCAGAAGCTGAACTGCGGTGAAGCAGGGCAGTGAGAGATGATGTAATCTCTCTGCTCACTGGCCTGCCTGCACATTCACCTGCCTGCCCACTCACTCACTAGCCTGTCCACCCGCCGGCTCACCCGCCGGCCTGCCCACCCGCCCACTCACCTGCTAGCCTGCTCACTGGCCTTCCCACCCACCCGCTCACCTGCCGGCCCGCTCACTGACCTACTTTCTCACCGGCTTGCCCACCCGCTCCCCTGCCCACCTGCTTTCTTGGGGCGGGCAATTGCCATGTTGCCCCCCCCCCCCCCCTATCTGTCCCTGTGTGAAAGTAAGTGCGCTAAAATAAACGAAAGCTGGACTCTAAAAGAAAATGATGTATTCTTTTCATACTGCTGGCCCATATCTCAAAACCCATGGACTAATGAACACCTTCTGTTACAGTATATCATAAGTAAAAGAAGAGGGGAGGTGTTTTATAGGGGGGCATTACTGCTTGTCCTAAGGCAGTCAATAGATGGTGCAAATTTCTTTCCTGAAACGACGGGTTGCAGGAAAGAAATTTGTATGATTCACCCATCAACACATAAAGTGGCAACAGGGGAATCCCTCCTGCTGAGACATTGTATTTTCCCAGTTGGGGTCAGTGGCTGTCAAAAGATATAGAAGGTGTGCGTGGGACCAGGTGACAATAAGGTTAAGAGGAGCCTAAAAAAAAAAAAAAAAATTCAGCTATCTAATAACTGGTAAACTGCAATTTATAATATTTTTGTTCTTGGGTTTTTATACATTTTATTATTTACATATTGTGAAAATAGAATCGGGCATACAGCTGAACTGGGGACCAGAGGAGTCTCTCAGGGGAACTTATAAGACATCTCCTCCATGCTGGTCACTTGTGAAACACGTGCATTTGCCTGAGATTATTAATGCATCTGCTTGCTTTCACACAATGAATCACGTTACGCTCCCCTCTGCCCTCCGATTTCATTAGGATTTTGGCTTTGTATCAGAAATCTGCAGTGGCTGCCTCGGTGCTGGACCCCATAACTTTCACAGGCCCTTTGCTGCGAACAGACAGTTTATTGATTTCTATTTTTAGGGAATAAAAGAAGTGAATGGCATTACACTGCCGCTATGAAGTGAAGGTCATTCAGTGGGAAGATTACAGAGATGAACTTTGCATTGAGTCTAGCACAGAATAAACATGATAATGTACACTTACATTAGGCCAGGGGAAGAAAGAGCGTGTACATGTTTGGTTGTGAAAATAGAAATAAATGACAGACGCCATTTAGAATAAAACTTCTCAGTCAATTCATACAATACCACTACAATACCAAGTATTGGTTGAGAGCTTTATGAACACCTGCAGTGAAGATTACAAATGAGATCAGGGTACATTTTAAATCAAGATACACTATATTGTCAAAAGTTTTGGGACACCTGCCTTTACACGCACATGAACTTTGATGGCATCCCAGTCTTAGTCCGTTGGGTTCAATATTGAGTTGGCCCACCCTTTGCAGCTATAACAGCTTCAACTCTTTTGGGAAGGCTGTCCACAAGGTTTAGGAGTGTGTCTATGGGAATGTTTGACCAATCTTCCAGAAGCACATTTGTGAGGTAAAGTACTGATGTTGGACGAGGATTCCTAGCTCACAGTATCCGCTCTAATTCATCCCAAAGGTGTTCTATGGGGTTGAAGTCAGGACTCTGTGCAGGCCAGTCAAGTTCCTCCACCCCAAACTCGCTCATCCATGTTTTTATAGACCCTGTTTGTGCACTGGTATAGCTGCAAAGGGTGGGCCAACTCAATATTGAACCCTACGGGCTAAGACTAGGATGCCATTACAGTTCATGCGTATGTAAAGGCAGGCGTCAAAATACTTTTGACAATATAGTGTAGTTTGTCATTGAAAAGGAGTTCATTATTGAAGGAAACTACAACATGTATTTAATGTAATGGCAAGTTTGTATTTGGAAACCACAGGAGCTTTCTAAGTCTTGGTGTTTCCACAGGCTTTACAGGATGAAGCATCCATGGACACCAAGTAGTGAAAGGAGAACAGCAATTAGCAGGAATGGCCAATGAAGTTGTGCTTTAAGAGCACATGGTTATATAATGTAGCCCCTGGCCTGCAGCTGCCCCAGTCTGCAGTGCTGCCACAGGGTGGGCTGCTACTATTGCTGGTGTTGCCTTCACACCTCTTCCCCCCTCCAGCCCCCAGAGAGCCGGGGCAGCTGTGTCAGAGAAAAGAGAGAGAACATTGATGCTGCAAGGCAGTGTGCAGCCTAGAAGTCCTGCCCACCACCAGGAAAAACAGAGAAAGAGGAAAATAGACTGCTGTGCATCCTGGGAAGGGCAGTTCCTGCTGGGAGGAGCTAGGACTTGTGGGGGATGTAGTCCACATGGAGACTGAGCCCATGCTGCAGATTTGCTCTGGAACTACAGATCCTAGTGATAGCTGGGTTTTTCAGAGAAGGAAAAGGAAAGACTGTTCCTGGGCTCAGGGCAGTCATTTGGAGGACGTAGTGGCGCACACAATATAGCAAGCTGCTAATGGGACAATTTGCTGCATTGCCTAGTCTGTGGGAATGTCACTGTCAAGCTTGGTGTCACCACCTAGTTATGAGGAGGATGTTACTGCAGCTGGCGTTGCTGAACCTCAGACAGGTGGAAAGAGGAAATGAGTTGTTATCCTATATGTTGGTGAGAGGCTGCTGGCCATACCCTACCACACCCTATTTTAAGGAACGGTATTGCTCACTTGGGATACTGCTTAGGCACCTACACCCGAGTGCTCTAACACCAGATTTTGGTCTCAATGCACTGGCCAATGGGAGAGGGTTAACCAGAGACTGTCGGACTATTGCCCTTGCATTACCCTTATGCCTCGTACACACGCAACGATTATCGGCCGACCGACCGGTCGACTTTTGTTCAGAGTGGTGCTTTGTTGGTTGGAATGTGCCTAGACTGCACACAAATTTTTTTGGCCAACAAAAATCAACTTCAGAAGTGATGTCATGTGCTGGTTTACTTTCCGTGTGTTTTTTCTTCTCTGAGCATGCCCAGTCTTGCTCATCAGATTTTTGTCTGCCGAAATCTGTACTGACTGACGGAAAATCGGCCGTTATGTTGACGGCCAACAAAAATTTTATAGCCTGCACACCAGATTTTTTTTGACCGAAAGGTCGGAGTCGGTTGTCGAAAGCATCATACTAACAAGCCGAAAATCGGCCGATCGGACGTTGGCCGAAAATTCACGGCCAACTATCGACGCGTGAGTACGAGGCATTAGTCAGGACCTCCCATAGTATAGGAATGAATGGCCATTTATTGGCCCTGTTGTTAATTACTACCTTTATATGTTATTTTGTTACTGTTTCCATACACTTGTTGAGGTGTTTATTTGGTCTTTGAATTATTGTGTATTGTTACAATAAATATCATCCCTTCAGCCCTTGTGTGTCAGAGAGCTTGGTGTTACTTAGAGAGTTGTTGGCACTGGGAAAAGGGAACCTGAGAAAAAATGGTTCCTATGGGGTAAGCTCTGTAATAATTTAAAAGGTGCTGACCGGGGTTGTTTTAGGGAACTACTAAGTACTAAGTCTTGGGTAAGGGAAGGATTAATGGGTATATTTAGAAAGTAGAGAATCTGACAGTAACCAAACATGAACTGCAGGTGAATATTCCTGGTGCATGTGTTTTAAATGATAGTGATTGATTAACTACCAGTGAAAATTTGGTGAAAGTCACATTCGCTGCTTTAAAAATATGCCTTTCAAGCGTTAGTGTAAGCCTAATGGTAAAACTAAGATTACTGTTTGGGTCACTTTATTTGTTTTCTGTGCCAAAAACAAAACTACCAAAAATGTCTTTGTACCAAAAACCAACGTACTAACTTTGGAGAAGATTAATGACCTGTTTACCAACCTGGTTAGTAAGAAAATACCTTATTGAGAGTCTCAGTGATAATGTTGACCCACTGTATTGTATCTATGGAGAAGCAGCATTGCCACTCAAGGATAGGAAATACATTAGGACTACAGTGCACTTTCCCTTCGCCTCATCTCCATAACATATTGAGCGAGGTGAGAACAATGTAACTAATAAAAGTGCAGCACAGGCCAAGGATTTCTTGAAAAATCCACAGGTACTTGCAATTATAGAATAAATAGAACAAAATGCTTTCAATGATGTAAAGATTGCATTAACTTCAATCCAACACATCTTAAGCCTATATTCCAGAGTTAACCTTGCACCTTTATAGTAGTCTTGAATAGATGGTTGATGAGGGGTGAAAACACCTTTCCTAAAAAAAAAGTTGCCTTTCTGGTCTTTTTCTGGTTACAAGACTTAACCACTTAAGCCCCGGAGGATTTTCCTGCTAAACGACCAGGGGGTATTTTGCGATTCGGCACTGCGTGACTTTAACAGACAATTGCGCGGTCGTGCGACGCTGTATCTAAACAAATTTGGCGTCCTTTTTTTCCCACAAACAGAGCTTTCTTTTGGTGGTATTTGATCACCCGTGCGATTTTTACTTTTTGCGCTATAAACAAAAAAAGAGCGTACATTTTGCAAAAATAACAATATTTTTCACATTTTTTTATATGAAATTCCCCCAAAAAAAATGTAAAAATCAAAATTTTTTAAAATTTTCGGCCAATTTGTTTTATGCTACCTATGTTTGGTAAAAAAAATCGCAAAAAGCGTATTTTGATTGGTTTGCGCAAAAGTTATCGCGTTTACTAACAAAGGGAAAGATTTCTGTCATTTTTGGTGTTTTTTTTTTTAACGTGTAATGGCGGCGATCTGCGATTTTTTTTTGCGGTACTGCGACATTGGGGCGGACAGATCGGACCCTTGACTGACATTTTTGACACTTTTGGGGTTACCAGTGACATTTCTACAGTAATCAGTGCTATATATATGCACTGTTACTGTAAAAATACACTGGTAGTGAAGGGGTTAACTTTATTTGGGAGGGAGGGGCTGTGTGTGTCCCTAGGGGCGTGATTCTTACTGTGATTGGCTGTGGCTCTAGCTGTAAGGACATTGATCAACGGATCTACATACTAGATCCGAGTGATCAGTGTTTTTACAGCGAGGAGAATGACAGGTGGCTTGTTTACACAAGCTGCCTGACATTCTCCCTCTCCCCCGCCGATCGCCGAGTGACTGGCGGACATCGGGTCCGCTGGTCACACGCGCGGGGGGGTCCGTGACCGCGCGGGAGCGGGAGCGCGCCTCCGCGGGCGCGCGCTCGCTCCCCAGAGCCTCACAGGCGAGCGACGTAGACCTACGTCACTCTGCCTGTGAGGGGCCGACTGCCGCAGTAAATATACTGTGAGCAGTCGGCAAGCGGTTAAAGAGGTTGTAAACCTCCGATTTTTTTTTTTTAAAAAAACAAACACCTGAAAGAAAAACACATAATAAGCTAGTATGCAACGCATACTAGCTCATTATGAAATAATTACCTAAAAACTAAGCCACCGCAGTGCAGACTGCTTACCTGTCCTTGGGCGACATGTTTTTTCGCCCTTCTTCCGGGTTTGCGGCATCCGGCCATCTGATTGGCTGGAGCCGCGATGACGTCACTCCCGCACATGCGCAGGAGCCGACGGTAACGGCACAGGGCTCTGAAGGAACGGCACGAGCGGCCGTTCCTTCAAAGCACATGCGCCAGTGATGTCACTGGCTGCATGCAAAGTAAATATCTCCTGCATGTTTAGGAGATATTTACAGTACCTATAGGTAAGCCTTAATATAGGCTTACCTATAGGTACAAGTTGTAGAGGAGGGTTTACTTCCTCTTTAAAGCATAGGCATCTGGCCAAAGCCTTTGCAGAAAGGGAGGAACAGTCAATAAAAGCACTGATTCTCCCCTTGAGCAGAAATCAAATGACCAAAGACCTAGGCTTTGGTCACATAACCTTCACAAGAGGGATAAAGGGCAACATTTTCTCCTGGAAAAGTATTCTAGCCCTTTTATTATCCTTCATTTATCCATCTCTAGACTGTTAATGTAGCTTTAATTTAACCTTTATTTAAAGGTCCACTTTCCTTCTATTCATGTAAAGCGCGCATTAGCAGACTTTACTTGATAACATTTGTCTTTCCTAATGAAAGGTAAGGCCTCACCCCCATCTCAAGCAGCATTTCTGCTCGGAGCTAGGACAGGTGAGATCAGTGAGTCAGATTTGAAACAGTCATTTACGGTAGCCTAAAATTGATGGAAACGGAAAGGAAAATGCTGTATTTGTAAGTTTCTTCCCCCATTTCTGCTGAATGCAGCTGTGCAGAGCTCCCCAAGCAGAAAGATCCGATATGGTCTCAATGTTC
The DNA here is from genome assembly GCF_965119305.1 of Pelophylax lessonae. Lineage (NCBI taxonomy): Eukaryota > Metazoa > Chordata > Amphibia > Anura > Ranidae > Pelophylax > Pelophylax lessonae. Next base: position 187,471,245 of record NC_138777.1, on the reverse strand, counting down.
AGCGTGACAGAGGAGCCGGGAGAGGCAAAGCTGAAACCCAACGAGTAATCCAGCTTAAAGACTCCCTGTAGGCGTCATTTAGGGAAACGATCCGATTTTTTTCTTCTCTTTTTCCCTCTTCTAATTCTGCCAAGCGTGCGGGTTAAGAAGATCAGTGAGCAGCACTGATAGTCAGCACCTGCCAGGCAAGGAAGGCTTGTGATAGAGAGGCTTAGTTAATAATGCTGCACTCTTTGCTAAATATTTAAGTAGAAGGACAGGTTTCTATGGCCATACTTACCATAAGGTGCCTATGGCCCAGTTGCCTAGGGCAGCAAAATGAATGGGATTCATAGCTTGTAAATTATTTACTAAAGTGTACTTAATACGTGTAAGGTAAAATTCACAGAAAACAATCAAACATGCGCAAATTTCCAACTTTTCAAATGCCCCATGAACACGGTTGGATGTTTGAAGACAATTTGACTTTCTCAACACTCATGATCCGCAAATACCCTTTATATTTTTTTTTCTTTTTATCCTCCTCAGTCATCCCAATACTTTTATGGATAATCAGGGAGCCATAATAACCAGAAAGGGTGAAGCAACTGTACAGAGAAGTCAAAAGGTTCTCTGTTTAGGGAATATTCAACCATTCTTTCTCTTTAACTGGCCTTTGGTTAGTTACAGGTTTTACTAGCATCTTCTGTTTTTACAAAATATTAAGAGCTATATCCTAGAAATTAAATTTTTATGTTTTTCTGTAAAAAGATGAATGAGTTAGTTTTGTAACATTGTGGGGGTTTTTTTTTGCCCCCCAAAAAAATTGATTTGCTTAAAGGTTTTTGGAAGGCTTAGAGTGCCAAGAATTGTTCATTATTTCTTCTTCTTTGAATAACGTGGAACTAAAATTTTTAGATAAAAACCCCTTATCTGTCCCCTGTACACCTTGCCCTCCTAAATAAAATAGCAAAAAAAGATGCCACGCCCAAAAGACTTTGTTTTGCAGTGCCCAGTTTTGCTGTATCCCATTTCAACCCTGAAAGCATACATAAATTAAAACACATGGACCCAGGAGTTCCAATTTTTTTTTAATATAAAGTCAACATTTTTTGGGGGGTTTTGGATAGAGTGTTGAATTCTATCAGCTGTCTCCCAGGGAAGGCTCAGCCTAACTATTTGTCCTGGTGACCACTGTCAGTATAGAAAGTGATGGGAAATCCAACATGTTTTAATTGGTCACAGAAGCAGAAATATGGGCAAAATAGTCCTGTTCTGGTGACAATTGCCTAAGAAGGGAAATCTCCTTGCTTTCGATAGATCTCCTTTTACACCCTGCCATGTTTTTTTACCTTAATGTATTATTTTTGTCCAGCTCCCCTCAGCCCCCCTTATACCTACCTGAGCCTGATCGCGATTCAGCCCTGTGCACGAGAGCAGAAGCTCTCTTGGCTCCCTCCCTCCTCCTAGGCTCAGACACCACAGCTGTCATTCACAGCCAGTAAGGAGGAAGCAGGGGGAGGGGCCAAGCATTGCTCTGTGTGTGAATGGACACCCAGAGCTGGCTCAGGAGCGAGCCCGCACAAGTGCCAACATAGCAAGCAGCATGCTATAGTGAGCACCTGGCAGGGGAGAGGGGAGGGCAGCAACACCGCCAGCAGTGGACCACAGAAGAAGAGGATCAGGGCTGCTCTGTGCAAAACAATTGCACAGAGCAGGAAAGAATAGCCTATTTGTTATTTAAAAATAAATAAATAAACAAATGAATGGCTTTACAATGACGTTTAATTTATTCATTTTTAGTGAATCAAGTGGTTCCAATAGTAATTATTAACTCCCATATCCTATTTCCTTCAAACTGTACAAATAGGAAAAGAACCACATGTATCACTCTCCTAGATAGGTGTAAGGTAGGGAGTGTAATTTGCTCTGCCTGCTTATCGGGGGAGTAGCAGGTAAAACATAGTTGCTCTGTATCCAATAGGGAGGCCTGTTGGACAGTGGAGGAAACCCAGCCAGTGACACACAGGTTTTTGTGACTATCTCAATGGGTTGGCACAGGAAAGTGGTGCATCCTGGGATACGTTATAAAGCCAAGGACACATGTGGCAGGGGGGTCTTTGGGCAGGAAGCCAAGTCCCAGAAGGAGGGTGACGGCTGAGCTGTCTCCTCTTCTGAAGCTGTGGAAGGTGGTCATGGGCAGTCGGTCTGGTGAACCAGAAAGTGTGGCTGAGTGTGGCTGAATCCAGAGCTGACTGTGGAGTTTGGAGGCAACGGTGACTTTGGAAAAACAGTGTCCGTGAGTACAGAGAATCCTGCCCAAGGGTCTCCTAGGAAGGGGACCACGCCAGTGGCTAGAGTCAGCACACAGGCAGTGAGGGTAAAGGGGGGGCCAAGTTATTAACCCTGAAGAGAATATTCAAGCGGGAACATTTAAATATCTTCACTTCAGTGGCAGGGTAAAGCCGTGGTCTTGCCGCATTGTACAGTCAGTTGTCCTCAAGATTGTGCATAGTTACTAGTTGGAGTATCCCACTCATCCCTTCTCCTACCCAAGTTCTAAATAAAACCACAAAAACAACATCCCCAGTATTGATTATTGACTGAGCCAAGAACTTTCATTGCTGTTTATCTGCTAAGGGTAACCCAGGGGAATCCATAAAGTGTAATTCTCAGCAGTACTCTAGGGAGCAGTGCTACACACACAAAGTCAAACTCATAAGTAACTGTGAATTGCTGAGAATATTTATTTATTTTAGGTATATATATATATATATATATATATATATATATATATATATATATATAACACCAACAATTTACACAGCAATTTACATATATATTATACATATCTGTCCCTGCCCTCAAGGAGGTTACAATCTAAGGTCCCTAACTCACATTCATACACATAGTAGGGACAATATAGATAGAATCCAATTAACCTATCACCATGTCTATGTAGTGCGGGAGGAAACCAGATTATCCCAAGGAAACCCATGCAGGCACTGGGAGACCATGCAAACTCCAGGCAGGTAGTACATAAAATACACACATTTCTGACAGCACTCCCAATGCTTTCTAGATACCACAAACTTTCTACACCTCATACCTCCATATTGGTTGATAAGACTCTCCATCAAAGTTTTGAGCCAGTTAGAATCCACAAAAGCCAAAGAAGGCTAACCATAGCTCTGAACCTGACTATAATTTGCATGAGTTGTGTGTCTCCCAGTGAGTTCTGGAAGATGTCTGATGGAATCTGTAGACTTCAAGAGGACTTCAGTGGTGGCAGGTCTTCTAATTCTCTTCCAACAACTTAGGGATATATCTTTTTTTACTTTCAGTTATCAACTCAAGGCTACGTAACCTACCTCGTGTTAGTTATTCCGGGAATACACAATGTATGAATCGGGAAAATTTGCTACCTGTGTACAAGGGTTGCTGAATTTGTGTATTTTTGTGTTTTACACAGTAATACAGTTCTGCATGTGCTTGTATGTTTACGGTCCACCATGGGATAGCCTGGAAATTTTTTACATCAATCATTGTTTTAACAATTACCCCACCATTATTACAGTTTCTTTTTTTAATTGTTACTTGAGAACGCTATTATTTTAGTGTTAATTACAAGCATATAACATTGTGTTTAGCATGCACATGTACGTAAACCTGTTTTTTTCTTTTCTGTTTAATGGAATTTGAAGCTTCTAATCCCACCAGGGACTGAGACAATTTTCAAACAGCATTTACACACATCTTCAACTCCAACAAAATGCAATAGTGCAGTACCCACTGGGGATCCTAATAGGAACCGTTTTCCTGCCTTATATTAGCATTATGTTCCATTAAGTTTATACAGAATGCAGTATGGTTAATATATCTGTTCACTAAAGTGCTTGCCCTTCTTTAACTATTTCATGCATGGAAGGGTTTTTATGGAGGGTCTACTTGTTCTACGGACAACTGTATAAGGGGAGATGTATCTCACTTTGTGAATATTTCCTTTTGCTTCCTGTTGTGTCAACAGAACAGGAAGTTAAAAGAAACCTCCTTATTGGGACACAGATGGCAAAAAAAAAAAGAAAAATGACATGGAATTTAACAATTGCCCACTCAATCTAGAAGGATTTGTCTGTGGGGTAAGATGCCAACCTAGTGCTTCAGATGTGAATGTCCTCAGCAAGCAATGTTATGGCCATGTCCCCTGACATGTTTTGCCCCGCCTCCAAGTCACAGGATGATGTAGTATAAATAGATAATAGATGTAGTATGGATGGATGCATGGATATAACCTTTGCACCCACACTGAGATAAAATACGTAAAAACTGAACCACTCTCTTTTAAAATTAATGATACATCACCCATCTCCATTTTAAGATATACTATTCCCTATATTTTTCCCAAACATCAATGTCTCCAGAGACCGAAGTGAGCCACTCTGCCCAAATTTTCTCAAATTTTTTGGGTGATCCCCTGGAGGCACCCCTCAGTTTAACCACTTGACGACCGGCCGCTGTGTATTTACTGTGGCAATGTGGCGCTATTGCGCAAAACGATGAACCTGTACGCCCTGTCATTCAATAGGCACTAGATGGCACCATGGCGCTGTGGTTGACTGGGATGTCAATTAACGGATCCGGCGGACCCAATGTCCACTGGCCACCTGCGATCATCCCCAGGAGAGGCAGAACGGCAAGTCTTTTTGGCTCCTCTGTAAACATTGGAGCATTGTGGGATTTTTGGCTGACCTGGGTGTCCCAGGCTACAGACTCAACTACTGTTCCCTGCCTTCTACAGCAGTAGGTTCTAGAAAGTTTTGGGCTTGGAGAGGCAGACTCTGAGCCTAAATAATTATGTGGTGTCAGCCAATCCCTGCGAGGGGGGTGGGGGTGCCCAGTAGGTGGCTGAGAAGGAGATAAATAGTTTGAGGTCTTCATAAGCAGAATTTTCATCCAGGAGGGGAAGGCTGCTGCCCTTTCAGGCAGGTAAGCCAAAGCCTCAACTCAGGCAGGTAAGCTAAGTTCTCAACTCAATGGGAGCTGGGGGGCCATTTGCAGAGATTTCATTGTGGCCCCAGCTCAGAGGATGCTGGGGGCCTATTTTCCTGGAAGCAGTTTGAGCCAAGTCAGGGGGGTGCACTGAGGATGTGGCCTGGAGATCCATAGGAGAAATATCTGGCTGATTTTGGATAGAAGGTATCCAAGGGGGAGATTTACTAAGACTGGTGCACACAGAATCTGGTGCAGCTGTGCATTGTGCTCAATCGACTTCAAACTTCAGCTTGCTGAATTAAGCTTTGACAATAAAACCTAGAAGCTGATTGGTTATTATACACAGTCACACCAGGTTCTGTGTGCACCAGTTTTAGTAAATCTTCCCCACAATGAGTAGAGGCCTGGAATCAGCATCCTAGTCACTGACTTGTGTTTCTAGTCTCTGCCAAGAGAGTAGACTGAATAGAGAGAGTCCTCCAGTTACTTTGTGCACTTAACTTGGACAATCCCAAAACTTCCCTAAACCCCATCCAAGTTCAACCTTCAATAAAGCATTAACAGACACTCGCTGCCTGGTTATTGTGAGAGAATTTGCCCAAGTGTTGTGTTCCTAGTTGACCAAACCAAAAACATAGTGCAAAGTACCTATCTCCTGATAATCTTCTAACCACATCCAACTACACCCCTGTGGCTAACAAAAACCTTCTACTTGGCATCCCTTGGAAACTTTGGCCTTGCAGCCCCATACAAGACCAGGGTAGTCTGAGACCACTAAAATCGAAAAACAAACACAAGGACGCACTGGCCTAGTGCATTATCCTCCACAAAGGTTTAATTTGATAAAAGCTATAAAAATACTCACAAACAAGTTCTTGGTACAAGCATATTAAATAGATGTATTGCCATCGGCATCGGAACCAAAGGGTGTATCGTCCTCCGGAGTTTGAAGGCTTATGCGTTTCGAGGTTTAGCCTCTTCCTCAGAGTCAATAGACCATATCTAAGCCCTTACTTTATATACTTGACAATGACCTCTTGAACCAGATGCAATTAGACCCGGACCCTCCCCCTCAGGACACCCCATGTACACACCCCTGAGGGGGAGGGTCCGGGTCAAATTGCATCTGGTTCAAGAGGTCATTTTCAAGTATATTAAGTAAGGGCTTAGACATGGTCTCTAGGCTCTGAGGAAGAGGCTAAGCCTTGAAAGGCGTAAGCCTTCAAACTCCGGAGGACGATACACCCTTTGGTTCAGATGCTGATGGCAATACATCTATTTGTTATGCTTGTACCAAGAACTTGTTTGTGAGTATTTTATACCTTTTATCAAATAAAACCTTTGTGGAGGATAATGCACTAGGCCGGTGGGTGCGCCCTTGTGTCTGTTTTTTGATTTTAGTTGTGTTCCTGGTTGCCTGTAAACCCAAACGGGAAGAACACCCGTGACACATCAGCGGGGTCTGCAATACACACAGTATATATATAACTTTTTTTTTTACAAAACAAAAAGCTACTAAAATGATTACTAATTTCCTTTTAAGCCACACCTAGCTGACAAATGTGCAACCTATTTATTTTGCCCCCAACATTTAATGCCCAAGAAGTTATACAGCACAGATCTACTGCCATTGAATCAACCATATTTTTATTTCCTTCTACCCCTTGTCCTTTCAAATTACAAGGCAAAGTGTTAATTTCTAGTTGTGTATGTTATCATTTGATTGTTATAGCACGTGTATGAACAGCATGGCTACTATCTAAATCATTTATATTACTATAAAACACTTTTTATATTTATATGATTTCACCCATACATGTCTTAGGACTTTGCAATTATCTGATGAACAATACATGATTGTCCTGCATTGCAGCACCCTGTTTGGAGAAATATGACAAGTGGTAAAGACAAAGGATGTGTGGCTCAGGACCAATGTGAGATGACTTCCACGGAATGTTCGGATATGTAAGTGATGTCACGGATGGCTGAACAATAGGAAGTAGCGCACTGCTCCTGGGGGAGCTGTCAGAAAGCTAATTCATTGTGGAAAGCAAGTGCGATCCAATCCACCACCTCTGGGGTGACTCTGCCTGTCCGCTCTGAGGCAAGCAGGGATGTGATCCTTGTCTGTTGTCATGACCTTGTTTTATTGGATGTTCTAATAGAAGCTGAAATGGATATTGCCTATAATTATTCATTCCGCAGGATCCTGTAGGTCACTCTATTGTAGCAGGGTTGAGAACCTTCATTGTCTACATTGCTTAAATTACTGAACATTTTGCCAATGAGTCCTGTATTAGTGCTCAATAATTATCTTGTGGCTCCAAAAACTTCCTTTTTATCATTCATAGGATGTGCGTAATTTAGTCAGATACAATTGAACAGCGATTATGGTCTTTTAACGTATTCAATGCTGGGTTAAAATGGGCAAGGGGTTGCGTGCTTAACCCTTTCCTTCCTTGTTAAAGTTAGCTTGTTGAACTGTAGTGTATTTTTTTTTCAATTGTATATACGGTATATATGTATATATATATATATATATATATATATATATATATATATATATATGTTTTCTTTTATTGTACGTTTTCAAAGAATTTTCAAACAAATGCAGAATTGCATGCTTAACCCTTTCCTTCCTTGTTAAAGTTAGCTTGTTGAACTGTAGTGTATTTTTTTTTCAATTGTATATATATATATATATATATATATATATATATATGTTTTCTTTTTTTGTACATTTTCGAAGAATTTTTAAACAATTGCAGAATTGTATACTTACCAGGATCAATCACACACAGTAACTTACCTAGCCTGTTTTGTAAGACGGAATTTGGCTTGAAATTTTCATTTTAAAGCCTAAGTTTATTATTTTTATTATTATTTATTTATTTTTTTTAAAGGAAACTGTACTTTAATTGTTTTTTTTTTTTTAACATTTAAGTGTATGCTTTCCCTGGCAGTGGCAGAGACGTTTTAGGCTTACCTAGCCTGTTGTATAAGATGGCATTTGGCTTGAAACTTTCATTTTAAAGTCTAAGTTTAGTTATTTTTATTTTTTTCTCTTTAAAAGGCAACTGTAGTTTAATTGATTTTTTTTTAACATTTAAGTGTATGCTTTCCCTGGCAGTGGCAGAGAAGTGTTAGGCTTGCCTAGCCTGTTGTGTAAGATGGAATTTGGCTTGAAATTTACCTTTTAAAGCGTTATTTTTATTTATTAAAAAAAAAAAAAAAAAAGGAAACTGTAGTTTAATTTTTTTTTTTTTTTTTTTTAACATTTAAGTGTATCCTTTCTCTGGCAGTGGCAGAGAAGTGTTAGGCTTACCTAGTCTGTTGTGTAAGATGGCATTTGGCTTGAAATTTCCCTTTTAAAGCCTAAGTTTAGTTTTCTTTTTTTGTTTTTTTTGTTTTTCTTTTTAAGGAAACTGTACTTTAATTGATTTTTTTTTTTTAACATTTAAGTAAGTTTGGTTATTTTGTATTTATTTTTATTTTTTTTAACAGGAAACTGTACTTTAATTGATTTTTATTTTTAACATTTAAGTGTATGCTTTCCCTGACAGTGGCAGAGAAGTGTTAGGCTGAGCGTCAAGCTCAGTATGTAAAAGTTACTCAAAGTTGCTGTTAGGATTATAAAAGAAAGATAAGGGCTTTGTTAACCTTCAGTTTACCCTCCACTAGGAGCCTGAAAAATTTTAGCTATCAGTTCAAAGCTCAAGCAGGAGACCGGGCAGCTTCTATAGGGGTCTTACAGCCTACCAGAGAGCTAACATTACAGCTCCAAAATGGAGTGAATGCAAGTGAATAACAGCATACACTCATCCTTGAGAGGTACAAATGCATTTTACACCATTAATTTCAACAACAATCTTCCTATAAGGTTATATAGGCATTTAAAGTATTTTAGGCATACTACATAATATTATTATTAATATACAGGATTTATATAGCACCAACCGTTTGCTCAGAGTTTTACAATAAAAAGGGAGACAATACAGCAACAATAAAATTAAATATGAGTGTTAGGAGGGCCCTGCTCCTGTGAGCTTACAATCTAATAGGGAGGGGCTGGTGTAACAAACAATAGTAACTGTGAAGGATGAACTTATGAGAGAAGTAGAAGATTTGGTTGTTAGCTGAATGCAGGATAGGCCTCCCTGAAGAGATGTAAGAAAAGCAAAAGGTGCCTCTAAGTGCAGCATTGACAATTTATTGTGACACACAAGGGTTAAAAAAACTTACAGAAGTATCCATTATGGTAAGGCATATAACATAGCAGATCCTTTAAACTCAGCGCTGTCCTAAGGGGATGTGTGGAGGAGAGCTGGCCCGCAGCTGTCATGTATTCAGGAGGACGCTGGTGAGTGCAGAAGAAGAGAGGACGCAGGGCGACCAGGTTTCCGGGACCACGCTGGATCGCACACGGCTGATGTCAGGTGGTTATGGTACGCTCTTTCCTCAGACCCTGAAGAGATGAGTTTTCAGGGATCACCTAAAAAAGGACAGAGTAGAAGATAACCGGACAGATTGGGGTAGTGAGTTCCAGAGGATGGGAGAGGCTCTGGAGACGTCCTGGAGAAGAGCTTGGGAGGAGGAGTCAAGGGAGCTAGAGAGCAGGAGGTCTTGGGAGGATCAGAGAGAACGGTTTGGGTGATTTTTGGAGACAAGATTGGTGAGGTAGCTCGGGGCAGAGTTGTAAATGGCTTTGCATGTTATTGTTTTGAATTTAATTAGTTGGGCAATCCGTAGTCAGTGGAGGAATTGGCAAAGAGGGGTTGCAGACACTGAATGGTTGGTAAGGTGGATGAGTCTGGCAGCAGCATTCATGACAGACTGAAGAGGGGATAGCTTGCAGAGAGTTAGGCCAATGAGGAGGAAGTTACAATAGTCAAGGAGAGAGAGATAACAAGAGAGTGAATAAGTTGCTTTGTGGTTTCAAAGGTTAAAAAGGCGTATTTTGGAGATGTTACGGAGGTGAAGTTTGCTAGATTTTTGCAGCGATTGGATTTGGGGCTGAAAGGACAGGTCAGAGTCCAGGATTACACCTAGCACCCTGGCACGAGGGGAGGGACTGATGGTCGTATTATTGACCTTGATGAAGAAGTCAGGGGAGGGGGCATGGACCAGGGGAACAATTATGAGCTCAGTTTTAAAAAGATTGAGTTTGAGGAAGTGGTGTGACATCCATGCTGATATGTCAGTTAGTAAGTTAGTAATGCAAGAGGAGACTGAAGGAGTGAGGTGAGGAGTAGAGAGACAGATTTGTGTGTCGTCAGCATAGAGATGGTACTGGAAGCCATGAGGCTTTATTAATTACCCAGGGAGGAGGTGTAAATGGAGAAGAGGAGGGGTCTGAGGACAGAACCTTGGGGGGCCTCTACAGAAAGAGGAAGTGAAGAGGAGGAAACAGAGTTATAGGTAACACTGAGGGAACGCTGTGATAGGTAGGAGGAGAACCAGGAGGGAGCAGAGTCTTGAAGGCCATAAGAGCAGAGTTTTTTGAGGAAGAGGGGATGGTCAAAGGCTGCAGAGAGTCTAGTAGTATGAGTATGAAGTAGTGGTCATTGGTTTTAGCAGTTAGTAGATCATTAGTGAGTTTCAGTAAGGTCTACTTACATAGACATCCAAAGGCCATGTGACTGTTGCTGGACACTTGGGTGTGATGGCAGTAGACCCAGCAGATGGTCACTCAAGTGTCACTCTAAAGTAGTGATCGACCGATAGTTTTTTTATTGTCGATACTGATATTTTGGTCATCGGTTATCAGTATCGACTGATATTGGCTGACATTTTCTGACATTTAAATTTTTCTTTTCACAGGTACTCTGGTGGAGGGATCTAGGGGGTCTAAAAGACCCCAAACCCCTCCTCTGCACTTAAAAGCATTCAAAATGCCAGGTTTGGCTGTTTTGAATGCTCACATTTTTTTTAATTTGCTGCCGAGTACCCGGAAGTGATGTCATGACATCACTTCCAGGTTTTTTACATGGAGACCCCATCAGACCCGAATGCGGCTTTGATCTGGTCTTCTCTTCGGCGGCCCGGTGGGACGGGAGACCCGGGCGAGCCACGGAAGGCGGCGGGAGGGGGGACACATTCCCTCCCGCTCTTTGTAATGACAGCCAAGCGACTTCTCAGCCGCATCGGTTGTCATTACAAGACAGCCGACCGTCGGCTATTGACGCCGGTACCTGGGGTGATGCCTCTAGCTGCAGGCATCACTCACTTCCCGAAATATCGGCAATATCAGTAACCTCAGGGGCCGATTCGGATATATCGGTGAAAGTGCATATCGACCCCCGATAATCGGTCGATCCCTACTCTAAAGTATTTCTCTTTCACTCCTCCCATACGCTGCTACATAATAGGTTATGTAGAGAGGTAGAGGAGCTTTGCCTGCACAGACATTAGAGTAGAGGGGCTATGTCTGTCAAGGAGGTAGGGCACTCTTTCTGGACTGTCAGTTCCCTAGCAGATTTATATGCAAACTGAAATTCAATAAAAAAAAAATATTTATTGAAAAAAATGCTGCAATGCTTTATTTTTTATGTGTATTTACCTGTATATTTTTTTTAAAGTTTTTGACAGGGTCTCTTTAACAACAACAATGGATATTGAGATCCTTACAAATGTCCTAACTAGCTCCCTTCAAGGCCCAAAGTTTAACCTTTCAAAAACCAGGATCAGTTTTCACTTTATTTTATGCAGGGGAATTTAACAGCACAATGACTGCATTTATTTTGAGCACCCCGTGCAAGCTGCACAATATATTTTATGTAGGGAAATAAGAATCCTATTATCTAATGAGACATTGCCACAATTAAAGAAATAGAAGTATTCCAAGGGAAGGTTCTGCTCGCTGAAGCTGTGAAAAAAAAAAAAAAAAAGAGAAAATCAATATTGATTCTAATTTTGTAACTAGTTTCATTTAAATGATCCATTTCCTGACTGAACCAAAGAAAGAATTAAGCAATTGTTAATTGTATCTCCGCATAGCAAACACACACCATCCCGAGCCAAAGTCAGCAATACAAGAATAAAACAGTATGTTGGAATCTCTTTGATCTAAACTATTTTCTCAAGGAAAGTAGTGAACCTACTGAAAACCTACTGATTGCTTCATGTTAAAGAATTTCTAAAACAGGAAACAAATGTACGTGTATGAATGAAATGTCTAGTTTAAAATTATGTTTTTAAATTCCGGATAGTATGGAAGAGGTTCCTAAATTTTTATTGGGAAAATGTTATAACTTTTCCACACCAATGTTTTTAAAGTAGGTTATTATATCAATGTACAACTGTACTGAAATTTCTTTAGTTAGTCCCCTCCTCGCCCCCTCTTCTCTGAGTGTTGCAAATCGCCCCGATGCAGTATTCCTCGCTGCTGTGTTACTCTTGTTTAACCACCTCAGCTCCGGAAGGTTTCACCCCCTTTCATGACCAGGGCATATTTTGCTATTCAGCACTACACTATTTTTAACAGACAATTACACATGCAATATAAATTAAAAAAATATATAAAAAAAAAAAAAAAATGATAATTCTTATGTACTGTACTGATGGCCTTAAAATGCTAGGACAGTACAAATACCCCCTAAATTACCCCTTTTTGGAAAGCAGACAATATGAGGCATTAAGTAAGAGGCATGGTGAGCTTTTTAAAGTTGTATTTTTTTGTCACAATTTTATTTTTTAAATAAAGAAATGTGATTTTTTTTTTTTACACTTTTTTTTTTACATACTGTCACCAGTGCAGTAAAGTGTCATCTTTTGACTAGTGTGGTTCTGATCAGGGACACTGACTGGTGACATTATGTAAAAAATAAATAAATAAATCATTTTTTATTACATTTTTTTTTTATATGCTTTCATCAAGTTTTTTTTTTTTTTTTTTACTCTTTGTTTGCTGTTACAATGATGATTATTGTAACAGCAATATTTTCAACTGTCATGAATGGGTTACATTTATGAAAGCTGTGATTAGTAGTGATCCCGATTGGTGTGCTGTGCGCTCCTAACCTGGAGCAGGCTGGATGACGTACATGTACATATTCCAGCCTGCTTGTGCCGCCCACCCGCATTGGTGACTCTATAATCTTTTTTTTAAAGCTGTGCCACATTGAAGACAACTATAGGGAGTGGATGCTTTAGACTTAGGAGTAGGGCAGTCATTAGCATCCTGGGTCATCAAGCTGGGTACATGTAAGTGTTAGACTATTGTCTGATCTGGCTATAAATGAGAGACGTTTAATGTCTGGGCATAGAAGATGAGGGCTGTAAACATTAAAGCTAACTGGGCTAAAAGAAGATTTACCAGTACTTATCTGCACTACATCGGTGAAAGGGAAGCAAAATTTCAATGATGAGCAAGCGAAGGACCCAGACTGCGGTGGACCTAATCCCTGCGGGAGGTTTGAGAGGCGGGTGAAGTTGGGTCAAGTCGTCCGCTGTCTTTGCACTTTTGGAGAATGGTTAAGCGAGACAGGCTTCCTGGGTTCCGCTGAAGGAGTAGAAGTAGAAGGAGTACCACTCAGGCAGGTCCAGTGGTTGAAGGTCAAGTTGTTTGCAGAAGGCAGGGAGGTCTTCTGGGGTTCTTAGAAGGGCGGTGCGACCCCCTAGAGGTGGCGGACAAGCAAAATGGAAACTTCCATCTATGCTATGAGAACATCTAGTAATGGAGGTAGTACGTGTCTGTTTTGTAGAGTTATTTGAGACAAGGCCTGAAATAGCTGTATCTCAGTATCATTATATGTGATACAACCTCTTTCTCTGGCATTGCACAGTATTTCTTCCTTTAATGGAAAGTTCACCAGGCAGCATATGGCATCTCTCTGTGGTTCTGACTCTCTGGGTCTAGGACGAAGAGCTCGGTGAGCTCTTTCCATATCTATGGGGGAGTCTTGCGGGTGGCCCGACAGGATTGTTAAAGATTGAGCAAAATGTTGGTTGTATAGCCTCCGCTTCAACAGTTTCAGGAATCCTCCTCACCCTTATATTTTGTCTTCTGCCCCTGTTATCCAGATCTTCTATATGTCTGTGCATCTCCAACAGATGTGGAAGATGAGTCTCATATGAACTGTGGACTTGTCGGATGGCATCCATATGTAAATGTGCTGCGTGTTTCACAATATTAATCCTTGTGGCTATTGCATAAATGTCCATCTCAAGATCTGTGATCGCAGCGGTCAAAGTGTTTTTAATATCAGTGGCCACCTTCTGGAGGTCTGGTAGGCTTGGTGGCTGAGTCGGGAATGAAGCATGTGGGTAAGCTGTGTCTCCATTGCCCACAGCCATGTCTGACTCTGCCAGGAGAGCACGGCAATGAGGCCTGTGATGCCACATGGCTGCCAAAAGCTTGTGTGCGAAAGAGCTCTGGGTTGATTCGGATGCGCTGGGTACCTGAAGCCTTCGGTGCCCGTGAGGATGAGGCACTATGCCCAAGTTTTCTCATGGCAAGTGGGTGTAGTAGAACTCCCCAAATAGCTAATTATGTTTCTCAATGGGCCAGAGCTTCGTGATTAAGCAGCCATGTTTGTCCCCAGTCACACCACACCCCAGTTATATTTCTTTTTTTATGTAATATTGGATATTTTTATGTATGCTGCTGGGTGATATAAAGCAGTATTTCAGTTTGTGTTTTTTACTGTAGAATGATAAAATTTATCAGAATAATTAAATCTTAAAGCAACCAAATACGAAGATCTCCCTTAATAAAGTTGCTGAGGATACTACTTGCCAAACGTGTAAAAAAACTTGGAGTGTTTGTTGTTTGCTATCAACCTGCTAAAAAGTGATCATATCTGAGTATACTTTTACTCTGTTTAATACAATTTTATGGACGTTATCACGCAATAGGAGTCTTTTTTTGATATCCATACGTGCATCTGGGCAGTTGAGGAGGAGAAGGAGGTAAGATCTGTATTTAAAGAGAAAGCCTATGTGAACACCATGTTTGCTGAGAATATACAGTATAGTACAGATGCATCTCAGAAAATTAAAATATCATCAAAAAGTTAATTTATTTTAGTAATTCAATTCAAAAAGTGAAAAAAGTGAAACTCATATATTTTATATAGATGCGTTACACACAGAGTGATATATTTTAAGCATTTTTTTTTTTTTTTTTTTTTTTAATTTTGATGATTAAAGCGGAGTTCCGGGCACAAAAACGATATTTTTTTTTTGTGCCCCTCCGCTAGGTAGACCTCACCTGAAAAGGAATTGGATAGTTATTTATTTTTTTTTGTTTACTTACCTTGTAATTGAAGATCGAAGATACTCACCTCAGAGTACTTCCTCCCTCGGAGCCGCGGCTCACCCCGTCACTTCCTGTCTCGCTATGATTCCTGGGAGCTGAACGTCATAGCTCCCAGGAATCAATGCGACGGCACTGGCCCCGCTCGTCATTTCCGGGCGACGCCGCATTCCCCTGCTAAACAGCTTCTGGGCATGCCCAGAAGCTGTTTAGGAATGCGGCGCCGCGCCGGAAGTGACGAGAGGGGCCGGTGCAGGCGCATTCTGGGAGAAGAAGACGCGGAAGAAGACGCAGAAGAGGACCGCGCCGGCTTCAGCTGCCCACAACAGAGATGGCAACGCTGGAGAAGAAATTTTATAAGTAAGTATTTCTTCTAAAAGGTAAGTGCGAACCGGGACAGATCAGAGGCTAGCCATTGTGGAATGTGCTAGCCCTGACTGTCCCGGGGGTATGTTTAGTAAAAAATCACTTCTGTGCCCGGAACTCCGCTTTAAGGCTTACAGCTAGTGAAAACCCAAAATTCAGTATCTCAGAAAATTAGAATATTACTTAAGACCAATGAAAAAAAAAAAAGATTTTTAATACAGAAATGTTGGCTTACTGAAAAGTTTGTCCATGTACAGTATGGTATGCACTTAACCAATACTTGGACAGGGCTCCTTTTGCATGAATTACTGCATCAATGTGGTGTGGCATGGAGGTGATCAACCTGTGGCACTGCTGAGGTGTTATGAAAGCCCAGGTTGCTTTGATAGCGGCCTTTAGCTTGTCTGTATTGTTGAGTCTGGTGTCGCTCATCTTCCTCTTGACAATACCTCACAGATTCTCTATGGTGTTTAGGCCAGGTCAGTTTGCTGGCCAATCAAGCACAGTGATACCTTGATCAATAAACCAGGTATTGGTACTTTTGGCAGTGTGGACAGGTGCCAAGTCCTGCTGGAAAATAACTCAGCATCTCCATAAAGCTGGTCAGCAGAGGGAAGCATTACGTTCTCTAGAATTACCTGGTAGAGGGCTGCACTGACTTTGGCCTTGATAAAGCAC
The DNA here is from genome assembly GCF_965119305.1 of Pelophylax lessonae. Lineage (NCBI taxonomy): Eukaryota > Metazoa > Chordata > Amphibia > Anura > Ranidae > Pelophylax > Pelophylax lessonae. The sequence continues at coordinate 187,454,975 of NC_138777.1, read as the reverse complement.
AGTGGACCAACACCAGTAGATGACATAGCTCCCCAAATCATCACTGACTGTGGAAATTTTACACTGGACCTCATGCAACTTGGATTCTTTGCCTCTCCACTCTTCCTCCAGACTCTGAGACCTTGATTTCCAAATGAAATGCAACATTTTCCCCAGTCCATGATGATTTAGGGGGCCATGTCATCTGCTGGAGCACACCAAAGTTGTTCTATCAGGCTGAAGTGGTCAGGCTTTATTGTTTTTTTTTTTTTTTGTTGCCTTCCTCTGGATTAACGGTGGGTATAGGATTGTATAAATAGGATTATATAGCGCATTTGTGAGGTCTCCACTCAAATTCATCCCAAAGGAGTTCTAACGGATTGAGGTAATTTGGTGGAGGGAGGGTTATGGTGTGGGGGTATGGTGTGAAGGCTAGTCAAGTTCCTTCACCCCAAACTTGCTCATCCATGTCTTCATGGACCTTGCTTTGTGCACTGGTGCACAGTCATGTTGGAAAAGGAAGGGGCCATCCCCTAAACCAGTGATAGCGACCCTTGGCACCCCTGATGTTTTGGAACTACATTTCCCATGATGTTCAACTACATTCACTGCAGAGTGCAAAAGCATCATGGGAAATGTAGTTCCAAAACATCTGGGGTGCCAATGTTCACCATCACTGCCCAAAACTGTTCCCACAAAGTTGGTAGCATGAAATTGTCCAAAATGTCTAGGTATGCTGGCGCCTTAAGAGTTCCCTTCACTGGAACTAAGTGGCCAAGCCCAATCCCTGAAAAACAACCCCACACCATAATCCCCCCCTCCACCAAATGATTTGGACCAGTGCACAAAGCAAGGTCCATAAAGACATGGATGAGCGAGTTTGGGGTGGAAAAACTTGACTGGCCTTCACAGAGTCCTAACCTCAACCCAATAGAACACCTTTGGGATGAATTAAAGCATGGACTGCGAGCCAGGCCTCTTGTCCAACATCAGTGCCAGACACCACAAATGTGCTTCTGGAAGAATGCTCAAACATTCCCATAGACACACTCCGAAACCTTGTGGAAAGCCTTCCTTGAGAGTTGAAGCTGTTATATCTGCAAAGGGTGGGCAACTCAATTTACCCTACGTACTAAGACTGGGATGACATTAACTTTCATGTGCGTGTAAAGGCAGGCATCACAATACTTTTGACAATAGAGTATATGCACTTTTTAATTGGGCATCACACCTTCAAACCACACTTCAAATCTCATTGGCAGTACCTATTGCTCTATTTTTAAGATATAATAGAGGTCAATTTAGTTTTATCTCTAAGGGCCCTGAGTGTTCAAACCTTTTGTTCAGGGTGGATATTACAATATAATGTGGCATGTTGTTTGTGTTTTATTTTCTTTACTATTATAACATAGACCAATATAATGCCCCATAGTAGGAGCCAGCCTATGCTGTAATCTATTTTCTACAGCTGTTAAAGCACTAGTTCAATTTTTCCCACAGGTTCACTTTAAATTCCGCTAAAATTCTTGGGAGTCAGTGCGTACAGACTCTTCATTGCCAATTGTTATTCGCTGTGGTTTTACTTTCACGGCATGGAGCATTGTATCAAGTGAGCTGAAAGATTTGAGTGACAAGGGAAAACATTTAAATAAAATCACTTATGCTGCTATTTACTAGAGTAACGCACTTTGAAATGCCAGCGGCTCTGGCTCTTATTTATGAATCACAAGGAGGTCCTCGGGTAAAAAGCAGAGAAGCGTTGTATGCGATCCTCAGCCAGTCCTCCCCGCCAGTGGCAACACATTGACACAAAATTAATGTGCAGAGAATATTTCCTCCAGAAAGTGCAAACACAACAATGCATCAAAACTAACTGTTTCCAAAAGGTAACAATACAGAGGCGTGATGTGACTTTCATCTTGTACAAGTGAGGCACAGCAGCTATGTTAGGACAAAAGGTGGTGTGATTCCCAAGATAGCATGGCAGCGACATTGTTCCATGTTTTACACAGCTGAACAAGAATGGACTTCTGGCTAGACTGAGACTGGAAACTGCTATACTGGAAGCTGCTTTACCATGTTTAATGTTATAAAACATCATCAGGGCCTTATATTTTTACCTGGAAATCAATATGCATCCAATTTTAAAGAAACTTTCACTTTTTTTTTCTAAAATAGGTATGAGTGTCAGCTATATCTAAAAAGGTCCTGTTGTCCAAATAAGCCGAACCAGCAGACTCAAAGGTGTAGGGGAAAAAAATGCCACAATGTTCAAACTTGAACAGATCCACTTTAGGGGCTATTATATCTGCTTGGGGCGGTCCGCCTAGCGATCCAGTGGCAGCAGTACGGCGAGGCATCCCTGACACCGGTCAGCCCATTAGTGGATGGAATTTTTATTATGCTCATTACCCTTTGAGCTCTGATAAGCTTGATGTGAGCTCTATGCATGCGGCACCGTATGTGGATTTAGGCACGCAGAAGTGGTGTTTGATCTTCTTTTCTACACTGGACACCCCTCTACTTCTATTCCATTTGGACTTTATGTTTGATGGACTATATGTTTACTTTATGCTTGCATGACATCCAGCTATACGAATATTGTTGGTCTTGTTGATGTTATAATATATGCTGGTTTATTTTGACTTGGGTTCATACCTATAATATATGCTGGTTTATTCTAGCCTAAGTTTATCTAGTATATCAATTTAGCGCAGCTCTCTCTTTACATATCTTATATAGTGACTCCCACTACAGCTGCTGCTTGTCCCTTAGGCTTAGCGCGGTTACTTATTTTTACAGATCCACTTTAAAGCAGTAGCAAACCACAGTTAAAAAAAAAAACAAAAAACAAAAGAAAAAGAAAAAAAACCTTCCCCTTCAAGGCAAGACATCGCATACTAGTACATTATGAGAGATTTACCTTAAAATGAAGCCCTCCAGTGGTGTGCTGTCAAGGCTTCCATCTTGACCGGTCTTTCTATAAGGTTTGTGGCCTCCAGCTACATAGGTGGCCGGGGCACGATGACGTCACTTCCGAGCATGCATGGTTTGCCAGACCTTCAGAGCGCTTGCGCCGGTGATGTCACCAGCTGCATGTAGTGTGAAAATGACCAAATATATTTAGGAACACATTGTTTCCAAATCCTAAAGGCTGATGCCTCCTTAAAGCAAGAGTGCGTTAGTCATCCTAGAGCACTGGGGGGCAGAAAAATAGGGTCCCTAATCTAAATTCTATCATCCACTAGTCTCTTTTCAGTCAACCTGTCATTGTAAACCTAGAAGAAAATAAGATTTTAGTACTTATCATAACATTATTTTCTGTATAGGGGACATAAGAATGCAGCAACTCTTAAAAAGTCAAGTTATACTGCTGCCTACAGGAGGTTTAGAAAACTGGCAAACTGGGGAGATTTTACAGATGTGGATATCATACCACAAAAGAGTATCTGATGATCTGAGGCCAATGCCTGAACAAAGACTGGATAAAGAAGGACCAAACCAAAATAGAATTTGCCATGACCAAAGAGAGGGTACCGAGGATCAACCTGGTGCTGCAGACAAGGACAGAAAATCACCTTTAAGAGGAAACTACTACCTGAAGGAGCCACGGGTCTTAATCAGCAAAGTGGGGGACTAACCAAATATCCACCAAAAAACAGGGGAAGCAACACTCTTCCCAAATAAGAGAAAACTAGACCAACAGCAAACAAAGTCTATAATAAAGACATGTTTACTGAGGAAAACCTCTGAAAAAGAAAAAGATCTTGAATGAACATAATATATCAAATAGAAAAATGCATTCAGTTGAGTGCAGCATTCAGTTGAGTGCAGGAAAAAACTTAAGGTTGTCATACATTACTCTTGATTCAGGACAGAAAGTTGGACAAACATACAGTAGCATGTCTAGAAAATGGACCAAGCAGGCCACAGTAGGAGTCTTAAGCCTAGTACACACAATCAGAAAATTGTACAAATAATACCACTTTCGAAGAAATCGAATGATAATCTGAATGCTGATACCAGGCTTTCGTCCGAAATTATCCAAAGGGACAAACACGAAAATGTTTCTTGTACGATATCAGATCGTAGGATTTTCGTTTAATCAGTACAGTTTTCGTTCGAAAATACAATGCAAATACATTACATCACTTCTGATTTTTTATGTACTTAAGTAACCTATTTGTTTTCGATATGGAGACTAACATTAAAAAAAATGGGCGATCATTCGTCCGATAATCTCACTCTGTGTGTAATCTCACTGGCTTTAAACTCAACACTCCTAACCCTTGAAATCAGAAAAAGGGAGGTCCCTGATTAGACAACTAACCAGACAACTAAAGAAAAAAAAGGATAGCAAAAAATGGTTAGAATTTGTTCACCAGAACAAAAAGTTGAAGCATAACAGTTAGATGTAGGGTTATATGGGAGCTAGCTTAACACTTTTTGTTTGCCAGTGTCCCAACCTTCTGCATTCCTGTCTCCCACAATGTGCGGTAAATAAATTCCTTTTTTGTCTCTAGTTTAAAATGTACCTTATAGCAACTACAGTTTGTGTAGAATGTTGAAAGTGCTTCTAAATAAATACCTTTTGTCATCGTCACCCACTTTTCCTACATTTTAATTACATACATAAACATCAGAATGGAGAGATTGGTGAGCCTACATTACATGCATCAACTACTGCCTATCCTAGAGACCATAAAGTGCTAAAGTGGAAAGACCCAAAACACTGACATATTAGCAAAATCTTTCATTTAATTCGGAGCATTGTCCAAATAACATGAACTGCAGCAATCCAGTACCATTCATTCTGGTTTATCTTCCCAGTTGACCCCTATGTGGAAATCAACTGCCTACGTGCAGAAGAGACAAGCACTGGATGCATAGTTTTATGTACAAGACCTCGCTGAGCACTGTGTGTTTGAAGATCCCTCCTGATGGCTAAGGTCCAGTGCCTTTCATGCTTCTGTATTAAAAAAGCCCTGATAGTCAGCAGTCACAACAGTACAAACATACATTATATGGTCCCCAATGGAAGCAGTAGAACCATTTCTTCAGGTCAACTAGACATTTGTGGCCACCACACTGTAGACATGTTTTACCATAACCCTGTGTAAACCTAGCAGCTACATATCCCTAGTGAGCTGATTAGATGACAACACCATCACTAGACATGCCAAGATTTCTGAAAAACCTGTCCCATCAATACCCCTTTTAAGAATAACCAAAGCCTTTGTAACTACATTCCACAATTGTATCCGAGGCTCTAAAGATATCTTAAGACTTCTCTATTTATCTGCCTGGTGAGGCACAACACTTTCTTATTAAAAACATATCTATCATGTTTAATGACTGGAGTCCCCCCCTCCTCCCCGCCTTTAATATAGAACAATGACAGGTGTGAGGAGGAGATGAAAATCAGATGCTTGGGCAATATGCTCACAGCTCCAAGACTCCTCGAACATCAGCATTCCATCCTGGTGCCAAAAGGGGGGAAGAGATTAAAAAGAAAAAAATAACAGAGATTACACGGCTGTGTTAGGAAGAAAATAGTACCATTTGCAGTTGCTGATAAAAGCATGTTGAAATGCATATGGAAAATACTATTAGAAGGAAATCCACAGTGCTGAAGTAAAATGGGTCATTAGGCTTTCGTGTGTAGAAGAGTGTCTCCCATCTGACAGTGCAGAATGGTCCCGTTCCTCGCAGCTTATGCTCCCACTTACATTAAACAGACAAACAGATTGACTATTTTGCATTTCTCATTTGACAACAGCTTGTCTTCATTTGCAGCACGCTGGTGGCGGAGCTGAAAGCATGGCGACAACGGGTACGCAAGGTCCTGCTTTTGAATAACAGCAGATGCCAACATTTAACTTCAAAATCAATCAGCTTTTTCGCTTTTCTTTTTTCACTTTGAGTAGATAAAAGGTTTTAGTGAAGTGTCTTTTAGAAAAATAAAAGAAAAAAAAAGTTTATTTTGTGGGAAAAAAAAAAAAAAAAAACATTGAGGACTCAAACAGAAGAAAAATGGGCATGCTGATTGGAGGAGGCAATTTCAACATTCAAGGCGCGCTGTCATTTTCCTTTTAATTATAATAAGCTCTGTTTATATATTGCAAGTTAAACTGGCAAGGACATTGAACTGGACATTTTTGACATTTTTTCTGAAAGGAAATGAGGGTGAATGCATAAGGCAGGAAGGTAAGCATGCATCAGACTTTTTTTTTAAAGTAGATCTAAACCCTACATTAATATGTTTTAGTTTGCCAAAGCACTTTGTCTCAGAAACTATTGTCAAGATTTTTTTATAAAATATAGTTTTCACCTTTTTTAATCTTCAATTTCATCCTCATCGCTGATCCCCTGCAGCCCCTTTCCACCTCTTCCAGTATGCATGCACTTGCTCCAGCACATCATTGTTCTGGACCTCCTTCTTCACAATGGTTAAGCAGTTAGCACTCCCGTCTAGCAGTACAAACATTGTCAGTTCAAATCCCAACCATGGCACTACCTGTCTGGAGTTTGCATGTTCTCCCTCACCTGTCTGGGTTTCCTCCCACACTCCAAAGACATGCTGGTAGGTTAATTGGTCCTAGTATGTATATGAATGTGAGTTAGGGACCTTATGATTGTAAGCTCCTTGAGGGCAGGGACTGATGGGAATATATATATATATATATATATATATATATATATATATATATTGACACCACTATATAAGTACCCCTAATAAAATAGTGACAGTGGGAGACCATGCTTGTGCAATTTGTGTTTGTAGTCTCCACCAGAGGTGCATGTGATAGGGTGACACTGTAAGAACACAACCAGGAAATAGTTGTCACCTTACAACAGAAGGTTTCTAAGTAAAAACCTTCATGGCAAGATTGCCAAGTATTCTTTTCCTGAAAGATTTATTAGTGTTACTAAGTAGCCAACTTACATTGTTGCTTATGTCAGGTTTGTATTTTTTACCGGCGGTTTTTGCTGTGGCTATGTCAAAAAGCCAACTACGCCCATTTGTGACGACCAAGGGAACATCAAGCTTTGGAAAGAACATCAATCATTCACACCTACCCACTCCTGCAAGCACTGCGTGTCTTGAGTCACAAAGTATGAATATTGTGGGAAGATCCTTGGCCCTTCTTCTAACTTCTATGTCATGGCAATATTTTCGTTGCTGAAGCAAAAATAATTTTCCAAAGCCACATACAGTATGTAACTGTAAAATTGCTTACCCTGAGGTCACAGAAAATGACCTCCAGATGGCTTAATGGGTCACACCGAGATGTTCCAGTCTACTTACTTGGCTGTAGTTTTTCAGGCACACGTACCCCAGGGCTGGTTCTTTCTCTAGGGTATTAGTAGAAATAACCTGGATGCCAATCACTATGTAGACTAACTTTTTTTGTGGAACTGCAGTATGTGGGAAGAAGGGTGAGAAACAATCAGGAAACCCCAAACTAGCTCTTCAAACCAAAGCTGACTTCTAACCCTTGTTAATTGCTTCCTGTGTTCCCTGAGACAATCCTGGCATATGGCAACTCGCTGGTCTTTGGCTCCTTAGGGATCAGGGTTCAAGATGAATCTTAGTATCTCTTTCCTAATGCAAGACAACTGAGAAGGATCCTGTGTTCAACTTCTCCCTCAGTTAGTAAGCTCACCACCTACAACAATGAACCCCTGCACATGAGTAGGATACCCAAATGGAACAAAGTTCTATTGCAGAAATGGATAACTCTTTTGAAGCCTTGCTGCCTTTTAGGACCGGGGTTGTCCTAAGAACACTATAGAGATAGATAAAAGAAAGAGGGTGCACTGGCCTAGTGCATTATCCCACAAATTTTATTAAAATAGAATAAAATAAATAAATGCTGCTTACAAACATAGTTAGTAAAAGCGCTCATCTGACAACACATGGACCCTGGTGAGGTCCCCTCTATGCTCGAGTGATAGGAGAGTTTGAGAGATTACAACCAAGTTGTGTTGCCAGATGAGTATTTTCACTACATATGTTTGTGAGTAATACTTAGTAATCTCACCATCACTCTACAAGTGGGGCACAGCAGCAGGTGCTTCCTCAAGGATAAATTACCATTCTTTATAGTGGTTGTAAAGGCAGTGCTCATAATTACTTCCAGGCCCTCTGTTTTAGCACATTCTGCTGCTAAATTCCTTTTTTCACATAACCAATGTGCAGTCACGTGACTGCCTGCCGCTCTCCTTGCCTGATCTAAGGACTACAGTGGGAGGTCCCTGAGATTTCCCTCTGACGTCAGCCGGGCGGTCACGTGACCACGCATCAGCAATGTGAAATTTTTACCATGGGACACAGATGGCGAAAAAAAATCTGACAGGGGTTATAACCCTCCCTTGCTCTATTCAAAATGAAAAAAAGAAAGTTTTGCCTATAGTTCTACTTTATGCATTGGTTGTATGTGAATTATTTTTAGAGAATGTGGATATCGTTTAGTGTCACTTTACATGGATTAAATTGGGTTTTCTGACTCTGATACAGTGGCAGTGCTTCCTTGATAACACTTAGCAGCAGTTGGTTGATTGATTTTACTTGTTGCCTGAAAGTGATCTCATTACTTTAAATGCTGCTTTCGTTTTTAAAAAATATCTAATGAAGCAGCACTACATAATATATTGGTTCTCTGTTAACAAGAGCACTAATATATATTTTTGTACATCATTACAGAGTTAACAAGATTGAAAACAGACTTCATTCTATCATATTTACTGTAATCTGTTTTTATAGGTTACACTCAATTTACGCAAAACAACACATCTACAATTATCATGCTATAAAATCGGTTAAATCCTAACTTTAAATCATATAAAGCGGTAAATCACAAGATACATGTATTTGAAGGAATAATTAATACATCTAATTTAATCGCCTTGCGCTCAGAACATGAATATAATTTTTCGTGAATTTGTTACAACGTTTGAATAATTTGTTGGTCTTCATGAACATATTACACACATTAACTACTTCAGCCCAGAAGGTTTACCCCCCCTTTATGACCAGGCCATTGTTTGCAATAACGCACTGCATTACTTTAACTAACAACTGCGTAGTCGTGCGACACTGTAGCCAAGTAAATATGATGTCCTTTTTTTCCCACAAATAGAGCTTTCTTTTGCTGGTATTTGATCACCTCTGCAAAAAACAAAACACAGAGCGCTACGAAGACCTCCAGCATATGAAGGGTGGATGAACAGAACTAATAAGCAGCTGAATCCAGGGAGGGAGGGAGGGGAGGGAAGGGAAAAGAAAAAAAAAAAAAAAAAAAAAACACAGGCAATAAAAAAGGTTGTAGTTGCAAATAGACATAGGCATAAAATGGTACAATACAATAGGGGACAATGGGATAGCATAAATAGGTTGATGATCCTAAAGGGGATAAAGTCCGTGGGCACTGAGCTGCTCTTCCACAGATGAGGAGGAAGAATCTGTATAGACAAAAAGAAGAGGGGAGAAGCGCTCTAAGTGCAGACAATTTATTGCAGATAACAAGGCAGGTGATATACACTCACTAGACATGAAGACTGAAAAGCTGTATGTGTCAAAGCAATCCTGCAGCCATCCTCTGGAGGGTGTCCTCTGGTCACAGGAAGCCGTATGCAGTACTGTCACTGGCGGTGGGAGGGAAGAAAGCCGGCTGTCTCCCACAACATCAGCGGTGAGCGGTCAAGCGGCTCGGATCTGCGGTTCCGTGTTGCGAGTGATGGATGGAGGCACTCTCACCCACAGGGATGGTGGGATCTGTCCGACCGCTCACCGCTGATGTTGTGGGAGACAGCCGGCTTTCTTCCCTCCCACCGCCAGTGACAGTACTGCATACGGCTTCCTGTGACCAGAGGACACCCTCCAGAGGATGGCTGCAGGATTGCTTTGACACATACAGCTTTTCAGTCTTCATGTCTAGTGAGTGTATATCACCTGCCTTGTTATCTGCAATAAATTGTCTGCACTTAGAGCGCTTCTCCCCTCTTCTTTTTGATCACCTCTGCGGTTTTTATTTTTCGTGCTCTAAACAAAAAAAGACCGACAATTTTGGAAAAAAAAAAAACAATATTTTTTACTTTCTGCTATAAAACATATCCAATAAAAAAATGGAAAAAAATAAAATATTTTCATCAATTTAGGCCAATATGTATTCTGCTACCTGTTTTTTGTAAAAAAAAAGAAAAAAAATTCCAATAAGAATATATTGCACAAAAGTTATAGCGTCTACAAAGTATGGAATACATTTCTGGAATTTTAATTTGTTTTACTTGTAATGGCGGTGATCAGCAATTTTTAGTGGGACTACGACATTGCGGAGGACAAATCTGACACTAAAGGACACTTTTTTGGGGACCAGTGACACCAATACAGTTATCAGTGCTAAAAAATGCACTGTCACTGTACTAATGACACTGGCAGGGAAGGGGTTAACAACACCAGGAGCGATCAAAGGGTTAAACGTGTTCTCTGGGAGTGTTTTCTGGGGGGGTGACAGGGATCCATTTTTCTGCTTAGTGGAAGCACATAATCTCCATCTTCCTCTTTCACAGAACGGCTTACAAAGGCAGGCCGCTGCTCTGCCTCTCTCTGGAACAATCGTGGGGTACCGGCGAACATCGGGTCTGCCTGGCCCACTGATTGGCTCCCACTGTGTCCAATCACAGCAGAAGTGGGTCTCCTGCGGCGCGCGTGTGTGGGCCAGATCCGAAACAAGAAATCATGTATGGGTATGTGATTTTGCGCAGGAGGGCCGTCCTGCCGCAGTATATATGCGTCCGGAAGAGTTTAAAAGTCCGGAAGAACTGTAACCAACGAAAGGGTGCTATTATCAATCTCACAAGAAAAAAAAAACAACAGTGTGCACTAGATATTAATAACAAAAATGTAAAATTCCACTTACATTGAAACAACGTCATCAATGCATATCATCAGTACCAGCTCATCACTACAAAAGCCAGGACTTGCAGATTTGGAAAGTCCTCTAGTTGGAAGCCAACAATTGTAAAGAAGGAGTACTAGGAGAGAAGACAAGCGCCACTCTAAGTGTAGTATGACTCGGTATTTATTAAAAATTCACCATACTGGGTACTCACAATATACAAAAGGTTAAACAGCAGTGGATATAATCTCAAGGGATCGGTTGGTCCAAATGCCTGGGGACACTTGCAGCACTTCCGGCGGCGGACTTCCGGGTTGGGCGTGAAGCGTAAAGCGTGGGGCGTGATGACGTAGGCGACGCGTTGTCGGAGCATGCGCTCCTTCCTCAGGCCTCTAGCTAGAGGCCTGAGGAAGGAGCGCGTGCTCCGACAGCTTTACGCTTCACGCCCAACCCGGAAGTCCGCCGCCGGAAGTGCTGCAAGTGTCCCCAGGGTCCGGATAACGCCGATCCCCATGGTTAGACACGGATCTTTGGAGCACTTCAGTTCCTTTCCGCCCAGGCATTTGGATTTTGAATTTTTAATAAATACCGAGTCATACTACACTTAGAGTGGCGCTTTTCTTCTCTCCTAGTACCCTGCAAGTTTATCTTCTCCACTTGTGACAAGCTGCCTTCAAGTGTTCATAGACCTGTTGTATTTATGGACTTTATGGACTTTTCAGATATCGTTTAGGTCCGTTATTGTCCTATATGTCCCCACAGTAGGTCTATTAAGGTTCACCTCTGAGTCCTTGTTGCGCCAGTACACCCTTGTTTGAACAATTGTAAAGAAGACCACCAGTAGATGCTGGAGAAGTCATGGGAGACAAATTGCAGAAGAGTACCATGCTGGTACTAAAAGGAGACCAAATCTGTGTGGGGAGTGATACAGACCCTCCACTGAGTTTACATGTTTCGAAGCCTGTGCCCCTTCATCAGAGACTGGAGCCCCCAAACATGTAACTGCAAGATTTTTACTTCATATTTATGAAATACTATTCTGTAAAGACCCCAAATAGCCTGTTTTGTGAATCCGAATAACCAGCTGTCAGATTGTGCACATACCTGAATTAGTCAGCGGAGGGACATCACCTACCTTACCTCTAGAATTAGTCAGCAGAGGGACATCATCTAACCCACCTCTAGCACCTGCCTGGATTTTAAACCTGCAAGAGCATTCAATAGATACAGAGTTTACGTGTTACTAAACCCACAACAGTAAAATCAGTCTATACAGTATATGCAGGAAGCATGCTAGTTATACTCACTGTGGAACCGAATGAGTATATCCTCTGCTTTATGTAAAAATTCTGTTTGACCCTGTCTTCTCTGACCCCCCCCCCCCATTCTTCCATTGACTCCCATATATTTCCTGATATTTACAGAGCCAGGGGACAGGCTGCACATGCTCAGTTTGGTGTGTATTTCTATAAATATTTTTTTCCTGGGAGAGTGCATGTGATCAGTACAGGGCCAATCAGCACTGTTTAGACAGAGGGTCAAGGGTCCTGCATTCTCATAGGATAAATGTGGGAGAATAAAAACTCAGAGGCATAACTAGAACCTTCAGGGCCCCGGTGCAAGACACCATGAAGGGCCCCCCGGACCCCTGGCCGGGCCCTTTCCTTCAAGCCTGTGGCTCTTCCCTCTGATCCTGGGGCCCTTTACTCTCGTTGCGGGGCCCTTTATTATGGTCCCGCAGCAGGACCCTTTCACAAGTTCTGCAGTGGGCCCCCTTCCTGCCATCTTGGGGCCTCCCCACGGTGGTGGAAGGCCAGGGCCTGGTCGCAAGTGTGACCTTTGCGATCCTGGAAGTTCACCCACTGGTGTCAGTAGTTTTTATTTTTTGGTATTTTAATTGTATTATTTTTTTACCATTTTATTTTATTTTTTACAATGTCACTGACTATGACTTCGTCCATTCAGAAAAGGAAGGAGCAGGTAAATTACATATTTACCGACCCCTTCCTGGTTCTCTATTGTGACACATCCCCTGCAGCAAGTGGCAGGAGAGGGGAGGGAGCACAGTGGGGGGGGGGGGGGGGGGGCGGGGGAGCACACAGGGGCCCAGAAACAGCAGAACATAAGTGAACTGGATAGGAGGAGTGGCAGGGACAGCATACAGAAGAACCAATCTCCACCATTTTCCTTCTGCAGCTACAGGAGGAGGGTAATTTCTCTACATGCTGCCCCTGCTGCCCCTACTATCCAGGTGCACAGGGGAGCCGCACAGGCCCCCTGGAGCATGGGGCCCGGTTGCAATTGCAACTCCTGTAGTTACGCCCCTGTTAAAACTTCTTCAACAAGTTTGAACCAGACACTGATAGAAGTCACAAGACTGCTCTAACTGCTGATGAAATAATAGTATTTAACAGTTTAGGCAACATTCAGAGTGAAGACGTCATAAATAAAAGCAACCTACAGCCCATCAGAGTGCAGGGTTCAGGAGTATGTAAAGTACATAGTGCAGGGGTCATGAATAACATACAGGGTTTACCATGATATTTCCTCGTATAGGATAATTCTAGGCAAAACACAACAAAGTTACTTCATTTTTATAACATGAAATGGAGTATTTGCTACATGATGTTATGCTTCTGTAAGTGCCAGACATTATGACAGCATTTCTGTCGAACCTAAAAATCAAGGAAAAAATTTGATGCATGGGGAATGGCTTACTGATCCAGGTCTTCTCTTTTTCATCCAATCGCTGCTGTACAGTTGAAAAGTGGTTCTCCATGTAAAGAGGGAACCAAAAGCACATTCTAGCAGTAGTTTTAACTATAAACAATACATGACTCGGAGGGCAGAACTGGCACATAGGGGCATCATCATCATTTAGATTTGCTAAGGCAGCATGATAACTTAACCAAACCACATGTTCCCTCAGCCCCAACAGCCTTTCCTCCTCCACTGTCTGTGCACTGACTCTCAGCCAGTAGACTAGGCGATACATGCCTACTGATGCTGCAGGCCAACCCAGCAGATAAGCGAGATACTTCAAATAAAATGATTTCCTGCCTATTGCCACTGGCCCAGATAATGGGACTTTCAACTGATGATTCAAATCAAACCAGTGGTACACACTTGTGCATCAGAAATTCATAAACTTACCCTCAACTCATTTCATCAAACATGAAAAAGTTACCCAAAAGTCATTTGTATATTCTCACCTTGTTCGGGTTATGCCGCAGCTCTTGTGAAATCAGATATAATCAGCGCAAATATGTCTTCAACTCAGTGCACCAAATAATGAGTAACATTTATTAATACCAACTAATGGCCTATGTTGAAGGCCTGCTGTGACTGCTGCCAACAGTTATTAGAGCATGTTCACTAGTGACTCTATAATCTTTAAAAGCTGTGATATAAAAATAAAGGGCAGCGCAACCATACAGTATGTGCAAATTACAATCAATAAAAAATATTAAATCCAATGTGTTTTAGTGATAGAAAAATAGTCCAAACTGTAGATATCAACTCTGCATCTGTGAAAGACTCCACGTGGCAGTTCAACTTCATAATACAGTGTGTTTAGTGACCACCACCTATAGACAGAATGCCTGCTCACCTCCCAGTAATGACCCCATGACAGAGTCACAATCGTCCCGTACGTCTGGTATGATGTCTTAATAGGAAGAAGTGGGAACACTCCTGTAGAGAACACCTTTGGACCGTGTTATTCCACTTCTAAAAACTCGATCATCCATATATGACCAGAAAAACAAAATGGAAAACCATAGTACTCTCTGCTAAAATCATTTATTAAAAACTAAATACAGGGATTAAAAACACTGACTGAACTAAAATGAATATCAAGCATGTCATCAGCTCACCATGCTGATACAAGGGTACACAATGTCCTGGAAAAACAGGTCCTCCCACCTGTACGCGTTACTCCCCTTCTAGGGCTTCTTCAGCAAGTGGGGAGCTGTCATTGAAGAAATAATTATTTAGACACACCTATCACATCATTGGTCTAATTACCTTCTGCAGACTGTGGACACCTGTGAACCTATACTGGGAGTAATAAATGGCCATTGGTGTCTCGAACATGGGTCACCGTTTCCTTTTCCTCCTGACTGCTTGTAACCCCTATGACCGTTTCCGCTCTATTCCCGCTAACCAGAAGTGACGTATTGGTCAACAGACCTGTCGTATTGGGAGGGGCAACACCCAATGGCGATTGTAACTCTGTCATGGGGTCATTACTGCTAGGTAAGGAGGCATTCTGTCTATAGGTGGTGGTCACTGCACACACTGGATAATCAGGTTGAACTGTCAGATGGAGTCTTTCACAGATGCGGAGTTGATATCTACAGTTTGGACTATTTTTCTGTCACTAATACACATTGGACTTAATATTTTTTTATTGACTAAAATTTGTACATGGTTGCGCTGCACTTTATTTTTATATCACATGCTGAAGCTCTTAACACACAGAAACCAAAAGCAGGCATACCCTAATATTATACTGTTATATGAAGTTTTACAAAAGGATAGGAATCTTGATAGTCAGCCTTGTGACTGTAATTTTCAAATTTTACTGGTGCATCGCTGTCCATTTCCAGGTTTAGGGCACATGCATGGGCGCCTCCTAGAGTGGTCATGTTTCCCAGATTGCCCTGGGACAGTCCTGCTTTATGCAGGTCTGCCTCCTGATCCTGGGCACCTTCATTCCGGGACAATACAGTGTGCCAGAATGAAACTGACACACCTGATGCAGCCGTTCGCGATTTAGCATTGATGCAGAGAACGGCTGCATCAATTGCCGATGACGTCATCTTGGAGCGCTGTTTATCCTGCAGAAACACAGCAAGAGGTGGAAAAAGCCCCCTCCCCTTCCTAATTGGGTGCTTTCACAAAGGAGGAGCCGTTGGTGTTAGCCAGCCCTGTTTTCCTGCCTCCAGCCGCTGAGGGCACCCCTAGCCGCAGGTGTTCGTTATGTATTACAGCCATGGGAGCCTGGGCGTCCTGACTCCCGGACAGAATACGGGACGCTTCTGTGCTCAGTCCTCCTCCTCAGTGTCTAACAGACGTCGGCAGAGTTGTATAAAGTACTCAAAACCCATACTTGAGTAAAAGTACAAGTGCTCGATCAAAAAGTGACTTGAGTAGAAGTGGAAGTGCTCGATCAAAAAGTGACTTAAGTAGAGGTACTAAAGTATTCAAAATTTTTTGTACTTACCGTAAGTATTGCAAGTATTTTTTTTTTAAATTTTGCTACTCAAGTACTGAAAGTAAAAGTACCAGTAGTTTTGAAAAAAAAATTGCTACTCAAGTACTGAAAATAAAAGTACAAGTACTGTGTTATGTAGTTATTAAAGAAAGAAGTCAAAAGTTTTAACATCATATTGTTTTTTATTTTTTCAAATGCAGCTTTTATTTATACATACAGTAGTATTTATTTTCGTATGCGCTGATAATACACATGTTTTGAGCTTCATGAAACCTGCCATCTACTGTTCTGGCAGTGGTAATTTTTATAATTGTAACTAGTAACTATGCAGCATAAAAAAAAATATCGGAGTAGAAGTATTGAAATCATTGAAAGAATGTAGTGAAGTAAAAGTGGAAGTAGGAGAAAAAAATTATACTCCAGGAAGTACCGCCTTTCGGTACTTAAGTACAGTAGTGAAGTAGTTCTACTTAGTTACTATACATCTCTGGACATCGGGTACATTAAGTACTAGTAGTAGATCCCTATGGCTGAATTTAGCTTTGTGCATAGATTTGTACATATCAAGTAGGGGAAGCTCATTTTAGATTCGTCTTCTTGAGGCTTCATTTTTTCCAATTTTTACTCAAGATCCCTTAGGTCATTTGTATTCCTTTTGTAGTCTAAAGTATGGGGTTTCTTTTACATGCAACTTTAGTGTCTTAGATAGAAAAAGCATTTATTTAATGTATGTTAGCCTAACATTGAAAGAAAAATGACACTCTTTGAATATAAGTGGCTTCCTGCAACTGCAATGTTAGGCTAACATACATTACACAAATGCTTTTTCTATCAAAGGCACTAAAGCTGCATACAAACCCAGCCGACTGCATTGTAGGCCGAGCAACATTTCTTAAATAGGTAAGGGGCGGGGCCACCTGGTGACCTCACATGGTGGCACGGCCCCCTTGTGATGTCACTGACCGGTGCATGCTAGTGGGGGGTGTCCCTGAAGGGCAGTTTGGAAATGTGGTCACCCTAGCACCCCCCCCCCCCTGCTGACACCCACTGTGATTGTTCATGTCCAATCACAGCCCACACCTGAGGTGACAATCAACGCAGGGCCCTGGACAGAGAGAACGGTCAGGGATAAGAAACAAAGAGATCTTTAGTATAAAGCAGCATATATTACACACATTAAATATTGTTAGGCACACTTTTAACTCCTTGACTACCTGAAATGTTAACTCCTTCCTAGCCAGTGTCATTAGTGCAGTGATAGTGTATAGTATTATCACTGATCACTGTGTTAGGCTGGGTTCGCAATTGTGCCATCACAGACATCCCATGGGATTCACACCACATTGCTCTGCAGATCACATGCAATGTCTGTGTGATGCAAATTCAGTCATACAAACTGTAACCGCATTGCATTCACACCAAAATGGCGCAGGACCCTTTTTTTGGTTCGCATTGGAATCAGATCGCATGGGTGTTCACACCTATGCTATCCTATTCCTGCACCATTTGACAGTTCACACTGCGATCTGAGAATCGATCTGAGGGTGTCAATAACTTTATATTGACACCCTCAACGGTTCGCAGATGTCAGTGAGAGCCACTATGTGATTCAGGTGCGATGCAGGAACCGGCACTGAGTCGCAGGGTTTCCTGCATTAAACCAATGTGAATCGGAACTTAGTGTCACTGGTGATGTCAGTGGCAGTTAGTCAGTTCCCACTCAGTAACAGTTAGTGTAAGAGGAGGGCTGCCTGCCAGTGTGGAGCAGCATTGGGCTAGTGGGCGGGGCTTGTGTGTGATCCCAGAGCAGTGCTGCAGCGGGCCGTGTACAGGGCAGCACCTGAGGACAGCTGCATGACTATAGCAAAGTCTGGAGTCTCGGAGTCATCTGTTTACTTCTGGCTTATCACACACTGGATGTGAAGACTGTAATAGGAGATTTTGGAGCTCTTGTGGAGATACATTGCGATCATGACCCCCTATAATTAAGGGGTCAACTTCTTTTGGTAAGAAGTATTTTATCCGAGCACTGGGTGTATGGTGATTGGTGAAGGCATTTCACATCAAGTCCAATTGAATTTGCTGCTGGAACTTAAAGTTTGCACCGAGCACTTTTCAAGGACTATGTTTATTATTTTTATTATTGCTATATTCATTGGAATATTCACCTTTAAATAATTGGTTCAGGGGCGCATGCGCGGCAGCTCCTGAGATGGCCGCTTGAAGCCGGAGCTCCGTCCCGCCTCGGATGATCACGGATCCCCGAGCAGCTATAACAGCTTGGATCGTGTCACCGGAGATACCGCCAGGCGGAGGAACATCAGCGGCACCGATCTATGTATCCGGGATCGGTCCGCAGGGATCTTTCAGCGTCCTTTTTCACTTTAGAAAGCCTGTCAGGGAGAGTTAAGATGGCGGACACCGCTCTTCTGAGCCCACACAGACCGCAGGAGCTTGCTCCACAATCGGGACAGGATTACTCTCTCTGCTCGGCGGGGGACTCGCCTGCGAGTATTCCACATGTGGAATCTGCATCACCTGCATCTACTGAATCGTTACTGGGTCTTATGCTCCATACCCTCCCGGGAACTCCTATGGAGGCGAGCGCGGTCTTCCCGCCATCACCTTTTTCTGGAGCTGAGCTCTTACCTGGTCCTCAGGCTCAAATGGAGGCCATGTTTTCTAAATTTGCTGAAATGTTAGACAGAGGCTTCACAGCCACTGCAGCTAAAATCACAGGGGACATTAAAGCTGACCTTTCTAATATTGGCTCACGTATTGAAGCTATTGAGGGCAAAATGGATATCACTATTGCTAAAACAAATCAGAACTCTGACCGTATTCAAGAGCTTCATGAACAATTGGAAGCTGCCTTCTTAAAAATCGACGACCTTGAGAACAGGAGTCGGCGCTATAATTTTAGAATCCGGGGGATCCCGGAATCTTTTCAGGAAGTTCACACCACAGTACAATCCCTAATTAAGGAACTTCTGCCTGATGTAGCTCCTCACAAGCTCGAGCTGGACAGGGCTCACAGGGCGCTGCAGTCACCGCGCCAAGATGGTCTCCCTAGAGACATTATAGTAAAGCCTCATTATTATAGTGTCAAAGAAGAAGTCATGCGCAAGTCTCGCTATAATGACCACCTCACTTTCCAAGGTTTGCCCATTCAAATTTTTACAGATTTATCCCCCTCCACCATCCAACGCCGCAGATCCTTCAAACCTTTGCTGGAGGCCCTGGTTCAGCATAACATCAAGTATAGATGGTCGTTCCCATTCAGCCTCAAGTTTGACTTTAAGCAGAAGTCTTACGCTTTCTCCACCTTTCAGGAGGGTGAAAAGCTCCTGTTGAAACTGCGCATCATCTCTCAGGGACCTTCCTCACCTCCGCGTACAGCAGCTCCCAGCTCATCCAAGCGTCAGTTGCCTACTAGCCCTGTCTCCCCCCTGTGGCACAAGTCAGCACCCAAGAAGTCTAAAGATGGTCGTCCTCCATGAAAGGCTCCAGTTCACCCTTGAACCATTTTCTTTGTTCCACAGTGACGTCTGGAACTCTCCTGTTGATACCCGGTACCAGCGGGTGACATTTGTTTTTTTTTTTTTTTTTTTTTTTTTTTTTTTTTCTTTTCTTCCTCTCATTTTCAATTCTCATTTTTTGAGACCTTCCTGACTTTCGGGTGACTAGTTTTTGTACCACTGAAGGAAAGCGTATTTCATAATTTATCTTTGTTCTCATTTTGGATAACTTGGTTCCCCCTTGGCTAGGCTGGCCTGTCCAGCTCACTGGGTTGGTCTGGACCTGGGGGCTTATTGACATTTTCCTATGGCATTGTTCTGTTTATTTCTGATGTATACCTGGTTGCATTTGTAGTCTTTTGCTTCCTTCACGGATACATATGGGTTTTTGGCTGCTGTTTTCACCTTATAGTGTTTTTATGTTTTTTTTGGGGGGATCCGGATCTCTGGGGCGGTGATCATGCCCCACTTCCCATCTTGGTTACTGATTTTTTCCAGTTAGCCAACATGGGATCGTCCCTCTCTACTGAGGGGGATGATCGTTCTGATACAACGGTCCTTTTGGACCGTGTTTGTTGTTTGTCCTTGTATGTCTTATATGTTTATGTGTACATCATTACGGTTTCTGCAAACCAATGTTACTTGATAGGGTTCCTGGGATTACTCACCCAAAGCGGATGCACTTTGCGCCTGGAACTCTTCTTCTCTTTCCTATCCTCACCTGTTTTTCATTTCTTTGACCCTTTTTCTTTTTTATTAATGTCCAGGGAGACCTCCTCATGGCACTTCCGGTTCTCTACGTCCTATAACACGCTGGTTGGTGCCCTCATCATCTTCTTAGGTAAGGTCATTTCTTTACAGCTTGGTCGCACTCCCTACATATATGGCTCCCAACAATAACTCATCTCTGCACCTTCGCTTAGCCTCACAAAATACACAGGGTTTGAACTCACCAATAAAGCGTAGAAAAGTGCTCCAGTACTTCCACTCCCAGAAAGTGGACATACTTTTGCTCCAGGAGACGCACTTCCCGGCACACTATAGACCTACCTTCTTACATGCAAAGTACCCGACCTTCTACATGGCCAATGCCCCTAATAAGACTAAGGGGGTTGCTATCCTATTGTCTCGTAATTGCACTTTTACTCTTGTCTCAACCTATTCCGACCCTGAGGGCAGGTATCTACTAGTCAAAGGATACATTGCAGGTATCCTGTATTCCCTGATATCTTACTATGCCCCCAATCAGAACCAGCTCCAGTTCTTTCGGTCTATGTTTGATACCCTGGGTCCTCTCTTGGAGGGAGTGAGAATTTTTGGGGGTGACTCTAATGTGGCATTTGACCAACGACTAGACAAACGGAAACCATCCAATGCTCAGGGTTTGGCTCCTTCTAAACAGAGCCTAAGTATATGCAAGCTGCTAGACAGTCAGGGCCTGGTGGACATTTGGAGGGAAACCAACCCCACTGGGAAGGACTACACACACTTTTCCCACCCACACCTTTCCTTTGCCAGAATTGACCATGTCCTAGTGTCTTCACAGCATGTTCCACTGGCCAGAAAAGCTTACATCAAGGACTCCCCGTGGTCTGATCACTCTGGAGTCTTCCTGCAGTTTATGGGAGGTGAGAACCTTACTCGCGAGTTTCGGTGGAAACTCAATGAGTCTCTCCTTAGCAACCCCAGCATTGTTACAGAAATTGATAAGGCTATACAGGAATATTTCCATCTGAACGGCTCCCAGGAGACCTCACCTGAGATCCTCTGGGCGGCTCACAAAGCCACGATTAGGGGGGTCTTGATTCAAATATCTTCCCGCACCCGTAAATCGAGGTCACTTGACATTGAGAGGCTTGAAAAAGAGTTTCAGGACTTGGGTCGGCTTCATAAACTGAATCCTTCCAGGCATTCTGCAGAAGCATTGGGGGCTGTCAGACTAGCTTTAAACTTGGCTCTGACTACCAAAGCTGACAAATATTTGCGATGGTCCTCAGCCAAATTCTATCGCCACACAGATAGGATAGGCACGCTTTTAGCCAGAAGGCTACACCCCCAGGCTCGCTCATACACCCTTCCAAAGCTAAAAGTCGCGGGCGGGAGGTTGACTCAAAATCCCCAACGCATTTTGCAACATTTTCAAGACTATTTTAAGAGGATCTATAATCCCTCCTCCACTCCGGATCCCTCGGTGGTGAACAATTATCTGTCCTCTGTTGCTCTCCCTAAGCTTAGGGAGACGCACCGGTCTATCCTCGAACAACCATTTACGGTTGAGGAGGTCAAATTGACGATTAAAAACTTGAAGACGGCTTCAGCACCAGGCCCAGATGGTTTTCCCAACATCTATTATAAAACGTATGCCTCCACTTTAGCGCCCTATTTGACTGACTTTTTCAACAGCCTACGCTCTGGTGCTCCATTAGATAAGACTTTGAATTCCGCATTCATCTCAGTTTTGCCCAAGCCGGAGAAGGATCCTAGTATGGTCGACAATTATCGGCCTATTTCGCTTATAAATAATGATATTAAACTTTTGACAAAAATGTTGGCGGACCGCTTAGCTACATTTATTGCGTCATATATTCATAAGGATCAGGTGGGCTTTATTCCAGGACGGGGGGGACCGGATCAGACGCGCAGGGCAATTGACCTTATCTCCCTCCTTCAGTCACATTGGGATGGTGGGACTCCTCAGAAAGGGTTCTTGCTCTCATTAGACCTTCATAAGGCCTTCGATTCCATCTCTTGGGGGTACCTATTTAAGGTGCTCCAGGGTTGGGGCTTTGGAGACCATTTCTTGAACATAGTTAGGGCACTTTACTCCGCCCCGGTGGCACAAATTAAACTTCAGGGGTTCTACTCGGATAACTTGAAGATCTCTAGCGGCACGAGACAGGGGTGCCCTTTATCACCCCTTTTATTTGCTATTGCAATTGAGTCATTAGCCATCTCTATTAGGGACAATCCTGACATCAAAGGGGTCCAATGTGGACCTACTATGCATAAATGTGCTCTATATGCTGATGATTTATTGTTATTCCTTACGTCTCCCATGGTTTCTCTTCCACATGTCTGCCAGGCTCTTAACGCATTCTCGAAAGCTACTGGTTTAAAGATAAATTATTCCAAGTCGCAAGCGTTGAATGTAAACCTATCTCCCCCAGAGGTGCTCCAACTCCAGAATAATTTTGATTTTATATGGGCTTCTTCCTCCATTCCCTACTTGGGTATCAAGTTAACGTCAACGGTCGACCAATTATTCGGGGCTAATTACCCGGGATTACTTAGACACTTAGAAGCCGAAATGAATGGATGGTCTCGTTTGCGCTTATCCTGGTTAGGTAGGATTAACTCAGCTAAAATGACCCTGTTACCTCAAATTTTGTATTACTTCCGCTCACTCCCGATTCCAGTTCCCAGGGCGTTTTTGAAGAAGTTGCAAGCTAGAATCACAAAGTTTATCTGGGGATCTAAAGGCTGTAGACTGTCTAAAGGGGTGCTGTTTCGCTCACGGAAACAAGGGGGGTTGGGGGTACCAAACTTGCACTGGTATTACCAAGCAGCACACCTAGCTCAGTTATCTGATATTTACAAACGCTCAGGTGTTCCCGACTGGGTGTCCATTGAACGCCAGGCGACCCCCCGGCACACTCTGGATTTTCTCCTCTGGTGCGCCATCAAGCTTAGACCGCCCTTGATGTCCCCTACACTTTCTCATTCCTTCCATATATGGGATGCTCTTAGGAATCACCCGGCTCTCACATCATTCATCAGTCCGTTGGCACATATATTTAGGAACCCATTGTTTCCCCCGGGTACCGACATAATGGCGTTCAAGTGGTGGCTGGACAAGGGGCTATATCGTATTGGACACTTTTTTACGCTTTCGGGTCCCATTACTGAAAAATATTGCATTCAGAATCTGAAAATGCCACCCTCTGAACGGTTTAGATTTCTTCAATTATCACACTTTTTGCACTCTCTATGGGTTTCCAAACCTATTCCACCTCGCACTACTCAATATGAAGCCTGGTGTGGACAATTAACGGACCGTAAGGGTGGAATCACAATCATATACAACTCTTTAGCTTCACGTTCTTCGAAAACACCATATATGCAGGCTTGGGAGTCTGACCTAGCTTTTGAATGGCCCACGGAGGTTTGGTATCAAAATTCTTTTAGAGCTTTCCAAGGTGTCCTCAATATATCCCTGATTGAAGCTAATCTAAAGGTAATGATGCGTTGGTACTTGGTACCATCGCGACTCTCACAAATTTTCCCGTCCACATCGCCTCTTTGCTTTCGAGGTTGCGATTCAACAGGTGACATGATGCATGTATGGTGGACTTGCCCTAAAATTAGGGGCTTCTGGAACAAAATTTTTAATGTTATCCGCAGAATTACCGGAGTGGCCCTAATAAAATCCCCTCAGATTGCATTGCTACATGCCAGGGATTTCCATGCCAGCAAGTCCGCTAGGAGACTCATTCACTTTATCCTTACGGGGGCAAAATTGACAATAGCAGGTATGTGGAAATGCCCATCGGTTTCCTTCGCCAGGGCTAAGCGGAAAATATCATGGATCATGTCACAGGAAAAGTTGGTCAGTGTATTGGAAAATTCGTTGACACGGTTTGAAGCTACTTGGGAACCCTGGGCCGAATATGTTAAGGTTCCACTGGTCTAAGTAATGTTCTGGGTGCCTGGATTTTTGATACTTATCAATAGGTTCACTCTCCCTGGATTCTGTCTCTGTCTCTACTTTTTCCTCTTCCTCTCTTTCCCCTTTCTTTTCTGACCTCTCTTTCTTCTTCTCTCTTCCTGATTGTTTTGAGCCGGAGGGATCACCCTTTTGGTTTTAGATACTGATTGTCACGGTCACGATTTCCTATAATTGGGGTGTCTCTTTTTATGGTCTTCATGGTCTGACAATGATTTAAGAGGTGCCTTATATGAGATTTGGATCTGCACAGCCGGTTTTAGTACCTATGCTTTATTAGGAGTGTACCTGGACACAGCAGGTTCCCAATAGGGGTGCCAGGGATACTCCTCTTATTTTGTCTCGTTTTAGTTTTCAATTTCCATGCCTGATCTCTTGTATTGCTCTCATATGTAACGGTCTTGTGACCTTCACCTCCTTTTAATGACTTTTGTTATACAGTTGTAGTCTATGTTTACTGTTCCTTTGCTGCCCCTTACGCAATCTAATGTGACCATTTGCTGTTGTATTATCTTTGTATATCTCAATAAAATCTATTGAATAAAATGTAAAAAAAAAAAAAAAAAAAAAAAAAAAATAATTGGTTCATATGTTTATGTTATTTATGCATTAGCACTTTATTGTGAGTATACTGCTGAGCGCAATAACCCACATTCACTATCACATATTGCGTTTTCACGTTTTTATTGCTGCTCGCTAGAGGAAGAAATTCCCTAATTTTTCACATTTATATATTTATTGTTAAATATCACTCCATTTGCGCAGTTCTTTTTTCGGTTACACCGAATTTTGTTTTTCTAGTGTAAGATTTCCCGCTGCACTATCGCAGTCCCATTATAAGTCGCTGATCACCGCCATTAGTAGTGTATAAAAAATAAAAAAAATTACAGTTTATATACCATAGTTTGTAGACACTATAACTTTCAATCAAACCAATCAATAAACACTTATTGGGATTTTTTTTTACCAAAAAAAATACCAAAGACAGAATACATTTCAGCCTAGATTTATAACATTTTTTTTTTTTTTTTTTTTTTTTTTAATAATTCTTTATTTAAAGTATCCAGCATACACAGAGCTGTAAGTCACATTAGACAGATACATGCATGAAGTGAATCAAAGAGATCCTGAACTAACCTGAAATACAACATCAGTTATAGTTAGCATGAAGTGCATGGGCGACCTTCCCGGAACATACAGCAATAACAAAATCAACATAGCTTAAAGTGGGGTAGGAGGGGACGCCTCTCTTGGATCAAATTGTTGCTGCCACCATGAATGCATGGGATAAAGCATTTTTCACATTAAATCAAGTGAAAGGGTAAGGTAAGAAATATAGAAAGGAAGGAGTGGGAGAGACCAGTAGGGGAAGGTAGAGAATAAAAAAAGGGGAGGGGGGAGAGGAAAGGAGTAAGACTGTTATAGTTGATGGCAGAAGGTTGAATTGCCCCGAAGAACTAGAGAAAGGAAGAAGTGAGAGAGAAAACAGTAGGGGAAGATAGAGAATAAAAATGGGGGGCAGAGGGAGGGATTGGGGACAGGAAAGGTGTAAGACTGGTATAGTTGCTGGCAGAGGGTTGAAGGGCACCGAAGAACTAGAGAAAGGAAGAAGTGAGAGAGAGAACAGTAAGGGAAGGTAGAGAAAAAAAGGGGGAGGAGAGAGGGGGGGGGAAGGGAGTAAGACTGGTGTAGTTGCCGGCAGAAGGTTGAAGGGCCCCAAAGAACTAGAGAAAGGAAGGAGTGAGAGAGAGAGAACAGTAGGGGAAGGTAGAGAAAAAAAGGGGGGGGGAGAGGGAGGGAGTGGAGACAGGAAGGGAGTAAGACTGGTATAGTTGCCGGCAAAGGGTTGAAGGGCAGCGAAGAAATAGAGAAAGGAAGGAGTGAGAGAGAGAACAGTAGGGAAAGGTAAAGAAAAAAAGGGGGGAAGGGGGTGGGGGAGAGGAAGGGGGTAAGACTGGTATACAGTGTTGCCAGCCCCCCGGAGTAAAATTTACTGGCAGAATGCCAAAATTTAAAGACAGCACCAATTTTTTACTGGCACTGCAGAAATGTACATAAAATAGCTGTTTTCAGTGCTAAACCGTGCAAATATGAATAATTAAACTATAAACATGTAGATAGTGCTATTAGCAATGTGTTTAAGTTAAACAAAAGTCATAAACCATATTTCTCCATTTACATGAAGGTCAGATTAATATAACCCAGCCAGCACAGAGTTCCCCCATATATCAGAGTGTGCAGGATTTCCCCTTACAGTGTAACTCTGACGTAAAGAGGAATGCTGCAGATCTTGATTTAAGGGGGACTCTGATGTAAGCGGGTGCTCTGGTGACCAGAAACCACCTTATATCAGAGTCCACTGCATTCTCCTTTACATCAGAGTTTCCACTTACATCAGGGTCTGCAGCATTGCCCTTTACATCAGAGCTCCCTTTTACATCAGGGTCCACAGAGTTCCCCCTTGCACTGTAAGGGGAGAATCCTGCAGACTCTGATGTAGAAAAGAATATCAGGAACTCTGATGTGGGGGGGGGGAATCTGGTGACCAGAGACCCCCTTCCGCAGATTAATTACACTAAGGTAAGGGGGGAGGGATTCCCTGCTGTAAGTGGGAAACCTTTATCTTAGTTCCCCCTTACATTATTATATTCATCCAGCCCTTACATCAGGCGGCGCTGTCACTTACCTGAGGGTGGTCAGAGGTTGCGGACATCATACAGGAGGTGGTTAGAGGCTGTGGACATGATTCCAGAGGTGGTCAGAGGATGCGGACATGGTACAGGAGGTATTCAGAGGCTGCAGACACCCCCATTTCCCCCCCCCCAACAGTAGTGTTCTAATCTGCCCCCCTTCACCCTCCACATCACTGTCCACCTCTGCCACCCTTTACATCACCCTCCCACAGCAGAGTCCTCCTCTGCCCACCTTCATATACCCTCTACAGCACTATCCTTCTCTGCCCCCACTTCAGCCCCCACAGCACTGTCCTTCTCTGCCCCCACAGCACTGTCCTTCTCTTCCTCCTGCCTTTAGCCCCCCACAGCACAGTGTCCTTCTCTGCCCCACTTCAGCCCCCACAGCTCTGTCCTTCTCTGCCCCCTGCTTTTAGCCCCCCATAGCACAGTGTCCTTCTCTGCCCTCACAGCACTGTCCATTTCTGCCCCCACAGCACTGTCCTTCTCTGCCCCCTACTTTTAGCCCCCCATAGCACAGTGTCCTTCTCTGCCCCCACAGCACTGTCCATTTCTGCCCCCACAGCACTGTCCTTCTCTGCCCCCTGCCTTTAGCCCCCCACAGCACTGTCGTCCTCCGCCCCCTGCCTTTGGCCCCCCACAGCACAGTGTCCTTCTCTGCCCCCACTGCACTGTCCTTTTCTGCCCCCACAGCACTGTCAATTTCTGCCCCCACAGCACTGTCCTTCTCTGCCCCCTGCTTTTAGCCCCCCATAGCACAGTGCCCTTCTCTGCCCCCACAGCACTGTCCATTTCTGCCCCCACAGCACTGTCCTTCTCTGCCCCCTGCTTTTAGCCCCCATAGCACAGTGTCCTTCTCTGACCCCTGCCTTTAGCCCCCATAGCACAGTGTCCTTCTCTGCCCCCTGCCTTTAGCCCCCATAGCACAGTGTCCTTCTCTGCCCCCTGCCTTTAGCCCCCAAAGCACTGTCCTTTTCTGCCCCCACTTCAGCCCCTACAGTACTGTCCTTCTCTGTCCCTGGGACCCCAGCCAGTTCTCACATGAGTCTCCTCTTCTTCTTCTCTTTAGCCGCAGGCCGCAGCGCCAGCAAGACAGTGTCACTGTCTTTTAAAAATGGGGCCAACTGTCGCCAGTTCGTCACTGCGCATTCGCCCGTCCAGCCGGAAATAGGCAAGCTTTTCCGAGCCCGACAGGCTTCGGAACGGCGCATGCGCAGTTGCGTGGCGGCCCCGTTCTGACATCTTTATTACGGGCGCTGCTGCCCGTAACGGGCATTTATGGGCAGCCAGAAATTGGGCTAAAATTCACGGGCTGCCCGTAAATCTACGGGCGGTTGGCAACACTGCTGGTATAGTTGCCAGCAGAGGGTTGAAGGATACAGGATACACTCAGTATGCGAAGAGGGCCTTCACTTCTTCCGAGAATGTGAAAATGTTCCAATAAATCCAGGTTTTGGAATACATCTCATGCCTGTTTTGGGCAGAGAGTAACAAGTTTTCCATCTTGTTCATTCTTTTTTTTTCATATATTTTTACCAGAAAGCAGAACATATTGGGTAATTTTTCAAAATATTCAGTCTTTTATTGTTCATATAATAAAAAACCCAGTGGTGATCAAATACCACCAAAAGAAAGCTCTATTTGTGTGAAAAAAAAAATGATATAAATTGTGTTTGCATTGCATGACCGTGCAATTACCAGTTAAGGTAGCACAGTGCTAAAAAGCAAATAAATGTCCGGGTCACAAAGGGGGTAAAACCCTCCGAAGTTGAGTATATTTTTCTAGGTGTTTGATCTTTTCTAACTGAGCCACTGAGTTTTCTCTTACAATGATGTAATCTTACAAGCAGAGAACTCTAGAAGACTCTTCGAATCCTAATGACTGACCTGATCATTTTTACTATCAGAGTGTCCAATCAGCCAACAGAAAAAAGAAAGACAGCTTTAAATAATTGTTTTGTGTCTTGAGTTGTCTACGGCAGAGGCGATCACACAGTGAATAAATGACTGCACTAAGTCTGCATGTATTGGAACGTGTTTCGGGAGGCAGACTTGTTGCAGTTGAGTGATGTTGGCAATCAGTGTGCTTGTATTCAGTGAAAGGGTAGAATAGCAAAAGACAGACTGTCAGTCTATCAATGCACCATAAGCACAGAGAATAAAGATATGACTGCTACACACCCAGAGACTCATTGTTTGAAAAGAATTCTCAGGAATAAACTGAGCCATGTGATATGCAATGGAAACCTTACACTTTATTATGAGCGTTGCAAACCTCTAGCGGAAATAAATTAAAGGTAGATGCAATGCACCTACAGAAACTATTAAAAAGAAGCAGAAAAGGAGCTTTCCATAGATAAAACAATTTGCTTAAATAAAAAAAGAAATACATTTAATGTAAAACCGATAAAACAATTGTACGTTTTTTTTTGTTTGTTTTTTTTTAAGCAAATTAAAAAATAAAAATAAAAAAAGAAATTAATTTAATGTAAAACCGACAAACAATTGTTCATTTTTTTTTTTTTTTCTAGAAACGCAGCACACCGCAAACAAACTGTAGATATGTAAATTAGAGGGCTGAGACACACCATTTACTGCTGACAGAAGTGCACCCAATGCTCAGTTTTTATTAATTTATGCGAAACCTTTATCCCAAAAAAGAAAAGAAAAACAGTGGTGTCAGGATGCGGACTGGTAGCAGGAGCGGTGCAGGAAGTGGATCCGCTGTGTCGGTGTGGGAATGGCGTGGACCATACCGGAGGATCGGTTCTAAGTAGTTACTGGTTTTCACCAGAGCCTGCCGCAAGGCGGGATGGTCTTGCTGCAGCGGTAACTAGCAGGTAGTGTCCTCCGGTAGCGGCTCAACCTCACTGACTGCTGAGATAGGCGTAGTACAAAAGGGACAGGCAGAGGCGTAGTCAGACGTAGCAAAGGTCAGGGCAGGCAGCACAGGTTCAGAGGCGATAATCGTTAGCAAAGGGTTCGGCAACAGGCAAAGGATTCCACAAATAACGCTTTCACTAGGGCACTAAGGCAACAAAGATCCGGCAAGGGCAGGAAGGGGTAGGTCACTTATATATGAGACAGGAAACAGAAAACAGGAAACAGGAAGGGCGGTTTGGACCAGGCACCAATTACTGGTGCACTGGCCCTTTAAATTTCAAACCGCCGGCGCGCGCGTGACCTATGGTGCAGGCACGTGCGTGCCGGGAACCACGTGAGCGGGGAGCGGAGGAGAGAGTCGGTGAATGGATCTGGGGCGAACGCCGCGAGCGCTCCGGTCCAGGAGCAGGGACCGGAGCGCTCAGCGTTACAAGTGGCTGTAACAGCCTAAAACATGTTAGCTAGAGAATGGCTTTAATCACTTGACCTCTGTAAGGTATTACCACCCTCAGGACCAGGGCATTTTTTGCTATTCAGCACTGTGCTACTTTAACTGGCAATTGCGTTGGTCATGCAACACTGTACGCAAATGAAGTGTATACAGTTTTTTTTCCACACAAAAAGAGCTTTCTTTTGGTGGTATTTGATCACCACTGGGTTTTTATTTTTATTATATGAAGGAAAAAAGACTGAACATTTTGAAAAATAAAACAATATTTTCTAATTTTTGTTATAAAAAATATCCAATAAAATCAAATTTCTTCATAAATTTAGGCCAAAATGTATTCTGCTACATGTCGCAAGTACTGGCAGTGATCAGGGCTGATCCTGCTAACATTGCGTTTTTTTGGAGCAATATACTATTGGGGGCACTAATATAGTTCTGACAAAGACCAGGATACGGACCCGGACAAACACTACTGCATATTAGCAATGGCAGTGATCAGAGACTTGACTTATAGTGTGACTGTGATAGAGGTGTGGAGGGCAATTAGGGACAGGCACTGATTTACCCTGGCTGGAAGGGACACTAACTCACTCTAACTGACACTATCTAAAGTCACTAATGACACTAATACAATAATCAGCGATAATACTATACACTGTCACTGTACTAATGACACTGGCTGGGTGACAGGAGTGATCTGGAGGGCAATCAAAGGGTTAACTGTGTGCCCAACAGTGGAGGCCGCCCCCCTATCCATGCATCTGGCCCCCTAATCTACATGCAGGGCGCCGGACTCATGGATCCTAATAAGGGATTTCTTTTTTTTTTTTTTTGAAGCACGTGATTAGAGCCAGAGGCTCTAATAAGCTTCAAAAAAGGGTGGGCTCGGGGCGCAGAGCACTGTGCCCTGAGCCCTACCAGTTGTATGACAATAGCGAATGAATAGTCACAATTATCAGACTGATTTGCCTCCCAGCCAATAAGGGAGCGGGTCGTGAAACCCCTTTCCTGATTGGCTGAAAGGAGAATCGATTTTAGAGATGTACGGCAAACTCACAGCCGCTCGAGCAGGTAAGGATGCTGGCTGTCCGGCTGGTTTGGTTTTTGTTTTTTGTTGGTTTTGCCCCCCCACTTTTCATTCACCAGCCGCCACTGGTGCCCAACAAGTGTATGTGTGGTCATTTTACTTACAGACTAATTGGCTTTGCTTCCTGATCTCAGCACTGAACATTAAGTAAGATCAAGAAGCAGAACCAGCCAGATCTGGGTTGTGTGTTTACTAACATCTGTGTGCTGCGATTGTCCACAGCTATCAGCAGGTTCACAGCCAAAATCATTGGCTGTGAGCCTGCTGATGAACTCATCCTGTGTCCAACCACAGCACGAGAAGCAGGGGGCGCGCACGTGCCTGTAAATGCAGGAGTTCAGCGCGACATGCTTGGTGGAGCATCTAGCCAGCAGTAAAATTACTACCGGCAAATGCTTTATTAGTTAGTCAAGTCCCTCTAAATCAGTTAGTGCATCTAATACTACCCTCTCAAAAGGAGTCTCCATTGCTCCCCCATCCACAATGGAGATGCCCTAGTAAGTGTATTACTGCCCAGATCACCAGGTGAAAATAAGGGGATAAAGCCTAAAAAGTAAACCTAATGCAGTCACCACAATTAAGGATTGCTAAGCTGCAAAATATTCAATTTTTACTTTTGTGTATAGAGCAAATATGCAAGCAAATATAAAACACCCCCATTTCACCCAGCACTCTTTTAACAAACCCTTTTACATATATATAGTAATGTAATATAAAATGAAATGTATATAGTATATACTTAAATACCAAAAAAAAAAAAAATGGTTGTATAAAATAACACTTTAAATGAATAAATGTGTTTTACTTGAGTTTTTGTAATCCGCATGATATGATTTGAAATAACAGAGAGAAAATTTCAGTGAAAAAAAGCAGACGTTCCAAATCATTTTTAGCGCATCAGAGTTCCCCCTCTCATCAAGGCCCTCATCACTGTCCACACGTACATCAGAGTTCCCCCTTACATTAGTCTCCCCACCTTACATCAGGAGCCCCTTTAAAGTCCCTTTTTACATCAGTGTCTGCATCAGAGCCTCGCCCTTTACACCACAGCATCCCTTTACTTCAGGGTCCCCATCTGAATTCCTCTTACATAAGAGTCCCCACTACATGAGAGTCCCCATTAGAGTCCTCAGGAGACCCTGAGGGCAACAGGAGCCATAGGCTCCTGCAGCTGCAGTCAAGCTCCTGTGAAGAGGGAGCGAGGTTGGGGCTTGATGGTGCTGTGTGTGTCTATGGATGCCTTGTGTGTCTGCTGTGTGTGTCTTGGGATCAAGAGTACACAGGTGCCACCTTAGCACCTTGCTTGCTAAGGAAGCACCCGGAGGAGAGAGGAGCAGACAGCACCGGCAGGGGCTGCCAGATGAGGGAGTAAAGGGCTTTTCTGTGCAATATCATTGCACAGAGCAGGTTACTATAACCTTATTTTACCAAACAAAACAAAAAAAAAAAGACAGCCTTTAATATCACTTTAAATGCTATCTAGTTAAGGTTTAAATCTACTTTAAGTTGATTCATGATCCTTTCATGAATTGTAGAGTCATTATGGAAACTCGATCGTTCCAAACTCAAGTCTTCTAGCTTTGGTTAACAAGGTTTAATGTGTGCCATCACCGCAGATACAATGAAACTCTCCGACTATAGAGGAAGGCTGCAAAGAGAGAGAAGCCTGGGATTATAGGTACGTTTGACCTCTGCTTGTTGGATACATTGTACATTCCTGAAAACTTGTCTTACATGAGCACCTCAATTCCCACTAACACCAAAGCATCTTTGACCTTGAGTCCGCCCTCATGGTATAATAAGCCATCAGAGGAGCCGCTGAAGCATGCACTGAAAGATTATGAATGTTTCATTACGGCTCTCCAGCCTGGATCCTGCCATTGACTTCAAGCCGTACGTTGTAAAAATCCTAATTTTCCCCCTCTTTTTCTTTTGTGTGATGAATATCTCGGAAACAGCTATTTAATATAAAGAGCATCATCTTTCTTTGCTCCTGAATTGATGTGTATGGTAGACGGTGAACTGCGGGGATTTAGCGCTATAGCTTAGAGACAATGTTTTCAACAATTTTCTGTCATTGTCTGGTTTGACTAAGTTATTCTGTTCCCTGATACGTAGCAAGTGTTATTGTCTTTTAGACATGTTACCCTTGGGTGTCTGCTACTTTTCAGCCTTTTTATGTCAGGAATGTCAGCGTCTCTCAAGTTCTAATTTGTGTACAATCTTTCTTTGCTCTTCAATAGATATGTGGTGTAGAAAGGGAATTGTGGGGGTTGATTTTGCACCAATTTATGTCCTTTTCTGTTCTTTGATATAAATCAAGTGTTAGCACATGCTACATATAGTTGGCTCATTGTTTTGCAAATGTTTTTATTCTTGGGTAGTTTTAAATGACGCATCCGTTTCTTTGCTTTAGATCAGCCATTCTCAACCAGGGTTCCTTGGAATTCTAGGGTTCCTCTAGAGCAGTGGTCTCCAAACTGCAGCCTGGGGGCCAAATGTGACTCTTTACTTGCCCTTATCATGCCCTTGGGGTACTTTTCTTCCAAAACGATGTGGTGTATAAAACACCTATTTCCTGCGTTCAGAATCCAAGCTCCCCGACCACTCTTCCCATGGAACTCACATATGGCATCTTGGATGGCTACGGTCTTGCTGCCCTAAAGGACTGGGGTACTCTCGGTACTTTTCTTCCCACTGACAACAATGATGACCCATTGTTCTTCCCACTGACACCAATGATGGCCCACAATTCTTTCTACTGACACTAATGATGGCCCACAATTCTTTCTACTAACACCAATGATGGCCCACAATTCTTTCTACTGACACCAATGATGGCCCATTATTCTTCCCACTGACACCAATGATGGCCCACTATTCCTTCCACTGGCAAATGATGGGGCACTAACCATTCCCCTAATGCCAATGATAGGACATTTTCTACTCCCATTGGCCATGGTCCGGCCCCCCAAAAGTCTTAAGCACTGGCCGTTTGTTTAGAAAGTTTGGAAACCCCTCCTCTAGAAGTTGCTAGGGCTTCACTAAGCAGTGGTTGATTGACCTCCCATCCAATAATGCCTTTATGGTTTTGGGTCCAACACCTCTTGGCAGAGTCAGCACGATGACACCAATTATCTTTTTTGCTGTCTGTAAGGGTAGCATTATGATCACCACTGTAAGGGGAACATACTTCCCATTGACCACCAATGTAGAACATTCTTTCCACTGACCGTAATTGTTGAATTTTAGCTGGAGGTCCTTCATACCTGAAAACTATTTTAAGAATTCTTCTTCAGCAAAAAGGGTGAGAAAGGAAGCTCTAGATTTTATTAGTGAACAGTGTGTGGTAAAATAGAACTATAGGGAAAACATTTTTTTTTTGGATAGAGTAGATAGAATGTTATAACCCCTGTCCGTTTTTTCTTTTTTTTCGCCATCTGTGTCCAATTTGGGAGTTTTACCTTCATTTTCTGTCCCATAGCCAAACAGGAAGTGAGATGAAATCCCAACAAATTAGGGGAATTCATTGGGGCCCCCCAGGTCACCAGAACTAGTGTCCCCATAGGAAGACTTCCCCTCTATTACTTTTCTGGGGACAACCCGAAAAGGGAATTAGGATATTCTTTTACTTTCACTTTCAATAACAACGGTAAACAGGACAAATAGAGAGGGTGAATCTCCTTAAAATGTAACTCCACTTTTGTTGAGAAAAAACCATTCTCCTCTGGGTGATCTCTGTACATTGCAAGGATTGTAACATACTTTGTTGCAGATTCCTAAATTTTGTTATTCTGAAGAAATTCCTGTGCGTTTGCCTGTGTCCTTGTGGGAAAGTGAATCAAATGGAAGTGGTTTTCTAATTATCAATCAGCTGCAGCACTTGCAGGGCACAAATGAGGAAAACTGCTGGGCCTGCATCCCTTTAGATGTGATTCCCTATTGGGAGTATCTCACCAAAGATGACATTTTTTGTTGCAGGGGATGCTTGAAATCTGACTTGTATCTTAGTGCAGACTTCTGGGAAAATCAGTGAGCCAATCACACAAGCAGGAAATTATGTTTCTAGGGTGTGGTCATACATTCTGTGTACAGAGCAGCTCCAGGTAGCCATATCGCATTGCATTTTCAGAAAACTACAGCGGCTACAGATTGAAAAGGAAAGGTAATTTTTAATAACGTTCAATTACAATATGACTTGTGTCGCAATTGTATGCGCTATATTATTTTTTATTATTTGCTATTTTTCCCCCCACGAAAGTGGAGTTACCCTTTAACGGGGCACAGATAGAAAAAAAAACTGACAAGTGTTCCAATCCCTCTCCACTCTATCCAAAATGAAAAAAAAAAGTTTTGCCTTTAGTCATACTTTAAGGTCTGAGACAAAGCTAAAAAGTATTTTAAAGCTGAACTCTGAGGAATAAAAATGTTTTTAATTGCATTAGCCCTCCTTCTGCACTGCAAGGCTTAAAGTGGAACAACCTATAATAGTTTGATAACAATTAATGTTCTTTAATAATAGAACATACATTTCACATTAATAATTATGCTACCAAAATGAGTGCGTGCTGTAAATTGCCTCCAGCATTGCTCCTGTTCCTTCTTGCTGGAGGCTGCCATTTTGTTGAAGCCCAGAGCAGTCACTTCCTTATTGGAAACTCTCCCACTTTCCTTGGTCTGTGTATGAGTCTGTGAAATTTGTACATTGCAAGCTTTGAGTGTATGTCTTGGCTAAGCTAAAGAGGAAGGCTGACAAAAGCCCACAGTGCTGAATTTCACAGGATGCCAACCAGGGAAAAAGGAGAGAATATCAGGGAGAGAGGATAAGACATTATCCTTGTAATTTTTACTCTTTTGTGTCTCCCTGGCAGAAGAGTTTGTCCTGTCACCTCTCCTGCTTTTCTTTTTTCCCTAACTAATCTGTGTTCCCTCCACACAGTCTGTGTCATTCCCGTTGCTTTCTTCCCCCTTCAGCAACAGTAAATCTTAAAGCTGTCAGCAGATCAGCCTCCACTGACTCTAATTTTAGGCATAGTGAATAGACTTTTGGAATAGACAGCAACTGAGCATGTGCAGAGCAAGGCGAGACAGTGCATTACTGGATTTTAAACAGAATAGTCATTTATTTTTTAATGTTTTACATAGCTTTACCTTCAAAAGGGGTCAGACTGAAGTGATCTATCAGGACTGAATTTTCTGATTAAAGTGCCAATTTAACTCTTGCTTTTTTCTGGAGGATGATGAAAATGAGGATAAACTTACCTAATTCATTGCTCCCCGGCAGTCAGAGCTCTTCTCCACAGTGCAAGATCCCAGGTTATGGGCGTGTAGGCAGGTTCAGGTTTCCCTTTCATCCTGTAGGTCAGGGGTCTTCAAACAATGGCCCTCCAGTTGTTCAGGAACTACAATTCCCATCATGCCTAGTCATGTCTGTGAATATCAGAGTTTTACAATGCCTCATGGGACGTGTAGTTCCGCAACAGCTGGAGGGCCGTAGTTTGAGGATCCCTGCTGTAGGTGATGCTGTGCCATTATTACAGATAGAGTGGAGTCTATTAGAGGAAT
This sequence comes from Pelophylax lessonae, assembly GCF_965119305.1. NCBI lineage: Eukaryota > Metazoa > Chordata > Amphibia > Anura > Ranidae > Pelophylax > Pelophylax lessonae. The sequence goes on along the minus strand of NC_138777.1, from coordinate 187,417,960 downwards.
TGTCCCCCTAAGGATGTCCTCAGTATGTCAGAGCAGCCAGATATCTTTTTGATGCTGCAACCTCTTGAGATCTCCAGCAGCCATCTTGGTGTGGAACCTTAAATAATAGAGAACCACCATATGCCCGGAGTGAGTGGTAGGTCAATAATGGAGACCCTTCTTGTTAGGGAAAGGGTATAGCTCAGGGATAGGTTCCTGGCAAGTAGGGTCAGATCAAGGACAATGCCTGCCTAGAGGAAACATCCTGGTATCCGGAGCAGGAAGATTGGGCTCTTCCCAGCAGCAATGCATTGCCATCAATGTACACGGCCAACTGCCACCCCTCCAGCAGAAGCCATCCTCAAGTAATAAAGGCCTAAGCCTGGTAACACTGTGTAAACACAAGCTTCTACAGTATATTGCCTTATATTAGCACCTACTGTCATTATTCACTACTAATGCTAATCTATATACAATATAAAAGATAATTATAACATCAAGAACTGTGTGTATGGTCTCTCCCTGATTGGGTACCTAGGCCTAGGATCAAAGAGAAAAAAATTGGCTGCACACCATTGCTGATCCAACATATTTTTCAAACATGTAATGGACTGCCACCAGGACGAGGACACAGACAAGGATGGAGGTAATGCGTGTCACACTGACATTTCGCTTCTTCAAACCATGGTTTTGAAGAAGCACAATGTCAGTGTGAAATGTGTCACCTCCATTCTTGTCTTTGTCCTCATCCTGGTGGCAGTCCATTACGTGTCAATAAATCTGTTGGATCAGCGTCGGCGTGCAGCCAATTACTTTCTTTTTGATCCAGTTCTCACTGATGCAAGCCGGGGCTAGCACCCAGTCCATCAAGCCATTTGGATTACAAAACTCACCTGGAGCAGCAACTTGTTTTTTCCTACCCTGGGCCTAGGCCCTGCCTACTGGACGACTGCTGGTCCTGTATTGTAATCTCAGACAGCAGCAACTGGTCATGTGGCAGAGAAGCTGCATCAGGAAAACAGTCACACAGGCACAGGAAAGCTGCGGGAGTGAGGAATAAGTTAGTTATAAAATTTTATTCAACATTTCCCAAGGCAAAGCAAGAAATAATAATACCTTACAGTGACCCACTGCAAGGGTAAAAAAACAATTCTCTGACATTTAACCTTAACAGATTTGTGTCATTGTCCATGCTGGTCTAGTTGTATTATGACAAGGCTCAGTCGTGATGGCTTGTAGCTGTTGCCCTTCCAATACACCTGTTGCAATTAGTACCTTCTATGGAATTATACAGCAGAAACAAGGATGGCTATATAATCTACACTGCTCAAAAAAAAAAAATAATTAAGGAACTCTTTTTAATCAGAGTATAGCATCAAGTCAATTAAACTCCTTGGATTTTGATCTGGTCAGATAAGTAGCAGAGGGGATTGTTAATCAGTTTCAGCTGCTTTGGTGTTAATTAAATTAACAACAGGGACACTAGACATGCAACAATTAGGCAACCTCCAAAACAGGAACACAGGTAGTAGCCACTGACAATTTTTTCCCTACTCATCTTTTCTTTAGTTTTCTATTTGGCTAGGGTCAGTGTCACTACTGGAAGTTTACATTTTCTTATGTTGTAGCCTGATACTACAATTGTTTAAATTCATTTTTTTCTCATTACTTTACACTTAGTATCCCACAATGACAACGTGAAAACATTATTTTAGAAATATTCAGACTTTTGCACCACTTGAAATTTTAGCTCAAATGCCTCCCAGTTCTACTGGTCATTGCTGAGATATTTCTACACCTTGTTTGGAACCCACCTTTGGTAAATAAAATTGATTTGGAAAGGCACACAGCTTTCTATAAAAGGCCTCACAGCTGAAGCCATGAGGTCAAAGGGACTCCCTGCAAAGCTCAGAGACAGGATTATTGCAAGGCACAGATCTGGGGATGGCTACAAAAAAATCTGCTGTTATGAAGGTTCCCAAGAGCACAGTGGCATCCATAATTCTCAAATGGAAGAAGTTTGGCACAACCAGCTGGTTGCCTGCACAAACTGAGCAATCAAAAGAGAAGGGCCAAGAAGAGGTGACCAAGAACCTGATGTTCACTCTGACTGAGCTCCAGAAATCCTGTGTGGAGATAGGACAAAGTTCCAGAAGGACAACCATCACTGCAGCCCTCCACCCATCTGGGCTTTATGGCAGAGTGGCCACATAGAAGCCTCTCCTCAGTGCAAAACACATATAACTCTCCCTGGAGTTTCCAAAAGGTTTTTTGCAAATTCTTGCAAAATTTCCCACAGGTGGACTCCAAACAAGTTGTAGAAACATCTCAGCAATGATCAAGAGAACCGAGAGGAATCTGAGCTAAAAAATTCCTAGACCTTTCTAAAATTTTGTTTTCACGTTGTCATGATAAAAAAAGAAATTTAACCTCCTCCCAACTGGGCGCTGCACATATACGGCCAGGTGGGCGCTTCTTCCTTCTGAGTGGATGTTGCTGAAAGTCCTTCAAAAGGAAGGAAGATCGCGTGGCCACATGACCGCACAGCTGCGTGACCACTTGGCCCTCCTGATCACATGACAGCTGTGTCCAATCACAGCCATCATGTAATGTAAACATAGCAGTTGTAATGGCAATCGCCTCTGCTTCTCCTTACACAGAGCCTGTCAGTAAGGAGAAGGAGAGTGGATGTGTGCTGCTAGCCAGGGATCAGTGAGTTTACAGCACTTTTACTGCTTTTTACACACTGATCACCCAGCTAGTGTCCCAAAAACAGTGTCCCCAACACAGTGAAAACACCTGTCACACATCTGTCCCAGTAAAATAATCTGTCCCAGTGAACATCTGCCACATCTGTCCATGATCATCTGCCACCTCTGTCTGTGATCATCAGCCATATCTGTCCGTGATAATTTGGCGGATATCTAGCGCACATCATCTGCTACATCTGTCAGTGATCACCTGCCACATCTGTCTGTAATCAGCTGGTGCACATCATCTGCCACATCTTTCAGTAATCCTCTGCCACATTTGTCTGTAAACATCTGTCACATCTGTCAGTAATCATCTGCCACATCTGCCTGTGCACATCTACTACATCTGTCTGTGATCATCTGCCACATCTGTCCGTGATCATCTGCCACATCTGTCCGTGATCATCTGCCACATCTGTCCACGATCATCTGCCACATCTGTCCGTGATCATCTGCCATATCTGTCTGTAATCATTTACCACATCTGTCAGTGATCTGCCACATCTGTCAGTGATCTGCCACATCTGTCTGTGATTTGCCACATCTGTCCCAGTGAAAATCTTCCCCATCTGTCCAAGTGAAAATCAGACACAACTGTCCCAGTGAACATCTGACACATCCCAGTGATCAACATCTGTCACACATCTGTCCCCTGAATCATCTGTGCACATCTGTCCACATGGCTAAAAAATTATCCAGGGCCTTCAAAAATGTGATAGGTACTCAGGAAATTAAATAAGTAATTTATGCCTTTAGAATGCCTGACAATGCTACTTGGATGTTGGGCCTCTGTTTGTGGCCATGCTGTGTAAAAATCTCACACATGTGGTATCGCCATACTCAGGAGGAGTGGCAGAATGTATATTGGGGTATCATTTTTGCTATGTACATGCTATGTGTTAGAAGTATCTTCTAAATTGACAACTTTGTGTAGAAAAGAAAATACATTTTCATTTTCTTTCCACAATGTCTAAAAACTTGTGGAAAAAAATGACGTATTCAAAACACTCATTATGCCTCGTAGAATATAAATTGGGCAGTTTTCGTTCCCAAATGGGGTAATTTTGTGGGTAATTCTATTGTCCTGGCGTTCCAGAGCCTTCAAAAATTTGATAGGTACTCAGGAAATGAAATGTGTAATTTATGCCTTTGGAACGCCTGACAGTGCTACTTAGATGTTGGGCGTCTCTATGTGGCCAGGCTGTGTAAAAGTCTCACACATGTGGTATCACCATACTCAGGAAGAGTAGAATATATTTTGGGGTGTAATTGCAAGTTTATCTATGCCATGTGTAAGAAATAACTTGGTAATATGACAATCTTTTGAGGAAAAAAAAAATCTTCATTACCCAAACTATTGTGGGAAAAAAATTGCAACTTCAAAAAACTCACTATGCCTCTTACTAAATACCTTGGAGTGTCATTTGGGGGTTATTTGTACTGTCCTGACATTTTAGGGACTCATGAACTGAGATAGGTAGTCAGTACATCAGGATTGATCAATTTTCAATGATACGTAGCCTAGCTTGTAAGCTCTATAACTTTCACACAAACCTACTATCATACAGTTATTAGGATTTTTTTTTTTACCAAACACATGTAGCAGAATACACTCTAGCCTGAATTTATGATGAAATTTGATTTTATTGGCTTTCTTTTAAAACATAAAGTAAAAAATATTGTTTTTGTTTTTAACATTTTCACTCTTTTTCCACTTATATTGCAAAAAAATAAAAAACCCAGTGGTGAATAAATACCACCAAAAGAACGCTCTATTTGTGTGACTAAAATGATTAAAATTTAATTTGGGTACAGTGAAGCATGAATGAGTAATTGTCATTCAAAATGCAAGAGCATTGAAAATTGGTCTGGGAAGGAAGGGGGGGGGGTGAAAGTGCCCAGTACTGAGGTGGTTAAACAACTGTAGTATCAGGATGCAACATAACAAAAAATGAAAAAGTGAAGGGGGTCTGAATACTTTCCTTTAAGTTTTAGAGATGCATTGGTGCTCATAAAGTGAAGGAAGGCATGCACACGCACTAACGAGTGCCTGTATATCACATGGGGTGTAATTTTTTACAAAAAATATTGATTTTTTTAAATGAGCCAATTTAAGTATATGATCTACCAGTGTTTGTAGCCAGGGATTTGTTTGACTTCAGTTTGCTACCTTAATATTATTTGTTTTTTAATATTACACAGAGAAATACCGAAGAACAAGAATTTCGCATTTTCCCTTTCCCTCTAAGGAGAGATTTCAAACTGTAATAATGTCAGCAACATGTAACTCAATAATACTGATTGCAGACAATGACAACCACATTGTAAACTAGGTTTGAGCTGAGCATATATCATTTATATCTGATTTCTATATCGAACATATCCTGACTTGTTTATAAAACATAATATATGGCACTGCTTTAATCCACACCTTCAGAGCCCACTTATCGGGAAAGTTAAGCAGTTACATTTTCGGGGGGCTTAGGCTCGCAAGCTTTGTACCAGGTGGTGAAAGAGGGTTTTAAAGGATAAAGTCATCAACCGTAATGCAATCCCCAGTCTTATCTGTAAGGCTTTTTCTTCAAGCTCTGTAGACTGCAAAGTCCTAATGAAATATTTCTACAACAAATTGCCAGATAAAAGCAAGTGGGCAGAATTCATATTAAACTTAACGGAGTGGTTTACAGCAACCAGGAGTCTTTACAGCTGCTTTATGTTGTAAAAAATAACAATAAAAAGGCATTTTTTTTCATTTTCAGTATACGCAGGTACTGACCGTCGCTGTAGGCAATTTTGTTCATGGATTTTTTCAGGGAAAAGTACTGAAAAAGTACTCCAGTTGGGATCTACATTTTTGCTGAATTTACTTAAAGCCATAGTACAGCATGGGCTTAAATACAACTATTGGTAAAACTTTTTTTTTTCATTTTGGAGAGAGTAAGGGAGGGTTATAACTAGGGATCCACAGATTATTGGCAAGGCCTATAAATCGAGGACCGATATTGACTTTTGCCGATATGTCTGTATCGGCCCCGGAACTGGCTGATATTGCCGATATTCCAAACATTGCTCATTTGAGGGTAAAATAATGTCACATACAGTAGCAAAATTCTGTTTACAAATGTTATTGAATATGCCACTCACATATGTACAAATTAAAGATATAAGGAATGAAGTGGTGTCATGACATCACTTCCGGGTACTGGTGACAGATTAAAAAAAAATGACAGCATTCAAAACAGCCAAACTTGGCGTTTTGAATGCTTTTAAGTGCAGAGGAGAGGTTTGGGGTCTTTTGGACCCCCAGATCCTTCCACAAAAGTACCTGTCAAATGATAAATATAATTTATCAGTATCAGCAACTAAAAACCAATATCGGTCAATCATTAGTTATAAGTTGACCCCTGCCAGATTTGTTTTCCCCATCTGTGTCCAATTGGGGAGATTTCCCTTTACTTACTGTCCCATAGTCAAACAGGAAGTGAGAAGAGCTCCCTGCAAATTAAGGGAATTCCTTGGGGACTGCCAGATCACCGGAACTAGAGTCTCCATTGGAAGATTTCCCCTCTATTACTTTTCTGGGGACAACCCAAAATTTGGGATTTTCTTTTACTTTGACTTTCAACAATAATGGTAAACGGGACAAACAGAGCGGGTAAATCTTCCTAACAGGGGCACAGACAGCAAAAAAAACTAACAGGCATTCTAATCCCTCTGCAGTCTATCCAAAACTAAAAAAAAAAAAAGTTTTGCTTTCAGTTATACTTTAAATTAAAACATCTCATTCCTTTGATTGTTTTCCGTGTTAAATGATACCTGCCATGACAGCTCCAGCTCCCTGCCCTAGACCCACAGGAGGTTGCTGTAGAGAGCTGAACCACAACTTTATGTGATGGCGCTTACTAGAGCAGTTAGGTTCTGCCCACCGCCAGAAAAGGGGAAGAGGGCCTGTAATGTCACATGATTGACCCAAAGAGGAGCAGAAAACGGTAGGTGTACAGCAGGGCTCAACCAACCCCAGGTGCTAGGTTGCCATGGCAACCAGAAGTTTTGTGCTGGTGCCTGGGGTTCCACCCAAATTCTCCCCACACCCTGTGCGTGCCCCCCTCACTATGTATCCAGGGCTCCGCTTGCCCTTCTATGGGCCAGGAACACGTCCGCTCTCCTTCCCTTCTAGTTGTTGATCCGACTTCACTTCCAGGTCCCCATTCACAGTTTCCCTAGCCATCAAGGCCGGGAAAGAATGTAATACAGTGTGATGTGCATTGCATTACATTCACTGAAGCACAGGGGAGATATGCAGGGTTTTTTAGAACTGAGGAGGAGCCAAGCTTCCCTCAGCATCTGGCGGTGAGTGGTGAAAATTGTGGTGCTAGGGCCCTGGGGAACCACACAGAAGATGCGGGGTAGGTTCCCTGGGTGCCCTATACTAGTGGGGGGGGGGGGATATGATCCAGAGATAAGGGTGGGGGGAGACAGATAGAAAAAAATTGTGCTGAGGGTTTATTTATGTTGGGAGGAGTGATGTAGTGGAAGTTGGTAAGAGGGCGCTGACAACCCACACTATGCCACTAGGATCAATAATAAATATTTTAGTTTGTGAGCTGGGTCAGTGCCTGCATATTGAAAGTAACAATGTTGTTTTGAATTGAAGTCTGAAGCAAGCCATACATTATGAAATTTTCTTTCCTTCAACCTTGAGTTAAAGGAAAGAAAAATTCTCGATTCCCCCATCATCATAGCGAACCCATGGTGTGTATGTAAGCCGCTCAGGCTGCAAGGAAGTGTACCCTGAATGCTGTGAGTGCTGGCTGGGAAGGAGCCCATCCACGCTCCAGACATAGTTAGAAAAGAGCTAAAGGTCCCGGGAACCGCGCGTCGACGTGGCCTGGAGGGAATCCAGGCTGAGACATCCACTTGTTCCCAAATGGCGGGTCTTGTTCTGATGTGTGGCTCCTGGGACCTTTAGATCTGGCCCCCCATCAACACTGACTCCCACTGCACTATTGTATTCTGACAGTGGGAAGTTTCCCAGCCATAAGAACACAATAATAACTGCTGGCAGCTATAGCCACCGGCGGCAATCAGATGAATTAAAAAAAAAACAACAGGCTGATTGTACTGAATTCAATAAAAAGTCAAGTTCCTCCACCCCAACTTGCTCATCCGTGTCTTTATGGACCTTGCTTTGGGCACTGGTCCAAATCATTTTAGGGAGGGGGAATTAGAGTGTGGTGTTGTTTTTCAGGGGCTGGGCTTGGCCCCTTAGTTTAAGTGAAGGGAACTCTTAAGGCGTCAGCATACCAAGACATTTCAGACAATTTTATGCTCCCAACTTTGTGGGAACAGATGGGGATGGCCCCTTCCTGTTCCAACATGGCTGTTCACCAGTGCACAAACAAGGTCCATAAAGACATGGATTAGCAAGTTTGGGGTGGAGGAACTTGACTGGCCTGACCTGACCTCAACCCAATAGAACACCTTTGACTGCGAGCCAGGTCTTCTCGTCCACATTAGTGCCTTACCTCCCAGATGCGCTTCTGGAAGAATGGTCCAATATTCCCATAGACACACTCCTAAACCTTGTGGACAGCCTTCCCTGAAGAGTTGAAGCTGTTATAGCTGCAGAGGGTGGGCCAACTGAATATTGAATCCAACGGACTAAGACTGGGAAGCAATTAAAGTTCATGTGCATGTAAAGGCAGGTGTCCCAATACTTTTGGTAATATAGTGTATATGTAGACGCACACATGCATATGTGATTGAGCTTTGGGGTGAATACCCTAATGCAAAAGGCTGCGCACACCTTTGACAGTGCTAAATAGCAAAAAAAATGGCCTGGTCATGAAAGGGGTAAAACCTTTGAGAGCTGAGGTGGTTAAACTAAAAGTTGAGATGGACTTTAGCTTGTTAAAGCTTATGTAGCGCCCTCCTAGGTAGGTGCTAGAGTGAGTGTATATAGTGTTTGGGTTCTCTGCTTAACAGTGAGACAGCTAGGAAAATGTATATGTTGTCTAACAGAGAGTTGTGATTGCTTGGTAGAGTCTCCTCAGTGTGTTCTGGTGCTGCTCATGCTGTCTTGAAAGTTTCACACTGGTCTGGTAGCTATTCGGATGTCCTGGACAGCGGGTAGAAACCTTGCAGATGAGAGCATTAATGTCTATACAGCCCTGGCCAATTAGAAGGGGATGTTCCCGAGGGCAAGCTGGGAAACTGTATTTATATCTGAAGAGCACATGGGCTCGGGGTCTTTCTCTAGAGAGAAAGGTCCAGATGGGGAGGGGGCCTGCTGCCCCTCCTCATCGTAGGATGCCATGCAGCCTCAAGTGGGCAACCTGAGGGCCTGAAACACTGAAGCTGCATGCTCCATGGTTCTTTTGAGAGCTGACTGAGGGAGGATGTCCACGAAACCTATCTGGTACTACTGAGGAAGGCTGTCGCTGGTGCTTCAGGAGCCTTGCGAGTACAGACCCCCACATGGGATCCCTGGGACTTGTGATGCTAGATCCCCCTCTGGGTGCTAGAAATCAGCTGCTGGGTGCAAGCTAAAGGGGACAATGACTAGTGTCTTGAAGAGGCAAGGTCCACTAGATTCCTTCTGCTACAATGAGACTTTATTTTCTACAGCCTGCTACATAGTTCTATTGAGAAAGCCGTCCTGGCTTGTAAATAGTTAATTTGGAGTATCTTAATAAATCCCTTCTCCTATCCAAGTCCTTCAAATAAAAAATAAATAAAAAAAAAAAAAACCCCTAGACCAGCGATGGCAAACCTTGGCACCCCAGATGTTTTGAAATTACATTTCCTATGATGCTCATGCAGTCTACAGTGTAGTTGATCATCATGGCAAATGTAGTTTCAAAACATCCGGGTTGCCAACATTTTCCATCATTGCCCTTGACTGATTATTGGAGACAATGAGCAGAAGAGTGTGTGCACCTGGCTGTGTGAAAATACCCTGTAACTGGCTGTAGATCACTGTAAATCAGTAGGAGACCCGGGTACGAAAATTCAAGTGGCTCCTGCGAGGGTAGCGCTACACTTATTTGAGATTTCAGTAATTGGGTTTAGATCAACTGAAAAACAATTCTATTTAGCTGAACTCAAATGCTCTCAAGGAGTTAACAAAGAGCCATAGTTGTACATTTACAAAAAAAAAAAAAAAAGAGTTACAGTACAATGAAGCCAAACAATATATCTGACAGCAACAAAATTGATCACAAAAGCTCAAATTTGTTTTAATGCACACATTGATCAAAAGCTCTCATTTGTATAGTCTGTTGCCTTGTGTTCCCAATACCGTAAGATGTGCAGAGAGCTCACTTTTATATAGAAATGCAATTTTTCCTCTCAAGCGATTTACTGGAAATTATTTTTGCAAGTTTGCTATGAAAGCTTATCAGTCTAACTTGTGCTGCCATGTAGTCCTTCAGATGTGGAAAACAAGAAAGATTGCACGGTGACTAAATTACAGCTGGTCACAGTGTGCGTAATTTGCTGAGGAAGCATTTTCAGCGTCTGAAGAAAATCTGGTCGTTTTACTCATTTTAGCCAAAAAGTTAAATTAATTTTGGCGGCGAAAGTTTCTTTTCTATCATCGATAAAGGTATTTTAGCAGGATTATTTAATAAAAAAGAAGCTCTAATAAAAGAAATATGGTGACCCATATTAACCAATCAGAAAACAATGTCAGCTCCATTTAAAGTGTAACTCTTGCTAAAATGTGTTGTTTTCTATGTTTTAATAGCATAGAGGAGGTACAGGAGCTCTCCATCTTTTTCCCTGCTCTTCCCTTTCCACTCCCCCTCTTATATTCCTTATGGCTGTTCACTTGTAAATGTATTTTGTCTATACTACATATCTGCTGTACTACATCTGGTATTAAATGTTATTTTAATATATTTCAATATACACAGCTATACCATATGTCCATCACTGGCATGGATTCTGATAAAGCATTGAAAAGCGAAACGTGTTAATCCTGTATGCGGTTCTATTGTGAAAAATAGCTAATCGTGTGTTATACACTGCGATATGTATTTTTTTTTTTAATGTTTTTTGTTTTAATGTTTTTTAATGTTCTAGATTTTATTATGTAACGGAATAAAGAATAAGTGTTTTATTTTTACGTTTCGTTTGGTGTATAATTTATGGCACATTCAAAGTCCCTTATCTCACTTCACACAGTCACATTCAGTGTGAGCAGTCGGGACTCAATTTTTGTATTTATGCTTCTGGAATGTTGCCATTTTGTAATTCCATTATAACTCCACCAACACGAACATTACCGTATATGGGCTCTGTCACTTTTTTCTTATCTGGAACACCATTGGACAGATTCACCCTTACATGTGTCCTGGTGTCTGTTGTAACCAAGGCAAAACATGAGGGCAAATCTAAAATGATGCATCGCATACTAGCATATTATGTGAAACTTCCCTTAAAAGGAAGCTGTTCCAGAGCCGAGATGTCAGCGCTGCAGCTGCTTCCATTTTCACCCGTCTTGCTTCCGGGTTTGCAGGCTCCAGCTCTGTGACTGGCCGGAGCCGCAATGATCCATAGGTTCCCCCATCCACACTAAACAGCAAGGATGGCGAAATCTCCCTCTGCTGGCTAATGCATTCTGACAGTCAGCACCTGCAGCTATCAAAATACTGGTACATTTGTAGGCAGGTGGAGATCGGGTTAGGTCCACTTTAAGGTTTACTCCTCCTAATTGGAGGATCTTGGGAGTCCCTTTATTAGGTAGGTGGAGCTGGGACTCTTTGGTCAGGACACATGGAAAGCAAGGGAAAAGGACAGGCCCACTGTGGTGCTCCTGCTCTCCCCCATTTGGGGGAGGAGCTGCTGGGAGGTCTGTTTTTGGACATCTGGGGAGAAGGTAATCTCCACCTGTATAAGGCCTGAGCTAAATGAAAGGAATGCACAGAGGACTTGGTTCTTTCCTTGATTCTCCCTTAGTGGACTAGTGGAGGGAGTAGATAAAAGGAAGAGTCTGGCAAACTAATTTACTCCAATGCCAAAGACATAGGACTCTCCGAGAATGCAGTAATTCCATATGACCTCTGTCACTATTTGATGAAGCTTATTGACTGGCCAATATATGGACTGTTATGTCAGGCTCAGTTAGGAGGATGGAAGGGTTTGGTCCCTAGCCACCATCCATGCACAGAAGAGTACAGGTTTTGCGAGGAGAACCGTACAGGCCCTGGAATCTATGTACTCTGAGGCCTGAGAACCTCCCACAGGGCTCCTTTGATTTCTCAAACAAAGTTTGTCAACCCAGGCGGTGTTGGCAGGGCCACAACTCAAATTTCTGGCGATTCACAGGAATCAGACAAATTGCAAGCTCTGTATGACCAACTTTAGCTGGCAACTTTGTATGGCAACTAGAGATGACTCTGGGCATCTTCTGAATTAATCTCTAGCCAAACTCAGAACTTGCGCTCTCTTTTTCCTCCAACGAGCTATGGGCCTGGTCATTACCACCCCGCTCATGTAAACCAAAAGGAAATAACCCAGCCTGCAGCTCATTGGAGTAAAGTGGAGTAAAGAGTGCAAATGTGGCTAGAGTTCGGAGGTCACCCAAGCTCATCTTTAGTGGCATTCAGGTATAAAGAAAAATGTTCAATCCATTACCCTAGCTGAACTGAAAAATTATTAAATGCCTTTAAAAAAAATACCTAATGAACCAAAGAATGATTCTGTGTGTACCCCTGGCTTATATACAGTGTAAACCATTCCCTTGATCTCAGGATTCTATCTACGTGACAAATAAACACTACAGCAATATAGTGGTCATAAATACCTGAATAAAAACCTTAAACGACATGGAAGAAAGCTGTGACCAGTAGGAATTTCCTTTAAAAAAAAAAAAAAGAAAAGAAATATGTGTCTGTACCTTTACTGATTGTCCTATTTTCATGTCTCCTCCCAGAAGCCTTTGCGGCAACCAAAGCACAACAAATCATTGGATTTTTGGTATTAAAGCTAGCAAAGGCTATCCTAAGTGTACATTACCCTTGCTACACTATGTGCGTTGGGATTGGTTTTAGCACTTTTTTCTTTAACCCACTCTAATTGTCCTGAGTGCTTTAAAAAAAATAAAGAGATTTATCGCACAAAGTGATGTTTGTATTGTGCATTCTGATGGTACTCAAAGCCTGGAGGAAAAAGAGATGTAAACATAAATTACTACTTAGAAATATGGCAATATACATTAAATGCTTAATTCTGTTTCCTGAGCTTTATAGCTAAATTGCTAGTCATTCTTCTAATGCACAGGTTGTTAGAGCATTACGTAAGGGCCATCCACAATCCCAGCGCTTCCATAGCCATTAATAGACTCATAATGGATAGCAAGTCACACAAGGCTTTAGCGGCCTCATTCATAAGATGCGAGGAGGAAAAGCGTGGCGTTTGAAAATTAGTGCGCTTAATTGCCTTTGTGTGACTTATTTAAATTCATTCATACAAGGTTTAAACCCCTCGAACAGTTTAAAAGTTCAGCTGGCAACATCTATTGTAAAAGGAGTCAAGATGTTAGGAAGTTTACGCTGTGCTAAGAGGATTCAAAGATTTGCAGCTTTATGTTGTATTTGCACTGACAAAATGGACGTGTGATAAGAGGTTGCTCTTTGGTACACTGGCATGTTCAATGTTCTTGTAGTGTTTTGTCGGTGTATATAAAACAAGGACGATTAAATTGGAAAAAATATTGTTTAGAGTTGAATTGGTGTGACTGAAGACTGAATATATCTAGGACGGTGAAGAAAATAGGTCATTGTACTTTTGTGGTGACTTTCGGTTGTGTTTTACGTCGTGAATTGTTCAGGCTTTGTACAGATTTGGAAAGTTTTATATAATAGCTTGGTAATAATCTTAAAAATCTACGAATAATATTATGTACTAGACCTCTCTCCGAATCTAACCTTATAAAATGGCCATGGCAACCAAAAGGGGAACAAAGTGCCCTTGGTTGTGAAGCAAACAATGTACCAAAAAAGGACAGGTAGAGTTTTTTTCATTAGTTATGAAGATACATGATTATTGTGACTAGTATGATGAGCATGTCTCCTCTTTAAACTGTGACTACCCTAAAAACTGCGAGCAGACAGCTACCTCATGTTATGTCTCTTCTGCAAAAAGGCACACTTACCTGCCTGCCCACAGCCTTCTATTGAATATACACTGAGCTGTGCATATGCAGCTCAGCATGCATTCCCGCCACATTCTGGCTGTGCCGGAATGGCTACCTCCCATGCTCATGCACCAGTTAAATTCTTTCCCCAACCGGCCAATCAAGAGGCCGAAAACCAGACACCCGGAAGTAGCCAGAGAGAAGAAGAAAGTAGCATGTAACCACTGGATCACTAAAGGGTCGAGGTGCGAATTTTTGGGGGTTAATGGCATTTTTGGTTTTAATATTAAACATGTTATACTTACCTGTCCATTTAGCACAATTTATTGTCCTTTAGGCTTTTAGGATGTCTTTGGGAAATAGACATATGAGTGCTGCCAGCATTGCTGCAGAGGTTTAAGGGGTGGGGGGTCACCCTATCAGTGCTTAGACCATATGCCGTACACTGCATCAAATTGGCCTACGTGGTTGTCGTCCCAGAAGAAAGTCTGCAAACAGTTTGCTGAAGACAAGCAGACTAAGGACATAGATTACTGGAACCATCTCCTGTGGCCTGTTGGGACTAAGATAAACATATTTGGTTCAGATGGTGTCAAGCATGTGTGGGGGCAACCAGGTGAGGAGGAGTACAATGACACGTGTGTCTTGTCTACAGTGGTGGGAGGGTCATGGTCATGGGCTGCATGAGTGCTGCTGGCACTGGGGAGCTACAGTTCGTTGAGGGAACCATGAATGCCAACATGTACTGTGATATACTGAAGCAGAGCATGATCCCCTCCCTTCAGAGATTGAGCCGCAGGGCAGTATTCCAGCATAACGACTCCAAACACACCTCCAAGACGACCACTGCCTTGCTAAAGAAGCTGAGGGTAAAGGTGATGGACTGGCCAAGCATGTCTCCAGACCTAAACCCTATTGAGCATCTGTGGGTATCCTCAAACGAAAGATGTCTTCAGGGAGGAGTGGAAGAGGACTCCAGTGGCAACCTGTGAAGCTCTGGTGAACTCCATGTCCAAGAGGGTTAAGGCAGTGCTGGAAAAAAATTGTGGCCACACAAAATATTGACACTTTGGGCCCAATTTGGACATTTTAACTTAGGGGTGTGCTCACTTTTGTTGCCAGCGGTTTAGACATTAATGGCTGTGTGTTATTTTGAGGGTACAGCAAATAATTTACACTGTTATACAAGCTGTACACTAACTACTTTACATTGTAGCAAAGTGTCATTTCTTCAGTGTTGTCACATGAAAAGATATAATAAAATGTTTTCATAAATGTAAGGAGTGTACTCACTTTTGTGAGATACTGTGTATATATATATATATATATATATATATATATATATATATATATATATATACATACTGTATATTATAAAACATATACTATAAATTATTTAAGCCTTTTTACCCTCCATTTATTTTTCTGGGAATTTATTTTCCTTGTCACAATTTATTTCAATACGTTTGTACATTGTTTCTTTTTTTTTTTTTCTTTTGGTAAGAGATTATTTTTAGAAGATTTAGAGAACAGTCATACATGTGTCCTGCATATGAAATGTCAGGACTATATTCTTGTACTATATTCATTGCCTTCTGGGAACTTTATCAAAAGAAGATCTTTGCAGGCAGCTGATGGAAGCTTTGACTGGTATAATTTGCATAAAGTTGTATGTAAAGGGACAGTCCCTGCCCAAGTCTGTGCACACTCAGTTCTTCTGCTCTGGTGGTTACGTTCTGGTCCACAAAGGGTAAACACCATCATGTGACCTTCTTTCTTACATGCAGCACTAAAGTGATATTAAAATGCATTGATGTACATTAAACTCTCTTTAGATTTCATCCACACTTCCTTGTTCTGTCTATATAAATGGACCATTGATATTACATGCTGCAAAACCACTAACACTAACTACTATGTTTAACTTTTTTTGCATTTGAAATTATCCATTAGAAATTCATTTAGCCGATCATTCCTGAAGAATTAGAAGTGTGCGAAGCGCCAAATTGGTCTTTGAAAATCAGAAGATGATTTAGGGTGGTAGTACGAGATCTAAACCACAAACAGGCTCTAGAACATCTCGTACAGGTGTACATTTAGCCGCTAATGTATTTGTGAAGGCGCTTAATCGCTCGATTGGAAAAGTCTCAAATCTAAAGTTATAATGCCTTTCTGTAGATGGTCTTAATGAGTGCAAAACTTTTACAAGAACTGTACCTTAATCAGTGAGGTTTTATTAACTGACCTACAGCAAAATAGTGCTGGTACCTTCACCACTGGCAGTTGTTCTATAATGCCCTTTAATACCCTCCTAACATTGGTGATCAGAGGTGGTGAGCCTACAAAGCTGTCATGTACCTGATCCGAAGCCAAGGTACTGAGAGGGCTCCCCTTGTGGCTAAGTTTGGCACACCCCTGAAGGTGGAACAGGAGGTGTAGCACCCAAAGAAGCACAGGTTGCCAACAGGGTTCTGTAGAGCCACGCCGGTGATCACCTGGGTGATGCTGGAGAGGAGAGGATACAAGGCAGATGTCTCTCGGGAAGCTCCAGATGAACTTGGCAAACTTGTGCACACAGGAGACAGGAGTAGAGGCCAGGCTGAGGTTCAAACACAGGCAATCCATCCGGGAGAACAGGCAGGTAGCGGAAATAGAAACTTGGTCAAGGTCACAACAGGAAGGCAGGTAGGTAGTAATGGCAAAGTCCGAAAAACAAGCCGAGGTCATACACAGGTGATCAAACAGGAGCAAGGTTGGTAGAGCAAGCCAGAGGGTCAATGCCAGGAGAAGGAGATCAGACAGGTCAGGAACAAGCCAGGTCACAACAGGAAATCCAGGGTAACTACGCAGAGGCTCAGGACACAGGAAGGCTAATGACAATCCAGCAATTTGATGAAATCAGCAGCGGTCTTATATAGGCCAACAAATTGCCTCATCTGTCATGTAAGGTGTGTGCCATTGCGCACACGCGTTCTCTGATTCACGCCGCCGTGCGCCAATTTGTCATTCTTCTGCCAATGCACATGCATTGGGGAGTGTGCCTGGTGCGCCCATCTCTAGTATTGGCAGAAATGCCAGTTCTTCAGCGGCCCTTCCCCTGACAAAAGCACACTATTTAATACATTCCTAGCACTGGTGATCACTCAACACTAGCACAACTTTAACCCCGCGACTTCAAATTCCATCCTTGTTCTAATGTTTAGTGCTATCTATGTGTAGTGCCCCCCAAACCTCCAGAGGCCTGATGGTGACCCCCAGAGACAGGGAGGGCCGACATTCCTCCTCAGGGTGCAGATTACTAGGCATGGCGGGTGGTGTACAAGATGGAAAGATGGGCGCCAGTCACTTTTATGCTTGAACAAAGAGAAGTTTTTTTCTCACAACAGGAAAAATGTGGGAGAGAGGGGTAGGGCACAGGACACCTTTAGCCAAAAAAAAAACCAACAGATTGTCAGACTCCTTAGACATAAATGTAAAATAGGTAGACAGCAGTACAGAAAAAGACCCTTTAAGCTGGAACCAGCGATCTGTACTTGAGTAGTATCTGTAGTATGAGCTGTCTCCTGTAACAACAATATTCAACTCACGGAAGGTACAGGAACTGTCTGGATGCTTTCCCAGGCTCTCCATTGTTCCCCGGTTCATGGCAGAGTAACCTCTGGTACTTCATCTCAGGTCTCCATCCTTTCCTTCATGCTTCCAGGTAGTGAGCAGACTCTCCCTTACAGAGCCCTAAGCACATGGCTAAGCCTTAGGCTTCAGGCCTACCCAGCAGCAGCAGTTCCTCACACATCCACCCAGACAGGAGTCTGGTTGGAAAAGCAAGATCACCTGACTTCCTCCAAATAAATACCTTCTCCCAGCATGCTCAGCTACCAGTATGATTGGCTGAGAAAAATATACATATTCATAACCTAGACTCACTGTTATTCATCACACATATCTGCATGTGTCCAAACACAGCCCAGAGCCCTGTGTTGACAATCAAAACAGGGCTCTGTACAGAGGGAATGATCTCTCTGTTTTTTGCCCCTGCAAAGCAGGGAGAAGAAACAATGAGATCTTTAATAAAAAAAAAAAAAAGCACACATTACACAAATTAACAATTGTTAACCCCTTGATTACCCGAAATGTTCCAACCAGTGTCTCTAGTATAGTGACAGTGTACAGTATTATCACTGATCACTGTATTATTGTCATTTGTGATGTCAGTGTCACTTGGTCAGCTTCCGCTCAGTGTCAGTTGGTGTCAGATTGTCCGCCGCACTATCGCAGTTTCAATATTAGTTTCTATAATCACCACCATTAGTAGTATAAAAAATATTCCAGTATATATACTGTACCAAAGTTTGTAGACGCTATAACTTTCACGCAAACCAATCAATATACACTTATTGGGATTTTTTACCAAAGACATAAACAACACATTTTGGCCAAAACCGATGAAGATTTTTTTTTTTTTTTAATTGGATATTTTTTATAGCAGAAAGCAAAAAATATTGGGTTATTTTTTTCAAAATTTTTGGTCTTCTTCCACTTTTATAATAAAAAATAATACAAAAGGTGATATCCGCATAGTGAAAAATAATTCTTAGTAAGGCTGCTTGCACCAAAATGTGCTTTAGTGGAAATGTACAAAATAAAAGTGCAACACCTCAGGAACATATAAAGCAAAAAACATAAAATATAAATGAATAATGCATTAAAGTGCAGGCAATAAAGCTGAAATCCCATTATAGTGTCCACTATAGTGACAGATGCAAAGCAATAACACCAGTGTTGATAAAGCAATTCCTCTTAGGAGTGCTTCAGTGATCCCCCACCACCAACAAGTAAATTGCAAATTCACCAAAGCAAGTAGCTTCCATTACAGCAGCATAAACGCCCAAAACAGCATGTTGATCAAGAAAGGAACATTGTACCATATGGACTCCAAGGACTTCTCCATTAGAAAGCCTCCAGCTATGAATGAATAAAGCTCACTAGTGTAGTATTTCATGTTAAAAACATGCATACAGCAAATACAGGACAGTGAATCGATAAACCAGCATCTAAAAGCTACTAACAACCTGGAAACTAGCAGTGGCGTGACATAAGCACCAAAATCTCCACCCAAAGCGTTTCGTCCAATGGGACGTTATTCGTCCCATTGGACTAAACGCGCCAGCTGGAGATTTTAGTGCTGACGTCACGCCGATCCTCGATTCTGAGTCGAGAGCAGCTTTTAGATGTAGGTTTATTGATTTACTGTCCTGTATTTGCTGTATGCATGTTTTTAACATGAAATACTACACTATTGGAATCTTTCTCTGGCTCTCGGAGATCTTTATTCATTCATAGTTGGAGGCTTTCTAAAGGAGAAGTCATTAGAATCCTATGCTACAATGTTCCTTGCTTGATCAAGATGCTGTTTTGGGCGTTTACGCTGCTGTGATGGCAGCTACTCGCTTTGGGGAGTTTGTAATTCACTTGTTGGTAGTGGGAGAGTACTGAAGCACTCCTAAAAAGAATTGCTTTATCAACACTGGTGTTATTGCTTTGCATCTGTCACTATATTGGACACTATATTGGGATTTCAGTTTTATTGCCTGGACGTTAATGCATTATTTATGTATGTTTTATGTTTTTTGCTTTATATCTTCTTGAGGCGCTGCACTTTTATTTTGCACATTTCCACTAAAGCACATACATACTGCTTTTTGGTGTAAGCAGCCTTACTAAGAATTATTTTTCATTATATAATATATAATTTTTTATTATATAAATGGAAAAAGACCAACAATTTTGAAAAAAAAACAATATTTTTTACTTTATGCTATAAAACATATACCATTATTTATAATTTTTTTTTAAAGACTTTGATTTTGCAAATAATTAATAAAAACCCAGTGCTGATCAAATACCACCAAAAGAAAGCTCTATTTATGTGAAAAAAATTATATAGATTTCGTTTTGGTACAGGGTTGCATGACCGCGCAATTACCAGTTATTGTAGCGCAGTGCTAAAAAGCATAAAATGGCCTGGCCATGAAGGGGGTAAAACCGTCCGGAGCTCAAGTGGTTAATCACTCCTACAAACCTATGTAGAAGTACGCTAACCTGTGCAGAATACAAGACTGCTGTGATTTACAGTATTTCATTTTGCAAAACGTGCTTAATCCAAAGCATTAAAAGTGACATTTGGCAACATTTTTATAGGGTCGCAGACAGGAAGTCAGCTATGTCTTATATATCGCTCACCTCTGCATTGTGTTCATTTTAAATCCAATCAGTTCTGACAAGTTCCTGAAACATATAGATTTTTCCATTAATTTTATTAAAATTGATATCCCTTGGCCATTTATGTTTAGTTGCCCTTTAAAGCCAAAGTTCAGACTTTTTTTTTTTTACATGTACTACCTGTAACTAGTGTTGAGCGAACACGGACTGTATTATTCGTGTTCGTACCGAATAATTGGATTTTTTGTACCCGAACACGGACACGGACACTTTACTGTATGTTCGGGTAAAAATCCGTGTTCGGTCGTTTTATTTCCGGGTTTTGCATGCTTTGGCGCTCTTTTCATGGCGGGCTTTCAACAGCCAATCAACAATCGTTTAACTGGTGTGCCTTAAGCCATCCCAGCCATGCCTGCAAATGTCTCAGTAGCTGTGATTGGCCGTCTGAAGCATGTGACCAAGTCTTTATAAGTTCGAGGCAGCCGCAGCGGCGTCATTATGCTGCTTAGATTCAGGGACAGAGAGCACACATCAACGTGCTGGCTGCTGATTAGGGAAAGATAGGCAGGAAAAAACCATTTGTGTCCGGATAGAATTGAGGGACAGGTCGGAGTGTTTAGGCAGGGCGAGTTGTAGGCATTTTAGGGATAGAGTCTGCTGAATTATATAGGGTCAGTGTCTTCTACAAACTACAATCGATATTGCTGTGTGGGGGGTGGGGTGAATCTGCACTCAATCCTGATCTACGATCTCTTCTCAATCCTGTTAGGGACAGAGTCTGCTGAATTTTAGGGAAACTGTGTTCTACAAACTACAATCGATATTGCTGTGTGGGGGGTGGGGTGAATCTGCACTCAATCCTGATCTACGATCTCTTCTCAATCCTGTTAGGGACAGAGTCTGCTGAATTTTAGGGAAACTGTGTTCTACAAACTACAATCGATATTGCTGTGTGGTGTGGGATTGGAGATAGGCAGGTGTCAGTGATCCACATCCATTTTTCTGTGTGTGAGCTGCAGTGAACACAATCTTTTTGGGCTGCAGTGAACACAATCTTTTTGGGCTGCAGTGAACACAATCTTTTTGGGCTGCAGTGAACACAATCTTTTTGGGCTGCAGTGAACACAATCTTTTTGGGCTGCAGTGAACACAATCTTTTTGGGGTGCAGTGAACAAAATCTTTTTGGGGTGCAGTGAACACAATCCTTTTTGGTGTGCAGTGAACACAATCTTTGTGGGGTGCAGTGAACAAAATCCTTTGTGGGGTGCAGTGAACACAATCTTTTTGGGGTGCAGTGAACAAAATCCTTTTTGGGGTGCAGTGAACAACATCCTTTTTGGGGTGCAGTGAACACAATCTTTTTGGGGTGCAGTGAACAAAATCCTTTGTGGGGTGCAGTGAACACAATCTTTTTGGGGTGCAGTGAACACAATCTTTTTGGGGTGGAGTGAACAACATCCTTTTTGGGGTGCAGTGAACAAAATCCTTTTTGGGGTGCAGTGAACAAAATCATTTTTGGGGTGCAGTGAACACAATCTTTTTGGGGTGCAGTGAACACAATCTTTGTGGGGTGCAGTGAACACAATCTTTTTGGGGTGGAGTGAACAACATCCTTTTTGGGGTGCAGTGAACAACATCCTTTTTGGGGTGCAGTGAACACAATCTTTTTGGGGTGCAGTGAACACAATCTTTGTGGGGTACAGTGAACAGAATCTTTGTGGGGTGCAGTGAACAAAATCTTTGGGGGGTACAGTGAACACAATCTTTGTGAGGTGCAGTGAACACAATCTTTGTGGGGTGCAGTGAACACAATCATTGTGGGGTGCAGTGAACTCAATCTTTGTGGGGTACAGTGAACACAATCTCATACTGAAGGTTTGAGGGTGCTGCCTGTTCCATACTCCCCCTACTCCTCATCTAGCCTTTTAGGGGTACAAACAATAGTAATTGGGGCCTAGTGTGGTTGTGTACGTGTGATATACATACACTTTTTTGGGATCATATTTTCTATTCCGCTATTTAATCAAAAACCTTTGGGGATCAGTTAAATTGGGGGATAGTCTGTGTTGGTACGTGTGAGAGAGATCCACCTTTCCAAGTTGTTGGGGTTCATCTCATACTTCTGAAGGTTTGAGGGTGCTGCCTGTTCCATACTCCCCCCTACTCCTAGCCTTTTAGGGGTACAAACAATAGTAATTGGGGCCTAGTGTGGTTGTGTACGTGTGATATACATACACTTTTTTGGGATCATATTTTCTATTCCGCTATTTAATCAAAAACCTCTGGGGATCAGTTAAATTGGGGGATAGTCTGTGTTGGTACGTGTGAGAGAGATCCACCTTTCCAAGTTGTTGGGGTTCATCTCATACTTCTGAAGGTTTGAGGGTGCTGCCTGTTCCATACTCCCCCTACTCCTAGCCTTTTAGGGGTACAAACAATAGTAATTGGGGCCTAGTGTGGTTGTGTACGTGTGATATACATACACTTTTTTGGGATCATATTTTCTATTCCGCTATTTAATCAAAAACCTCTGGGGATCAGTTAAATTGGGGGATAGTCTGTGTTGGTACGTGTGAGAGAGATCCACCTTTCCAAGTTGTTGGGGTTCATCTCATACTTCTGAAGGTTTGAGGGTGCTGCCTGTTCCATACTCCCCCTACTCCTAGCCTTTTAGGGGTACAAACAATAGTAATTGGGGCCTAGTGTGGTTGTGTACGTGTGATATACATACACTTTTTTGGGATCATATTTTCTATTCCGCTATTTAATCAAAAACCTCTGGGGATCAGTTAAATTGGGGGATAGTCTGTGTTGGTACGTGTGAGAGAGATCCACCTTTCCAAGTTGTTGGGGTTCATCTCATACTTCTGAAGGTTTGAGGGTGCTGCCTGTTCCATACTCCCCCTACTCCTAGCCTTTTAGGGGTACAAACAATAGTAATTGGGGCCTAGTGTGGTTGTGTACGTGTGATATACATACACTTTTTTGGGATCATATTTTCTATTCCGCTATTTAATCAAAAACCTTTGGGGATCAGTTAAATTGGGGGATAGTCTGTGTTGGTACGTGTGAGAGAGATCCACCTTTCCAAGTTGTTGGGGTTCATCTCATACTTCTGAAGGTTTGAGGGTGCTGCCTGTTCCATACTCCCCCTACTCCTAGCCTTTTAGGGGTACAAACAATAGTAATTGGGGCCTAGTGTGGTTGTGTACGTGTGATATACATACACTTTTTTGGGATCATATTTTCTATTCCGCTATTTAATCAAAAACCTTTGGGGATCAGTTAAATTGGGGGATAGTCTGTGTTGGTACGTGTGAGAGAGATCCACCTTTCCAAGTTGTTGGGGTTCATCTCATACTTCTGAAGGTTTGAGGGTGCTGCCTGTTCCATACTCCCCCTACTCCTAGCCTTTTAGGGGTACAAACAATAGTAATTGGGGCCTAGTGTGGTTGTGTACGTGTGATATACATACACTTTTTTGGGATCATATTTTCTATTCCGCTATTTAATCAAAAACCTCTGGGGATCAGTTAAATTGGGGGATAGTCTGTGTTGGTACGTGTGAGAGAGATCCACCTTTCCAAGTTGTTGGGGTTCATCTCATACTTCTGAAGGTTTGAGGGTGCTGCCTGTTCCATACTCCCCCTACTCCTAGCCTTTTAGGGGTACAAACAATAGTAATTGGGGCCTAGTGTGGTTGTGTACGTGTGATATACATACACTTTTTTGGGATCATATTTTCTATTCCGCTATTTAATCAAAAACCTCTGGGGATCAGTTAAATTGGGGGATAGTCTGTGTTGGTACGTGTGAGAGAGATCCACCTTTCCAAGTTGTTGGGGTTCATCTCATACTTCTGAAGGTTTGAGGGTGCTGCCTGTTCCATACTCCCCCTACTCCTAGCCTTTTAGGGGTACAAACAATAGTAATTGGGGCCTAGTGTGGTTGTGTACGTGTGATATACATACACTTTTTTGGGATCATATTTTCTATTCCGCTATTTAATCAAAAACCTTTGGGGATCAGTTAAATTGGGGGATAGTCTGTGTTGGTACGTGTGAGAGAGATCCACCTTTCCAAGTTGTTGGGGTTCATCTCATACTTCTGAAGCTTTGAGGGTGCTGCCTGTTCCATACTCCTCCTCCTCCTCATCCATCCTTTTAGGTGTACAAACAATAGTAATTGGGGCCTAGTGTGCTTCTGTACGTGTGAGATACATACACATTTTTTGATCATATTTCCTATTCCGCTATTCAATAAAAACCTTTGGGGATCAATTAAATTGCGGAATAGTCTGTGTCGGTACGTGTGAGATCCACCTTTCCAAGTTTTTGGGGTTCATCTCATACTTCTGAAGCTTTGAGGGTGCTGCCTGTTCCATACTCCTCCTCCTCCTCATCCATCCTTTTAGGTGTACAAACAATAGTAATTGGGGCCTAGTGTGCTTCTGTACGTGTGAGATACATACACATTTTTTGATCATATTTCCTATTCCGCTATTCAATAAAAACCTTTGGGGATCAATTAAATTGCGGAATAGTCTGTGTCGGTACGTGTGAGATCCACCTTTCCAAGTTTTTGGGGTTCATCTCATACTTCTGAAGCTTTGAGGGTGCTGCCTGTTCCATACTCCTCCTCCTCCTCATCCATCCTTTTAGGTGTACAAACAATAGTAATTGGGGCCTAGTGTGTTTCTGTACGTGCGAGATACATACACATTTTTGATCATATTTCCTATTCCGCTATTCAATAAAAACCTTTGGGGATCAATTAAATTGCGGGATAGTCTGTGTCGGTACGTGTGAGATCCACCTTTCCAAGTTTTTGGGGTTCATCTCATACTTCTGAAGCTTTGAGGGTGCTGCCTGTTCCATACTCCTCCTCCTCCTCATCCATCCTTTTAGGTGTACAAACAATAGTAATTGGGGCCTAGTGTGCTTCTGTACGTGTGAGATACATACACATTTTTTGATCATATTTCCTATTCCGCTATTCAATAAAAACCTTTGGGGATCAATTAAATTGCGGAATAGTCTGTGTCGGTACGTGTGAGATCCACCTTTCCAAGTTTTTGGGGTTCATCTCATACTTCTGAAGCTTTGAGGGTGCTGCCTGTTCCATACTCCTCCTCCTCCTCATCCATCCTTTTAGGTGTACAAACAATAGTAATTGGGGCCTAGTGTGTTTCTGTACGTGCGAGATACATACACTTTTTTTGATCATATTTCCTATTCCGCTATTCAATAAAAACCTTTGGGGATCAATTAAATTGCGGGATAGTCTGTGTCGGTACGTGTGAGATCCACCTTTCCAAGTTTTTGGGGTTCATCTCATACTTCTGAAGCTTTGAGGGTGCTGCCTGTTCCATACTCCTCCTCCTCCTCATCCATCCTTTTAGGTGTACAAACAATAGTAATTGGGGCCTAGTGTGTTTCTGTACGTGTGAGATACATACACTTTTTTTGATCATATTTCCTATTCCGCTATTCAATAAAAACCTTTGGGGATCAATTGAATTGCGGGATAGTCTGTGTCGGTACGTGTGAGAGAGATCCACCTTTCCAAGTTGTTGGGGTTCATCTCATACTTCTGAAGGTTTGAGGGTGCTGCCTGTTCCATACCCCCCCTACTCCTCATCTAGCCTTTTAGGGGTACAAACAATAGTAATTGGGGCCTAGTGTGGTTGTGTACGTGCGAGATACATACACTTTTTTTGATCATATTTCCTATTCCGCTATTCAATAAAAACCTTTGAGGATCAATTGAATTGCGGGATAGTCTGTGTCGGTACGTGTGAGAGAGATCCACCTTTCCAAGTTGTTGGGGTTCATCTCATACTTCTGAAGGTTTGAGGGTGCTGCCTGTTCCATACTCCCCCTACTCCTCATCTAGCCTTTTAGGGGTACAAACAATAGTAATTGGGGCCTAGTGTGGTTGTGTACGTGTGATATACATACACTTTTTTTGGATCATATTTTCTATTCCGCTATTCAATAAAAACCTTTCTAGGGCAAGATCTTAAATTACAGAAATATGAGGAGACCGTCAAATAAGGGCCGTGGCCTGGGTCGTGGTGCTGCTGGTAGAGCTCCTGTTGCAAGGAGAGGACATGGTCGATCTGTGCCAGCTACACGCACAAGTGAAACACCTTCCTCAAGTGTGAGTAGGCGACAGAACCTGCATCAGTATTTGGTAGGGCATCAAACGCCCCTAGAAGTGATGAGGCCAGAACAAGTTGAGGCGATAGTAGATTGGTTTGCTGCTGACAGTGCCTCCAGTTCCTTCACATTGTCTCCCACCCAGTCTACTGCAGAAAGGTCAGAGTTGGCACCTGCAGCCAATGTCCAACCGTCTTTCACCTCACCCCCTTGCAAATCAGGCCAGCAGTCTGAGCCCCAAGCCATACAGCAGTCTCTTATTCTTTTTGAGGACTCTGTCAGCAGGGTTTCCCAGGGCCATCCACCTAGCCCTGCCCCAGAAGTGGAAGAGATTGAGTGCAGCGATGCCCAACCACTTATTCCTCAAGATGAGTACATGCAAGGATCATCGCAGCACGTCTCCGATGATGACGAAACGCAGGTGCCAACTGCTGCGGCGTTCAGCATTGTGGAGACCGACAAGGAGGGCAGGGGTGAAGACTGGGTGGAAGATGATGTGGAGGACGATGAGGTCCTCGACCCCACATGGAATGAACGTCATGCAGGTGAACTGAGTAGTTTGGAGGAAGAGGCGGTGGTCGCACAGAGCCACCAGCACAGCAGAAGAGGGAGCAGGGTGCAGAAGCGGAGCGGCCGTGCCCTAGACACTACGCCCGCTACTGCCCAACGCAGCAAGGGAACGAGCGCACCAAAGTCAGCTCAAAGGAGTTCTCTAGCGTGGAAGTTCTTTAGAAAATGTGCTGATGACAGGACACGAGTGGTTTGCACCCTGTGCAATCAGAGCTTGAAGCGAGGCATGAACCTTCTCAACCTGAGCACAACCTGCATGATCAGGCATCTAAGTGCAAAGCACGAGCTGCAGTGGAGTACACACCTTCAAAACCAAGAAACGTCTCTGGCTCATCCTGCTTCCTCTTCTGCTGCAGTCTCGGCCGCTCCAGCCACATCTGTAGTGATACCGGCACCTGCCACCCCGCAAACAGACGATCTGTCAGCAACACCACCACCTGGGTCACCAACAACCATCTCCACAATGTCCCGTGGAAGCGTTCAGCTTTCCATCTCCCAAACACTTGAGAGGAAGAGGAAGTACCCCCCTACCCACCCGCGATCCCTGGCCCTGAATGCCAGCATTTCAAAATTATTGGCCTTTGAAATGCTGTCATTCCGTCTGGTGGAGACGCACAGTTTTAAAAACCTTATGTCGGTGGCTGTCCCACAGTACGTCGTGCCCAGCCGCCACTACTTTTCCAGGCAAGCCATCCCTTCCCTGCACAACCAAGTGGGGGAAAAAATCAGGTGTGCACTGCGCAACGCCATCTGTGCCAAGGTCCACCTAACTACGGATACGTGGACCAGTAAGCACGGTCAGGGGCGTTATATCTCCCTAACGGCACACTGGGTAAATGCAGTGGCGGATGGGCCTGAGGCGGATAGCAATTTGGCGCATGTCCTTCCACCACCGAGGATTGCAGGGCGCTTCAGTTTGCCTCCTGTTCCTAACTCCTCCTACTCCGCTTCCTCATCCTCTACCGCCTCCTCATCCGGACAGCGTAACACCTTCACCACCAACTTCAGCACGGCCAGGGGTAAACGACAGCAGGCAGTTTTACAACTTGCCTGTTTGGGGGACAAACCACACACCGCGCAGGAGTTGTGGAGGAGCATGGAACAGCAGACAAATGAGTGGTTGCTGCCAGCGAGCCTCAAGCCCGGCCTGGTGGTGTGCGATAACGGGCGAAATCTCATAGCAGCTCTGGGCCTAGCCGGTTTGACGCACATCCCTTGCCTGGCGCATGTGCTGAATTTGGTGGTGCAGAGGTTCCTTAAAAACTACCCCGATATGTCAGAGCTGCTGCAGAAAGTGCGGGCCGTTTGTGCGCACTTTCGGCGTTCTCACCCTGCTGCTGCTCGCCTGGCAGCGCTGCAGCGTAACTTCGGCCTTCCCGCTCACCGCCTCATATGTGACGTGCCCACAAGGTGGAACTCCACCTTGCACATGCTGGAAAGACTGTGCGAGCAGCAGCAGGCCATAGTGGAGTTTCAGCTGCAGCACGCACGCGTGAGTCGCTCTGCGGAACAGCACCACTTCACCACCAATAACTGGGCCTCCATGCGAGACCTGTGTGCCTTGTTGCGCTGTTTTGAGTACTCCACCAACATGGCCAGTGGCAATGACGCCGTTCTCAGCTTAACTATCCCACTTCTATGCCTCCTTGAAAAAACAATTCGGGCGATGATGGAAGAGGATGTGGCACAGGATGAGGAGGAGGAGGAGGATGAAGAGGTAACATTTCCAAGGCTTTCAGGGCAGTCATTCGCAAGGGGCTCCGAGGGTGGGTTCCTGCACACGCAAACGCCAGGGACGCAATTGTCCAGCAGGGGCACAGTTCTGGAGGATGAGGAGGATGAGGAGGAGGAGGAGCTGGAGGAGGAGATGGAACCATGTTCACAGCAGGGTGGCACCCAGGCCAGCTCATGGCCATCACTGGTGCGTGGCTGGGGGGATACAGAGGACACGGACCATACACCTCCCACAGAGGACAGCCTTTCGTTGCCTCTGGGCAGCCTGGCACACATGAGCGATTACATGCTGCAGTGTCTCCACAACGACCGCCGAGTTGCCCACATTCTAACTTGTGCTGATTACTGGGTGGCCACGCTGCTGGATCCCCGTTACAAGGACAACGTACCGTCCTTAATTCACTCACTGGAGCGCGATCGCAAGATGCGCGAGTACAAGCGCACGCTGGTAGACGCCATGCTGCTGGCATTCCCATCTGACAGCGGGGCCACAGTGGAAGCACAAGGCAGAGGAGGAGGAGGAGGAGGTCGCCAACGCAACCAGGGCACCGCCAGCACCTCAGAAGGCAGGGTTAGCATGGCCGAAATGTGGAAAAGCTTTGTCAGCACGCCACAACAAACAGCAGCACCAGCAGCTCAGATGGAACGTCTTAGCAGGAGGCAGCATTTTACCAACATGGTGGAGCAGTATGTGTGCACACGCCTACATGTAGTGAATGACGGGTCTGCCCCCTTCAACTTCTGGGTCTCCAAATTGGGCACATGGCCTGAGCTTGCCCTTTACGCCTTGGAGGTGCTGGCGTGCCCTGCAGCCAGTGTATTATCTGAACGGGTATTTAGCACGGCTGGGGGCGTTATAACAGACAAGCGCAGCCGCCTGTCCAGAGACAATGTGGACAAGCTCACGTTCATTAAAATGAACCAGGCATGGATCCCACGGGACTTTTCCGTACCTTATGCAGAATAGCAATGGATACCGACCTTACCCACCCATTGTTCCATTTTTGCTCTTTCTCACTCTTTTGGGGTGTACCCTCATTTAAAATTTGTGAAAAGAAGCAGTGTTGGCTACCTCGTCCTCCTCCTCAGGGCCAGATTAATGTAGGGTCTATTGGAGCTGCAGCTCCAGGCCCCTACCTTTTATATAGGCCCCGGGTTGGCCATATTCACTGTTACCGCTCTTCTGTCACTTGTAAACACAGAAGTCTGGCTTCTATGCTCGCTTCCCCAGGCAGCACCCTCAGAACCTCCCCACACAGCGTGAAGGCCGGACAAGGAGGGACAGTTGGCGATGCATGGATGTGTTTATGGGCTTCAGAGACAGCATCCCATGTTGAATTAGGCATGCATGGCTGCACCCTTCCTCCTCTGGGTGCATGGCAAGGCACGGCCCTAAGGCCCTTCAAAATCCTCAGCACCAAGCCCATGATGCTGTTAATCCGGCCCTGGTCCTCCTCCACCGCCGCTTCCACCTACACCGCCCATAGGTGTGCGCAGCCTATTGCATTAAGGTGTGCACCCCAAAGTTGAAATACACATGCATGTGTTTGCCAGCAGGGAGAGTAATGTATCGGGGCCATGTACCTGTAGGCAAGGAGAAATAGAGCAGAGCAGGTCCCAGGGAGATCTTTCCCATCTCCTCACTGGCAATGCTATGTGCCCTAGGTGATTAGGGTGTGCCCAGGCACACCCAGCACACCCTGTGCGCACGCCTATGTCACCGCCACATCCACCACCACCTCAACCTCCCTCCTACTCCATATGGGCCTCGTCCTTCAGAGATGAAGAAGAACATTGTTTTATTTTTCTGTTTTTTTTTGTTGTTTTAAGTTATTTCCCTATCCACATTTGTTTGCAGAGCACTTGCCATGCTCTTAATTACGTTTTGCTGCCATTTGCAGCACTCTAGCCCTTTCCTTTGGTGTTTTAGAGCCATTTTAGTGCCTTAAAGTTCGGGTCCCCATTGACTTCAATGGGGTTCGGTGTCCGGGAAAAGTTCGGTAAAAGTCCGGGACACGGACCCGGACTTTTTTTTAAAGTTCGGCCGAACCCGTCGAACACGGACATCTAGGTGTCCGCTCAACCCTACCTGTAACATAATTGATATGTATCCTCTATGTTCTTGGATATAGGTAAAGCTGATTTCCTGCAAGCAGCTACATGCACACATGAAATACATATATGGAAACGTTTTGCAACCACACAATTTAAAATTTTGTCCATGTTGTCTTTTTTTTTTTTTTTTCCACAGAACCCCTTCCAGGAAGCATACCTACGATAGGTCCTCAACCTTTTGATTCATGAATAGCACAGCAGGGTCATGGGCATACCCTAGCCTGCTGATTGGTCAATGACAGAACAGTAGGTCAACGATGGGGTCATCCCTCCCTTTTTTTTTCCTTCTATTAATATGTTCACAGTTATCACACGTACAATGCAACAGAATCTGATTGGCTTTTAATGTTGGCCTTCCCTCTCCCAGTCTGCTGTGCAGTAAATTGCGGGTGGGTGATATACAGAGAAATTCGGTAATTGCATTTAAAATACTTTTCTATTATTTGTTAATAAATACATAACTGTGGTAATTATTCTTACCCTTTTTTTTCCATGTTTATTTTCTTTGCTGTGTTTTAGGCTCAATTCACACTGGAATCCGACTTGTGAGAACCCAAATCGCATGACATGTGAAATCTTATGTTAGTCAATGAGAGCTGTCCTAACCACTTGCCCTCCGGAAGGTTTACCCCCTTCCTGACCAGGACATTTTTTGCGATACGGCACTGCGTTGCTTTAAGTGGCAATTGTGCGGTTGTGCGACACTGTACCTAAAATAAAATTATTACCTTTTTTCCCACAAATAGAGCTTTCTTTTGATGGTGTTCGATAACCTCTACGGTTTTCTATTTTTTTGCTACAAACCAAAAAGGCCGACAATTAAAAAAATATATATATATTTTTTACTTTCTGTTATAAAACACACCCAATAAAAATAAAATTAAAAAAAAAAAAAATCAAATTTCTTCATCAATTTAGGCCAATATGTATTCTGCTACATGTTTTTGATAAAAAAATAAAAAAAAAATCCCATTAAAGCGGAGTTCCAGCCATTCACTCACCTGTCCAACGGTCCAGCGATGCGGCCGCCCGAAGCCTCGATCCTCTCCCTCGGCGCCGGCATCACTGCTGTGGGCACCCGGCTGTGACAGTTTGCGGCTTCACAGCCGGATACCCACTGCGCATGCGCGAGTCGCGCTGCGCGTCTTGATTGGCCGGCAATCTTCTGGGACCTCTGACGTGTCCCAGAAGATTGCAGGGAGGGAGGGGGAGAGGAGAACTTCCGTTCATGGCGCCGCGGCGCTCCGAGCGGAAGTGGGAGCGGGTACCTGTCAAAACTAGGTACCCGCTCCCCCCCACAAAAAAATTACATGCCAAATGTGGCATGTCAGGGGGTCAGGACTCCCTAAAGCGGAAGTTCCACTTTTGGGTGGAACTCCGCTTTAAGCGTATATTGATTGGTTTTTAAAACACATCAGATCTCAATGGGGAAAAATATCATGCTGGATATCTATACTGATATGGACTGGGTAATGTGTTAGGAATGAAAAGATGCCACAATGTGTGATGGAAATGAAAATTATCAACCTACAGAGGGCTGAATTAAAAGACACCCCAAAAATCAAGGCTAGTCCATTTTGCTGAAATATTATTGCAGCAACTCAAAATGGTACTTAGTAGTTTGTATGGCCCCCCACATGCTTGAATGCAGTCCCGCAAAAAATCGCTGATCGCCGCCAATACTTGTAAAAACAAAATAAAAATTCCATAAATTTATCCCATAGTTTGTAGACGCTATATCTTTTGCACAAACCAATCAGTATACACTTATTGGGATTTTATTTACCAAAAATATGTAGCAGAATACATATAGGCCTAAATTGATGAATTAATTAGATTTTTAATTTTTTTTAATTGGGTGTGTTTTATAGCATAAAGTATTATTTTATTTATTTTTATTTTTATAGCGCAAAAAAAAAAAAATGCAGAAGTAATCAAATACCACCAAAAAAAACTCTACTTGTGGGGAAAAAAAGGACATTTATTTTATTTGGGTAGAGCATCGTACGTCTGCGCAATTGTCAGTTAAATAACGCAGTGCCGTATTGCAAAAACTGCCCT
The DNA here is from genome assembly GCF_965119305.1 of Pelophylax lessonae. Lineage (NCBI taxonomy): Eukaryota > Metazoa > Chordata > Amphibia > Anura > Ranidae > Pelophylax > Pelophylax lessonae. The sequence goes on along the minus strand of NC_138777.1, from coordinate 187,385,227 downwards.
GGGCACTAATGGGGTGAAACCTTCTGGGGCTGAAGTGGTTAATTAATGAGGCCTATTCAAGCAGGTGAGAAGACTCCCATAGGTGGGTTGAAGGGCACGGTGGTGATCAGAGGCAATTACTGAAGAGTTTCTGGTGTATGGGACTGCACTTTTTTTTTACGGACATTGAATAATTCATTAATAGATTGTATATATATTTAAAAGAAAAGATGGTAAATTTATTATATATAGATGATTTTTACACTGTTTTCAGATATTTATTTATGCACTAAAATTTAAATGCACTTGACTGCTGAGGTGCATATGCTCAGGAAAGACCACTGTTAACATACTCAACAACCCCTTGCCCCCTAAGTTTGCCACCTCATCCCTTTAAACCAGGACACATATTATTACACATGTTCTGTGGCTGATTAAGGTGGTAATTAAAATCATATTAGCCTCAGAACTTGTGTAATTCATATGTGTCCTGGTTTAAAGGGATGATGTGGCAACCCTATTGCCCCCCCCCCCCCATATAAGAAACACATTTAACCAGTATCAGTCACAGTTGTACTGTGAGCACGCTTAAGCATTAACTTTAACTAGTCAAATTCCAAAGAGGGCCTGTCCTTACCATAAGTGCTAGACAGACAGACCAATGTCAATTTCCAATCAAGGGCATAGCCCGTTACAGCAGCTTTAAAGTAGTGATCGACCGATATCGTTTTTTTATTGCCGATACCGATACCAATATTTTGGCCCATGCATATCTGTATCGGCCGATATTGGCCGATATTTTTGTACATTAAAAAAATGGTTTATTTTTTTTGGTACTCTTGTGGAGGGATCTGGGGGTCTTAAAAGACCCCAAACTCCTCTTCTGCAATTAAAAGCATTCAAAACGCCAAGTTTGGCTGTTTTGAATGCTGTAATTTTTTTGAATTTGGCACAGAGTACCCAAAAGTGATGTCATGACATCACTTCCGGGTTTTTACATGGAGACCCGATCAGAGCCGAATGTGGCTTTGATCGGGTCTTCTCTTCGGGGGCCCTGCAGGCTGGTTGCCTGGGTCTCCCGGTGGGACGGGAGACCCGGGCAAGCCACGGAAGGTGGCGGGAGGGTGGGACGTCCCCTCCTGCTCCTTGTAATGACAGCCGAGTGGCTTCTCAGCCGCTTCGGTTGTCATTACAAGTAAGCCGACCATCGGCTATGGGCGCCGGTACCAGCGTGATGCCTCTAGCTGCAGGCATCACTCCGGAACAAGCACTTTCCCGAAATATCTGCACTATCGATCACCTTGGTGGCCAATTCCGATATATCAAGGAAAGTGCATATCAGCCCCCGATATAGCGACTTTGCCGATAATCGGTCGATCCCTACGTTACAGTGTAAAGTAAAAAAAATGCCTATAAAGCTTTGACAGACTATCCATAAAGGGGCGGGAGGGTGGGCAGCTCTTGCATCCACGTGTGTTCAAAAGGCCCAGAATTCCCTGAGGCAGAACTTTTGAGCTCAGACCCAGCCCAATTCCCCTTATTCAATCCTCTGCGACCACTTAATCACTCCTTCCTCCACCCATGTCCTGGCCGTGACCCATCAGTCAAGGCTCTCTTTCCCAAGGGATCAAAAGGCCTTCATTATTGAAGGAGAGCGATGCACTTTTATGTGACTATAAAAATGTGGATAAATGTGCAAAACTACACACCTAAACAAGCATTTTTCACACTTTATTTTTCCTGCCAAAAGGATCCAGCATGTGGCCTATTTGGTAAAACCAGGTTTCTGAATATTAACCTTATTAACATTGTTCAGAGGATCGTAGTTCCCCCAGTATTGACTCACGAATTTGTATTTCTTTTTTTTTCTCATTATATAATCGGAAGTCAGAATGATCAACAGAGAGAAAATATAAATGGGCTGCACAGACCTCACAACCTGTACACACTCTTTCACATTGAGTAACATTACCATGACTAAGCCTCCGGTGAAAACGATGGGGCTTTTTTCTTTTACAAACGAGGTCTGCTTCTGAATGTCACACTGTATCATTTAGTTACCAGCATAGTCGAGCATCTCTCTTATTTTTAGAAACCAAACAATCATTTCATCATCCTTAGCACCCATTGTCAATGTGTCTGACCGAATGTGGCACTCCTTGATTGTGTCAACCGGGGCATCCCCGAAACCTGGAGTTCAGCTGGAGCACTGAGAGAGGAGGATTCGAATAAACACAGCACCGAGACAAATTCATTGGTTATACTCTCTCTTCAGTTCACAACACGTGCAGCCCAGTGTGTTTTTTTTTTCAGCATCAAAAATGCATGGAGAGTAGGTTATATGGTTTCCAATGGCATAGTTCACACGGGTGCTTGAAATTCCAGTGCGTCTTAGTTCCAGAAAAAAAAAAAGTAGAACATGCTGCATTTTTTTCTGCATTGGACTGTCCTGGAACGCTGTAAATTGCATCAAAAACGCACTGAAACGCACCTAAATGCACCAAAAATGCACTGGAACACACATCCTTATTTAAGGTTAATAAAAAAGAGAGGGGAAAAATGCACTGGACTGCATCAAAAATGTACCAAAAATGCACTGGAACGCATCAAAAATGCATCAATGCAGAAAAGTATCTGGAACGCATCCGGACTGCGTTTCTATGATGTGAACTGGCTCCCAAAAGTGTTCCATTATTACAATTCGAATTCTAATTTAAAAAGACACTATTGCTGAGTGTAGTAGTAGTTTTATTTACTTACATTTCATATAAGCTTTAACCACTTCAATACAGGGCACTTTCACCCTCCTTCCTGCCCAGGTCAGTTTTCAGCTTTTAGCGCTGTTGCATTTTGAATGACAATTGCGTGGTCATGCAACACTGTACCTAAACCACATTGATGTCATTTTTTTAAACACAAATAGAGCTTTCTTTTGGTGGTATTTGATCATTGCAAGGTTTTTTCTTTTTTGCTACACAAGTGGGCATCCCTACTGGCCATGGGTGGGCATCCCTGGTGGACATAGGTGGGCAATCCCTGGTGGCTCTAGTGGCATCCCCCAAGGGTCTGCACTTGTAATCAATGCTCTAATTACCAGCACAGACCCCCCTCCCCCCTGTCAGGCACAAACTGAGGAAAGCCAATCAATGGCACTTCATATTTACTATGTGACCAGCTGTGATTGGACACAGCTGGTCACATGGTAAAGAGCCTATGTCATTAGGCTCTTTATCGGGATCGGAGATGCCACTTCCACTTCCACTGCCACTTCCAGGCCGTCATTTTGCTATAGGGGGTGGGAAGTGGTTAAAGGAAATCTATGACCGCAGCATGCACTTTTTTTAACATCTGCATTGTTATAGCAATAAAAACAATAATTATTTTGGACAATTCAATATAAGTTTACGTGAAAAATCTCCAGGCAGAAAAAGCTGCCTATCTGCTAAGTGTCTCTTTCCACAACTTTCTGGATTTGTTGTCAGAAATTGTTATTTTTATTTTTTTATAAATGAGTGCATCTACGTGATCACTGGAGGGGTATTTAAAGTCCTACCATTTACTTTTTTGTCCTGTAATGACTCCGCCTCCTGAAACTCGTTCTCTCATCACCTCTGTAGGTCAGAAGGCAGACTCTGTGAAACGGGTGACACAGCAGTGCCTTCTCACAGGACAATGGTGAATACGTTTTACAGACATCAAGGAAGTAAATGTGTATGGATTAGTGTTAGGCAAAACCTATATTTGCAGGGTGTTCGGTGGGTGTTGGCCCTGCCGAACACCCTGCAATGCACTGCACACTGTACAGTGCATTTTGTGCACTAATTGGGCACATCTAAAGGTGCTATTGACACAATATATACACACAGACATTTCAGCTCGCTCTAAGAGATCCAACACACAATATGGCTGATGTGCAGCCCACCACTTTACAGGGGGCCGGGTTATTCATTCCTTCTAATCGTTGGCTCTTGTTGCTCAGCTGACCAGGAACAAAGGTTATGTAGTGCATTATTGGTTGTTCCTTATTTCTGGTGGCGAACCTGCAAACTTTTCAGGCAAAAACTTTGAGAAACATTGAGAAAGTCAAAAACGTTGAGAATTCTAGAGATTTTCTATGACACATGGAACCCTTATCAACACTGAAATACAATTGTCTAGAATGTAAGGAAAAAGGGGGGAAAATCGGTTTTGAGGCTCCCTCAAATGGGATTGTGGAGGCAACGGTTTCAAGCTCCCCTATGGTTAGGTGAGGTAGAAGGTTGCTGATTGGACAGCGGAGTCAGGTGACCAGGGAATATTCCAGAGTCTGGGAAAGGTGATCCAGGATTGGTCTATTGGATCGCCTGACCCTGGAATTCCTGGGGTTTCCTATATAAAGGGGCTCTGGAGGCAAATATTTGCCAGTCAAAGAAGATTCTGACCAAGATTAGCTCCCCGCCCCCCATCCCTCGTCGCGGCTTGTTATGTGGTGGGACCCCCTTTCCATAAAATTAAAGGACAGGGGGGATAATTTATAACCTTTGTTTAAAGTTGAGGATTTTAGGCTCGAGCCGTAGTGGCTGGGCCTTGTTTGAAGTGTTCGGTATTTTGATGTGAAATGAATAAAATATTCAGTAATATGTTTGAATGGTTATTTGTGAAATTGTTTAAAATTGTTTAAAACCAATAATAACGCCCTTTCCATAAAATTAAAGGACAGGGGGGATAATTTATAACCTTTGTTTAAAGTTGAGGATTTTAGGCTTGAGCCGTAGTGGCTGGGCCTTGTTTGAAGTTTTCGGTATTTTGATGTGAAATGAATAAAGTATTCAGTAATATGTTTGAATGGTTATTTGTGAAATTGTTTAAAACCAATAATAAAGCCGCGGCCATGATTTATCCAAATCAATTTGGTAGTGTGGTTATTTATTAATCAAATAGTTTGCCTCCGACAATACCCATTAGCTTGCCTTTATGGGACAATCCATTGTAAAATGGGTAAGGAGTTAAAGAATTCAGTTTTTTTTTTGGTCCCCCAGGTTCGAAATCATAAATAACAGAGATTGTGCCTGAAAATAGTAGTTGACAGCAAGTGTATCTTGCCTAATTCCACTCCCCTACACCAATTATGCAATGGCCTGTACTGTCTACAGAGCTGAACAAATGCAAGAATTTATAACCCCAGCTATGTAGAGAAGTATAGGATGTGGGAGAGGGTATAGGATAGCATAGCATAGAGGATATGATACAGCACATATATTGTAAAGGGCTTGTGTGTGCATGATTTTTTATTTTTTGCTTTATGCCATGGATCTGGCCTTCATATAACCTTCCTGTCCTGACACTTGGGTTAATGTCACAAAGTGATGACAGCAAAGGATTTAACCTCCTACAAATCACTGTAAACCATACACATGTGAAAAGAGCCCCGAACATTAATATGAATAATACCCAGCTTTACTTGTTATACACCACCAAGCTGACAATGAGCTCTCTATTACTGACTGCTGACACTACGATCCCCTGTCATCATGTGCCTTACCCAACCATTACGTATTTAATAAATTCATTTCATTTACATCTTGGGAGTCCTTGTTTGAAATCTGGCTCAGGGCATAAATCACATTAATTCAGCAGTTTGGGCAGATCTGTGTGTAATTGTCTTGTTACAAATAACACAGAGATATTGGCAGTGGGGAAAATGCTTGCTGATTTGTGTAACGCATAGAAATGTGTCTTTAGAAGAGTGGGGTGCATGGGCTGGAACCTTCCAACCTTCGACAATAGAGGAAAAAACCTTGTAATGAGTATTATTATTTCTAATAAAAATAATAATAACAATGATAATTATAATAATTATTATTATTATTAATATTATTTTTTTTTCCATTAAAGTTTATTATTAATATTATTAACAATCATAACAATAATACTAGTAATATTAATACTAGTTTCTTACTTTTTTTACTACTAATAATTATTATTGGTATTATAATAACTTAATAAATACCTTAATATTAATAATAATAAAGTAATATAATACATATGATTGATATTATAATAAATAAACTGCTGTTCTGTATGTTATAGTAGTTTTAGCTGTTTTCTTTAAATTATTATTTATTATTATATTAATTACTATTTATTTTTATGTTAATTAAGATAGATAGATACATAGAATAGGATAGATAGATAGATAGATAGATAGATAGATAGATAGATAGATAGATAGATAGATAGATAGATAGATAGATAGATAGATAGATAGATAGATAGATAGATAGATAGATAGATAGATAGATAGATAGATAGATAGATAGATAGATAGATAGATAGATAGATAGATAGATAGATAGATAGATAGATAGATAGATAGATAGATAGATAGATAGATAGATAGATAGATAGATAGATAGATAGATAGATAGAGCAGAACAATCCCGTGCTGAACAAGGCAGGGTCCGCCAAGCAGACTGCCCCTATGAAAGGACCCTTAAGGCCCGTACACACGATAAGAAAATTGGAAGTAAAATTTCATCCGACTAACGTTCTGCCGATTTTCAGATTGTTAGTATAGTGCTTTTTGTCAGCCGATTATGAACTTTCGTACGACAAAAACTGGATGTGCAGGCTATAAAAATTTTATCGTACGTGAACACAACTTCCGATTTTCATTTAATTAGTACAATTTTCATCCGAAAAGAATCTTAAGAGCAAGTCTAGGCATGCTCAGAAACTAAAGAATACATACAAAACTATTCAACACAAGACATCACTTCTGAAGTAGAATTCTGTCGTGCGAGAATTTTTGTATGAAAGTAGCCTCTTCACTTTCCATATGAGCCTGACATGCAACAAAAAACTAAAGAAAATTAGACCGATAATCTGATCCTGTGTACGAGGCTTTTCTCATGTCATCAGATTTCAGCAGCACCTATATTTGTGAGCATACACCTTGAAAGTTCCATGAGAATTGCTACTACATCCCTTGAATCAGATATTAATGCGTTGGTTTATCAAAAACAGTGTTAAATATTGCATTTGTTTTATGTTGTCCTCTTTTGCTTTTATATAAAAAAAATTACAAAAATATGTTTTATTACTCAGATAGGTGCCATATCTATATCAGTGATTGTTAACTTGTGATTTGCCTCACTTTGTCTGCTTATCAGCTATCCTTATTGTTAGGCTCCATGCACACTGGGCTTAAAAAATGTTTAGTTCCCTTGGCAGGAAAAAAAAAAAAAAACACTCGGATAGAGAATTTTTTGTACAAAGGGAAGAAGATATAATCCAGGTGTGATAGTGGAATGGAAAGGGGAATGGGGAAAGGAGAAACCGGGGAAAATAGGTCTAACAGACCTGGACAGTGGGGATTTCAATGTGCCTCTTAAATATTATAAACATATGTATCCACATGTAATGTAAAAGATAAATAAATATTTTATTTAAATATACATACAATCCACTAAAACTGATACAATCAAAGTTGACAGTACATATACATAACAGGTCAAATGGGCCTAATATGAATAATATTATCTGCTGATGGATCAACGCGTTTCACTGAAAAAGCTTCTTCAGGATCCAAACATTGTATACATATCAGACAGATTTTCAAAATATCATAGTATCCATCGATAAAATCAAACGACAGACTTCTTACATCATTTGTTTCAAGTGATGTTACCTTAGCGCCAGCTAGATCAAGAGATGGGGGAAATTCAACTTAGAAAGAAGACAGTCCTTAAGTTGGTCAATGGCTCAAGAGAGGGAGGGAATATGCTACACCAGGGGCTCGGATATAGAGAACAGGAGATGGATAGACAATCTCCAATAAGACGATAGGTTAAGGGAATAATCAAGATAATCCCCAACAAAACAAAATCGCCTCCAAAAGAATAGCACAGAGTGTTATATCATCTAGTCTTAACATGTGCAGCATATGTCACCTGGAAGTGTACAAAATTTAGAGGAATTTTGGAGAGTTTTGCGTTTTTTTCTGCCAGTAAGCTCCAATCAAGAACGCAAACCAAAAGGGTTTTTTTCTTTCCTGCCTCTAAACGTTGAGCTCAAAATATGCCTGCAATGGTCCTAATGTGCATGGACACATAGGATAACATTCTGCTGCTTCTACAGGCACAAGACTCCGGTAGAAGCAATGATTTTTAAGCCAGTGTGCATGGAGCCTTATGCCCTGTACACACGTGCAGATTATCTGCAGACTTACCTTTTCTATGTAGTGCAAGGGCCTGCCGGATTGCATACAAATTGAAAGTGTTTAGGTTTGACCTCATATTATATGGTTTTGGTAAGTCTGCAGACAAAAGTCTTCAGATAATCTGCACGTGTGTATGGGGCATTAGTGTATTTTATGTGTGGCCCAAGACAATTCCTTTGTTCCAATGTGGCCCAGGAAGGTCACCCCTGCTTTAATCACAGAAAGGGCGTAGGAAAGCCATTGGGGTATCATGGAAAGGGCAAGGATAAATCGAACCAATTCCATAATGTTCAAGGTAAAGGTCCACCTAAGAAAAGTTGGGCCCCTCAATATCCCAATTCACCTAGAGACCACTGGCAATATTGGGATAATTCGAGGAGAGGTTATTCCACTCCTCTCCGAAATGATCATGGATTTACACCTCAATATTACGGAAATTATAGGGTTAACACCCATAATAGATTCTCCCCATTACAGCAACAATCATATAGGGGAAATCATTCTCCTTATTTTGACGATGAGGGTGACTCCAGAAATATGTCTCCCTTCAATTACAACCAACGCGGCACTGTCTCTCGGAAGTGGGTAAGGATACCTGTCAAAAACAGGTACCCCTTCCTCCCCTTCCCCCCGAAAGGTGCCAAATGTGGCACCAAAAGGGGGGGGGAACCATATAAGCGGAGTTCCACTTTTGGGTGGAACTCCGCTTTAAACTTTGACAAAAAACCTGGAAGCTGATTGATTACTATACTGTACCTTTCAGATGGAAAACTATGATGGATTTAATGGCTGTGTTAAGAGTTCAACTGTTTGTGGATTTTGCTGAGTCATATTACAGGCAAAGATGGTTCAAATTATGATCTGTCTGTGGGCAGGCTGGTTGTACAGATGTGAATTCATTGATCGACTTCAGCACAACCAGCCTGTCGTTTTTTTTTTTCTGCCAGCAGAGATATTTGTGTTCTGAGGGCTGGGAAACTTCCCACTGTCAGAACACAATAGCACAGCAGGAAGGATTCCCCCATCAACATTTACTGTGTTGATTGGTAAATTGAGCATTTTGTTTCCTTCAACCCATGGCTGAAGCAAAGGAATTGTATAATTTATGGCTTGTCTAAGTGACCATACTGTCCGCACAGACTCCAACCTAAAGAGATACACTATATTGTCTAAAATATTGGGATGCCTGCCTTTACACGTACATGAAATTTATAGGCATCCCAGTCCTAGTCCACAGGGAATTGGCCCAACCTTTAATGCTATAACAACTTAATTGACAACTTCAAGAATGTGTCTATGGGAAAGTTTGACCATTCTTCCAGAAGTGCATTTGTGAGGTCAGGCACTGATGTTGGACAAGAAGGCCTGGCTCGCAGTCTTTGGGGATAAATTAGAGCAGAGACTGCGAGCCAGGCCTTCTCGTCCACATCAGTGCCTGACCTCACAAATGCGCTTCTGGAAGAATGGTCAAACATTCCCATAGACACACTCCTAAACCTTGTGGACAGCCTTCCCAGAAGAGTTGAAGCTGTTATAGCTGCAAAGGGTGGGCCAACTCAATATTGAACCCTACGAACTAATGCTGGCCATACATTAAAGGAAAAATTGTTCAAACTCATTTTTGAAAAAATGAACATTTGGCCAAAAAAGCAAACAAGGGTGCCATCATGAAATGACCGACAAATCATTCAATGGACATAAATCAATCCGTTTTCGTTTTGTTTTTTTCACATGTACCTAGTGCAAACAGTTTGGACGAGAAACACATTACCTTTCAATTTATTGTTAGTTCGGCAGAAAATTTCCAAACTTGTCCTTAATTTTTTCGGGTCAAAAACGTCCCAACCGATTACCGATTCGTGCCCATTAACTGGCTGAAAAACGAAAGAACTGTCCAAATTTCGGCCGATTTTTCGTATAGTGTATGGCCACCCAGTGCCATCTTAAGAGCATTATAGCCCCCCCCCCCCCCACCGGGCAATGTAGTGCACTGGGGCCCTGACTACACAATCACCCACGAGAATAAAAATGTAAATTATCAATAAGGTAAAAGCACACATGGACAGGAGTCAGACTCGACTGTCCGGTGTGTGCCGGTTCCCGTGGAGGCAGACAGGCATTCCTGCAGTTGTGGGCTCCCCCACCACGGCCCAAAGTGGCCTGACAGCAGTGCAGGGCCGACAGGCGCTTGCCACCTGCTAAGTTTGGCGACGGGATGCACACCAGATTTGGGACTAATGATTGGCTGGGGCTGGGCCTCCCGGGTAAGTGGGGCCCCCAGGCAACTGCCCAGCGTGCCCATGCGGTAAGACGGCCCTGTGGCCACCATAAGACTGGGATGCCATTAAAGTTCATGTGTGTGTAAGGCAGGCGTCCCAATACTTTTGACAATATAGTGTACAGTATGTCATTGCATAAAGTAGCATTTGAAGCAGAACAGCGAGTGTTGTCAGCTTAGGACCAGAAGTGCTTACTAACCATGTAAAAAAATAAAGGATCAAAAAAGCCTGAAAAAAAAAGAAATATAATACAGCCACCACATCTAAGAACTGGCATGGAGCAAACATTTTTGTTCTTGGGTTTAACCACTTCTGGACCGGAAGATTTCCCCCCTTAATGACCAGGCCATATTTTGCGATTCGGCACTGCGTTACTTTAACGGACAATTGTGTGGCTGTGCAGCTCTGTACTTAAATACAATTGATGTTCTTTTTTTCCCCACAAATAGAGCTTTCTTTTGGTAGTATTTGATCACCTGTGCGATTTTTATTTTTTGCCCTATAAACAAAAAAAGAGCGACAATTCTGAAAAAAACCCAATATTTTTCACATTCTGCTATATAACATTCTCAAAAAAAAAAAAATAAATAAATAAAAATATATTTTTTTTAACATTTTAGGCCAGTTCGTTTTCTGCTACATATTTTTGGTAAAAAAAAAAAATCTCAATAAGCGTATTTTGATTGGTTTGCGCAAAAGTTATTGCATTTACTAACTAGGGGAAAAATTTAAGTCATTTTTATTGTTTTTTTTTTTTTTTACTAGTAATGGCGATGATCTGCGATTTTTTGTGGGACTGCGACATTGTGGTGGACAGATCGAGCCCCTGACTGATATTTTTGACACTTTTGGGGGGACCAGTGACATTACTACAGTAATCAGTGCTAAAAATATGCACTGTTACTGTAATAATGACACTGGCAGGGAAGGGGTTAACCCTGTGGGTGATCAAGGGGTTAAATGTGAGCCTAGGGGAGTGATTCTAACTGTGGGGGGGGCGTGGCTTCTGAAATGACCATAGAGACATGTGATCCTATATAGCAGGATCACAGGGGCTCTATGATCATTTCAGGGAGAAGAACGGTCAGCTGTGTTTACAGCAGCCAACCGTCCTTCTCTCTCAGTGGGGAACGATCTCGGGTGTCAGACGGCAATCGGAGGCCCCTGCCCCGTGCATCGGAGTCCCCGCTGACGAGCGGGGGCGGGATTGTGGCGGCGCACGCTTGCCCCCTAGCTGCAGGCGCGCGACCGACGTAGACTTACGTCGGTTTGCCTGGGAGAGCCACACTGCCGCAGTATATACACGCCGTGTGGTCGGCAACCAGTTAAAGTTCATGTGTGTGTAAGGCAGGCGTCCCAATATTTTTGACAATATAGTGTACAGTATGTCAATGGATAAAGTAGCATTTGAAGCAGAACAGTGAGTGTTGTCAGCTTAGGACCGGAAGTGCTTACTAACCAGGTAAAAAAATAAAAGGATCAAAAAAGCCTGAAAAAAAAAAAGAAATATAATACAGCCACCCCATCTAAGAACTGGTATGGAGCAATATATTAAGTTTTAGTTTTTGGGTTTAAAAACACTGTTATCATTCTGTAATCCGCAGCTCTGGGACTAGGAAGGACAACAAGATTCCTCATGCCCCCCCCCATCTTCTGGTTGGGTGATTTTCGCAATTTGTATATCTCTGGGGGCTTTGGGGGGTCACTTAGCTAAATCTTATGTATGTGGCATTTCAAACATTTTGTAATTTGAAATGGAAGTTTTGAAAATTGCGGTGGCAGCCATCAAGCAGGCGCTCTCCCTGATTTTGTGGAGACACATCACTTCATCTACGGCAAAGCTTCCGAGCTGTTATCCACATAGTAAACAACATCTAATTGCCGGTCCTGACTCCTGACAGCGCTCACATACTCACGCTTGCTGCAAAGTTGTTATTTATGAAATAAACAACTGCCCATGTCTTTTAGTATCTCGAAGTCTGACAGGTGTCATATTATGAAAACAGTGCTTCATTTTCATGTATTATTTCATTACAAAGCTGTGCGGGCTTAAAGGAGAGCTCCTCGACTCAAAAGGCTACAGAATAATTACCCGGACAAATTCAGATGTCATATATATGTACAGGGTTATCTTTGCGTGGGATTTTAACCGTGCCAAAACAGAAATAGAACCAGAGAAATTTAAAGCGGAGTTCCACCCTAAAAAGAAACTTTACAGCATCAGTTACATTAAAAAATCCTGAAAAAGAATTGGATAATTAATATTTTTTTTGTTTCACTTACCTTGTTTTTAATGAAAATTAACTTACCTTCCTTCCTCTTCCACCTTATGCGGCCGCAGCCCCCCACGTCACTTCCTCCTTCGCATTGCGTTCTGGGAGATTAGCGTCATCAATCCCAGGATGCAATGGGAATGGCCGGCCACTACTCTGATTGCCTGTGCATGCACGAGATTGCGATCGGCATTCTGGGTAGCTAGAAACCAGGAAGAGGGACACAGCGGCTTCAGATGCCCACACCGGAGATGGCCGTGCTCTGCAATCAATTTTAAAGGTAAGAATTTATCTTTATTCCATAACTGTCCTGCACTGTAATGTGGGGTTAGTGTATTTGACGATTAGGATTGGGGGGGTATTTTTATGTAAAAAAATGTTTTTGTGGCCGGAACTCCGCTTTAAATAAAATTAACACATTTTATTAGTACATCATTCAAATTGTATCCATGTTAAAAAGTTAGCATTTGTCAGGTCATAGGAGATTTTCAGAAGCTGTGACGATGCGGTGTCTTTACCGACATGTTTCGCCACTAGGGGCTTCCTCAGGGGATTTATGGAGTGGTTACTATTCAAAAGACAAGATGTGCCATAATAATATAGAGCGATACAACATAGTCATACATGGGACAGAAAAAAATTGACATGACGTTTTTTTGAAAAAAAAATTTTTTTTTGTTTAAATCGCAGAAAATAAAAAACCCAGTGGTGATCAAATACCACCAAAAGAATGCTCTATTTGTGTGAAAAAAATATAAAAAAATTATTAAAATTTTGTTTGTGTACAGCTTTGCATGGGTACCTACTTTGAAGTAGTTCCAGTAGCAAAAAATGGCCTGGTTATGAAGAAGGTAAAATCTTTCAGAGCTGAGGTGGTTAAAGAGTAACTCCATTTTTATTGAGAAAAAAATTATACCTGCAATGTAATTAATGTACATTGCAGGGACTTTAGCAAACTTTGTAGCAAATTCCTACCTTTTATTGCTCTGAATAAACAGCAGTTTGTTTTACCATGTCCTTTGGATATGGATTCTGTATGGGAGGGCCTGATTCATTATAATCACTTGATGCACTCTCAGTGTTCTAATGAGAAAAGCTGCAGGGTCTGCAACCCTTTAGAAGTATTTACCTCTTGAGTATCTCACCAAACTGAAATTCCTATTGCAGAGGATGCCTAATTCCTGACTTTTTAGAAGTATTTAACCCTTGAGTATCTCACAAAACTGAAATTCCCATTGCAGAGGATGCCTAATTTCTGACTTATATCTTAGTGCAGACTTCTGGAAAAATAACTGACAATAACACACGCAGGAAACTACATTTCTTGGCAGGTTTTGTACCCCAAGGGTGTAAATATATTGTATATACAGTACTGTGCAAAAGTTTTAGGCAGATGTAAGGAAATGCTGTAAAGTAAGAATCCTCTTAAAAAATATATTTTTTAATTGTATATTTTAAGCAATTTACAAAATACAAAGTGAGCGGACAGAAGAAAAATCTAAATAAAATCAATATTTGGTGTGATTAGCCTTTCGCTCTGTTGTGGAAATTTTTTTAGGATTAGTGTAGACATTTTTTAGTTTGTTTTTCATTTAGCTTGTCATTATGGCTCCTGTTGTCGGGTTGCTTGCAATACGCTCTTTAGAGCATATACGGGTGAACTGGCATTGAGGAAAGGCTACTGTCAGTGAAAATCTTCCCTTAGAGGTGTAGAGGCGTTCGCTCTACATAGACATCTCCACCGGCGAGCACTCCATGCTTGGGTCTGTTTGCCGGTATAGATCTATGTGTATTGCTGTGCGGAGTCAATATAGTTTTGATATCTATCTGCCTCTATGAAGGGATACACGTTCATGTCTTTCTACTGTGCCTGATCACCATAGTAGAAACAGCATGGCTCTTTCCCTGCAGATAGCCTCACGTCTTTGGGAACAGTAGTATAAACGGTTTAGGCGTCGTTCTCTTAAGCTTTGCTAAATGGGATTCACGACAGTAATAGTGGTGGGGGTGCATGCGTGAGTTTGATCAGAACAGCGTTCACAGTTCTACACGCTGGTTTCAGGCGGGAAGGCGTGCACTCTATTCTGCTCGTTCACGTTTGTGTACCCCCCCCCCCCTTTCTATTGTACATTTGCATGGTGTATATTAATATCCAAAAGTGCACTTATTAGCCCAACGGAGTGATTTGTGCATCAAGCCTTCATTAATTTCCAAGACAGCTCCAAACCAGCATCAGTTCTTCTAGGTACATTACACATTTTTTGAAGGAATTTGGCAGGTAGGTTGTTCCAAACATCTTGTAGAACTAAACACAGATCTTCTGTGGATGTAGGCTGCCTCATATCCTTCTGTCTCTTCATGTAATCTCAGACAGACTTAATGATTTTGAGATCAGGGCTCTGTGGGGGCCAAACCATCACCTCCAGGACTCCTTGTTCTTCTTAAAGCTAAAGATAGTTCCGAATGACATCAGCTGCATATTTAGGGACGTTGTCCTACTGCAGAATACATTTGGAGCCAATCACACACCTCCCTGATGGTATGGCATGATGGATAAGTATCTGTGTGTATTTCTCAGCATTGAGTGCCCGGATCTCAACATCATTGAGTCTTTCTGGGATTACATGAAGAGAAAGAAGGATCTGAGGCAGCCAACATCCACAGAAGATCTGTGCTTAGTTTTCCAAGATGTTTGGAATAATCTACCTGCCGAGTTTCTTCAAAAACCATGTGCAAGTGTACCTAGAAGAAGGCAAAGGGTGGTCACACCAAATATTGATTAGATTTGGATTTCTCTTCTGTTCATTTACTTTCCAATTGATAAAAATAAACTATTAACACTTCTATTTGTGAAAGCATTCTTAATTTTCACACCTGCCTAAACTGTTTGCATAGTACTGTACACTCACAGGCCACTTTATTAGGTACACCTTGCTGTACTGGGTTGGTCCCCCTTTTGCTTTCAGAACTGCCTTCATTCTTCGTAGCATAGATTCAACAAAGTGTTGAAAACATTCCTCAGAGATTTTGGTCCATATTGACATGATAGCATCAAGCTGTTGCTGCAGATTTGTCGGCTGCACATCCATGATGCAAATCTCCCCTTCCACCACATCCCAAAGGTGCTCTACTGGATTGAAATCTGGTGACTGCGGAGGCCATTGGAGTACAGTGAACTCATTGTCATGTTCAAGAAACCAGTGGTGAGATGATTTGAGCGTTGTGACATGATGCATTATCCTGCTGGAAGGAGCCATCAGAAGATGGGTACACTGTAGTCATAAAGGGATGGACATGGCAGCAACAATACTCAGGTAGGCTATGGCATTTAAATGATGCTCAGTTGGTACTAAGGGGCCCAAAGTGTGCCAAGAAAATATCCCCCACACCATTATACCACCACCAGCCTGAACCGTTGATACAGGCAGGATGGATCCATGCTTTCATGTTGTTTCCGCCAAATTCCGACGCTACCATCTGAATGTCGCAGCTGAAATCCAGACTCATCAGACCAGGCAAAGTTTTTCAAACCTATTTTCCAATTTTGGTGAGCCTGTGCGAATTGTAGCCTCAGTTTCCTGTTCTTAGCTGACAAGAGTGCCACCTGGTGCAGTCTTCTGCTGCTTTAGCCCATCTGCAAGGGTTGATGTGTTGTGCATTCACAGATGGTATTCGGCATACCTAGGTTGTAACAAGAGGTTATTTGAGTTACTGTTGCCTTTTTATTATCTCAAACTAGTCTGCCCATTCTCCTCTGACTCTGACATTAACAATGCATTTTCGTCCACACAACTGCCGCTTGCTGAATATTTTCTCTTTTTTGGACCATTCTCTGTAAACCCTAGAGATGGTTGTGTGTGAAAATCCCAGTAGATCAGCAGTTTTTTTTTTTAAATACTCAGACCAGCCTTCTGGCACCACCACCATGCCATGGTCAAAGCCACTTAAATCCCCTTTCTTCCCCATTTTGATGCTTGGTTTGAACTTGGTTTGAACTTCAGCAAGTAGTTTTCTCCCATTTTAGATGCCTAAATACATTAAATTGCCTTCATATGATTGGCTGATTAGCAATTTGTGTTACCAAGCCATTAAACAGGTGTACCTTATAAAGTGGCCGGTGAGTGTATATATAGTATATTTGCTATATTGTTTTTTTGTATCTGCTTTTTTTGCATGGAAGTGGGAAGTGGAGTATTCTCGCATACTTGTTTTTGGTTAACGGTAACAGCATATGAGTCATTTTCTTGTCATTACTAGTAAGAACTGTGGCTGAAATGTCTGTCATATTTTTAGCTGATTTCCAGATGTCTCTTCTGTTAGACAGGATCCTCTTCTCCTCCCTCATTGTAAATGGACAGATCAGTCCACTGATACATTGCACATCATTCTTCTCTCAGACGATACAACAAATAGCCAAGTGGGCTCTACTGCCAGCCCATCCATAACAGTGACGGCTTTACTGCCATGCAGCTCCCTGCCAGAGAGGTCTCCTCATCTGAAGCATGGGGCTAATTTGTGAGACATCAGCCGGAGAGACAATAGTGAAGCTGCAATGTACATTCCCAACAGCCCAGCCGTGATATAGGAGCTTGGACAAATGCGGAACAGAATACATCTAGCACAGCTCTAGTTCCAGCTCAAAGATTGTTATATAGTGTGTGTTTATAAATATATATATATATATATATATATATATATATACAGTATCTCACAAAAGTGAGTACACCCCTAACATTTTTGTAAATATTTTATTAAAACCTTTCGACCCCATTCACACTAGCGCGACTTGTCAGGTAACTTGGTCGCCTGACAAGTCGCGGTGGGTCGCTCGCCATTGAATAGTACAGGACCCGTTCTAATAGGAGCGACACAAGTCGCTCCGACTTAGAAAAAGGGTCCTGTACTACTTTGGGGCGACCTGGAGGCGACTTGCAATGACTTCAATGATATGAAGTCCGTGCATGTCGCGCCGAGGTCGCGTTGCACGCTGTGCACCGCGACTTCACAGGTCGCCCCAGCAAGTCGTGTCGCGCCAGTGTGAATGGGCGCTAAATGTGACAACACCGAAGAAATGACACTTTGCTACAATGTAAAGTAGTGAGTGTACAGCTTGTATAACAGTGTAAATTTGCTGTTCCCTCAAAACAACTCAACACCCAGCCATTATTGTCTAAACCGCTGGCGACAAAAGTGAGTACACCCCTAAGTGAAAATGTCCAAATTGGGCCCAATTAGCCATTTTCACTCCCTGGTGTCATGTGACTCGTTAGTGTTACAAGGTCTCAGGTGTGAATGGGAAGCAGGTGTGTTAAATTTGGTGTTATTGCTCTCACGCTCTCATACTGGAAGTTCAACATGGCACCTCATGGCAAAAAACTCTCTGAGGATCTGAAAAAAAGAAATGTTGCTCTACATAAAGATGGCCTAGGCTATAAGAAGATTGGCAAGACCCGGAAACTGAGCTGCAGCACGGTGGTCAGGACCATACAGTGGTTTAACTGGACAGGTTCCACTCAGAACAGGCTTCGCCATGGTCAACCAAAGAAGTTGAGTTTGCATGTTCCGCATCATATCCAGAGGTTGTCTTTGGGAAATAGAGGTATGAGTGCTGCCAGCATTGCTGCAGAGGTTGAAGAGGTGGAGGGTCAGCCTGTCAGTGCTCAGACCATACGCCGCACACTGCATCAAATTGGTATGCATGGCTGTCGTCCCAGAAGGAAGCCTCTTCTAAAGTTGATGCACAAGAAAGCCCGTAAAAAGTTTGCTGAAGACAAGCAGACTAAGGACACGGATTACTGGAACCATGTCCTGTGGTCTGATGAGACCAAGATAAACTTATTTGGTTCAGATAGTGTCAAGAGTGTGTGGTGGCAACCAGGTAAGGAGTACAAAGACAAGTGTGTCTTGCCTAAAGTCAAACATGGTGGTGGGAGTGTCATGGTCTGGGGCTGCATGAGTGCTGCCGACACTGGGGAGCTACAGTTCATAGATGGAACCATGAATGCCAACATGTACTGTGACATACTGAAGCAGAGCATGATCCCCTCCCTTTAGAGACTGGGCTGCCGGGCAGAATTCCAACATGATAACGACCCCAAACACACCTCCAAGACAAACACTGCCTTGCTAAAGAGGCTGAGAGTAAAGGTGATGGACTGGGCTGGCCAAGCATGTCTCCAGACCTAAACCCTATTGAGCATCTGTGGGGCATCCTCAAACGGAAGGTGGAGGAGGGCAAAGTCTTTAACATCCTGCAGCTCTGTGATGTCATCATGGAGGAGTGGAAGAGGACTCCAGTGGCAACCTGTGAAGCTCTGGTGAACTCCATGTCCAAGAGGGTTAAGGCAGTGCTGGAAATTAATGGTGGCCAAACAAAATATTGACATTTTGGGCCCAATTTGGATATTGTCCCTTAGGGATGTACTCACTTTTGTTGCCAGCGGTTTAGACATTAATGGCTGTGTGTTGAGTTATTTTGAGGGGACGGCAAATTTACACTGTTATACAAGCTGTACATTCACTACTTTACATTGTAGCAAAGTGTAATTTCTTCAGTGTTGTCACATGAAAAGATATGAAATTGTCCAAAATGTCTTGGTATGCTGACGCCTTAAGAGTTCCCTTCACTGGAACTAAGGGGCCAAGCCCAACCCCTGAAAAACAACCCCACACCATAATCCCCCCCACCGATTGATTTGGACCAGTGTACAAAGCAAGGTCCATAAAGACACGGATGAGTGAGTTTGGGGTGGAGGAACTTGACTGGCCTGCACAGAGTCCTGACCTCAACCCGATAGAACACCTTTGGGATAAATTAGAGGAGAGACTGCAAGTCAGGCCTTCTCGTCCACGTCAGTGCCAGACACCTCCCAAATGCACTTCCAGAAGAATTGTCAAACATTCCCATAGACACACTCCTAAACCTTGTGGACAGCCTTCCCAGAAGATTTGAAGCTGTTATAGCTGCAAAGGGTGGGCCAACTAAATGCTGAATCCTATGCTGAATGCCATTAAAGTTCATGTACTGTAAAGGCAGGCGTCCCAATATTTTTGACAATATAGTGTATGTCATTGCATAAAGTAGCATTTGAAAACAGAACAGTCAGTACATCCGGTGTGATCAATTTTCAATGATTGGCACCATAGCTTGTTGTAGACTCTAAGACCTTCACTAAGACCAAATAATACACTGATTTGGGTTATTTTTACCAAAGATATGGAGCAGCAGTATACGTTTTGGTCAAAATGTATGAAGAAAAATGACTAATTTGCTAAATTGTATAACAGAAACAAAGAAATATTTTTTTTTTTTTTTGCAAAATTTTCGGTCTTTTTTTTATTTATAGCGCAAAAAAAAAAAAAAAAAAAACACACAGTGGTGATTAAATACCCCCAAACAAAAGCACTATTTATGTGAAAAAAATTGACAAAAATGTCATATGGATACAGTGTTGCCGGACTGAGTAATTGTCATTCATAGTGTGAGAGCCCTGAAAGCTGAAAACTGGCCTGGTTAGAAAGGAAGTATAAGTGCCCAGTGGGCAAGTGGTTAAAAAAACTCTGCAAATACAGAAAATACTTGTTGATCTGCCAGAAATCAAGTGAGATACTAACTGTCTGTAGTAGGCTGCCAACACTGGCTCTGCTGCCTTACAATCTCAAGCAGCGTTGTCAGTCCTGCCTGAGTTCTCCCCCGTTGGACCACACTTATAACCTATGCTGGGGTTATTGTGAATATGGCTGACACCTCAAAAGTCCCCTGTTGTTGGTATTTCTATTTCACTATAATTATTAAAGTTTTTAAAAATGAAGTTTCTTACATGTTATGATTTTTTTTTTTTTTTAATGGGACACTTCAAAAATACATAAAAAAAAAAATCATATGGGGAAAAAACTAAATAGTAAAAATTGCTTAGGGGAAAAGTGGTGGAGGAAGTTAATACATGGGAGAAATACAAATACCGTATATACTCGAGTATAAGCCAACCTGAATATAAGACGAGGCACCTAATTTTACCACAAAATCTGGGAAAAAGTATTGACTCGAGTATAAGTCTAGGGTGGGAAATGCAGCAGCTACCGGACCCAACTGGACCACCACGAGACCCAAGACAGGGGCTATGGGCATGGTGCAGGGGCTGCGGACATGGTACAGGAGATGCAGAGCCGTGGGTATGGTACAGGAGATGGTACAGGCATGGCGCAGGAGATGGTACAGGCATGGTGCAGGAGATGGTACAGGCATGGTGCAGGAGATGGTACAGGCATGGTGCAGGAGATGGTACAGGCATGGCACAGGAAATGGTACTGGCTAGGTACAGGAGATGGTACACGCATGGCACAGGAGATGGTACAGGCATGGCACAGGAGATGGTACAGGCATGGTGTACAGGCATGGTGTAGGAGATGGTACAGGCATGGCACAGGAAATGGTACTGGCTAGGTACAGGAGATGGTATACGCATGGCACAGGAGATGGTACAGGCATGTCACAGATGGTACAGGCATGGTACAGGAGATGCAGTGCTGGGGGCATAGTACAGGAGAATCTCCTGTACCATGCCCGCAGCACTGCATCTCCTGAGGAGATGCAGGGGCTGCGGAGGAGTCTCACTTACCTTTCGGTGAGGCGCCTTACATTTAAAAATGGCGCCGCCCGGTGCCAACATGTCACCGCGCATGTACCGCCTGCCCGGGAATAGCCGAACGTGTACGGGCTTTCCCGAGCGGCGGCGGAGCATGCGCACTGACCGGAGAATAGGTAAGTGAGACTGTGACTCAAGAATAATCTGAGGGGGCTTTTTCAGCATAAAAAAACAGTCGGCTTATACTCTAGTGTATACGGTAACTTTTATTTAAAATTTTTAGCCTTGCAGGTTTACTGAAGGTAATGTTATGGGCAGCTCGAAGGACAAGTCCGCTCATGAGAGACAAAATACTTTGTATTCCCTCATTCACTTGGGGGGTATGAATCCGTGTGAAAGCGGTGTATACCTGCACCTTGATGGACAGTTGTTCCATACATTCTGATGCAGGCAGCCTCATAGCTGTCAATTGGGAAGTAGCGGCTACACGGACAGAGCGGCTGCTCTCTGGGTGCATTTGGGGCTGTGCACCTACTCAGATGTCACATTAGGAGCAATGGCTTTGACTGCTTCCCAATTAAAATTAATGGGGCGACCTCCACAGGGATGCATGAAACACCTGTGCATTCATGGGCTATCCTTCAATTGGGGGCGGGGCATAGATTCCTACAACCCCACGATGAACAAGACCTAAGAGTTGTAATTTTACAGCAATATATATTTGAATGTGTTCTGTATACGGGCTTTTTTACACAAGGACCACTACAAATCTTCCAATGGTGCCACTTATTCTGGGGGAAACTCTCTCAGGAGACAATTTCTTCACTTTAGAGAAATTGCTTCTCACTTCCCTTTATACCTACAGAACAGGAAGTTCAGGGAAATTTTCCTAATTTGATACAGAAGGGGGAAAAAACTGATGGGTTTAGACCAGCCTTTTTCAACCAGGGTGCCCAGGCAGCCTGAGGGGCCTTAAGGTTTCTTCAGGGCTTTCTTGGCAAAATGGCTAAAAATTGCCCAAAAATTGCCCAAGGTGGATGAAACCTGCCTTTTAGTTGTGTAGAAGTTTTGGGTGGACCCCACGCTGTTTTTTTTTTTTTTTTATTTTGCCGTGGGGTTCACCTTAAAATTTATACCAGACCCAAAGGGCCTGGTATGGACTGGGGGGACCTAATGCCCTTTTTTCTTTCATCCTTTCTTACACTCTTCCAGCTGCCAGCGTCCTAACGTCCCAAAGGGCCTGGTATGGAGTGTGTGGGGGGGGGGGGGGACCTAATGCCCTTTTTTCTTTCATCCTTTCTTACAAGCTCTTCCAGCTGCTGGTGTCCTAACGACCAATGGCATCATTAGTTGATATGGAGGATGTCGTCTGCAAAACGTTCTGGTATTCCCCTCTCTATCAGGATGGAAAAAAACTTTGGGACAAGAGAAACTTTAGTATACTAGTCAGTACCAGTTTGCAAAAGTATATTTGCTTTGGAAGAAGAAAACACCTCTAACGTTGGGTGTCCTACTTGTGTGGATGTTGCCAAGGAGAGAAACATTAGCATACTAGTCAGTACCAGTTTGCAAAAATGTATTTGCTTTGGAAGAATATATCACCTTTAACGTTGGGTGTCCTACTTGCTTGGATGTTGCTGCATTTTGTAAAACTATTAGGATCATTTTTACATTTTAGAACGAGGTCTCGAGACTGTCCATTACTTTTAAAGGGTGCCTTGACAGAAAAAAGGTTGAGAAACTCTGGGTTAGACCATGCCCTACTGTGCCCAAAAAAAAATAGGCTTTAGATATATTTTAAAAATAAAAACTCTGTTGAATTGGACCTTAGTTCCTATGAGGACAGGACAGATATGTAAAAAAAAAATTCTACACACTCTGTCATTTCATGTGATTTTACTTTTTTAAATATGGTGTTCAAAAAAATTAAATGTCTGTTATCTATGGCAACCAATTAATTTTGTTATTTATATTCTGCAGTGGAAAAAAAATTCTAGCCCTGATGCAAGTGGTTTCTTGACAGAAAAAAGGTTGAGAAACACTGGTTTAGACCATGCCCTACTGTGAAAAAAAAAAAAACAATAGGCTTTAGATATATTTTAAAAATAAAAACTCTGTTGAATAGGACCTTAGTTCCTATGAGGACAGGACAGATATATAAAAAAAAAATATTCATGCCTCACCTGGAGCACCCAAAAAAATAAATAAATAAAATTCTGCACACTCTGTAATTTTATGTGATTTTACTTTTTTTAAATATGGTGTTCAAACAATTAAATGTCTGTTATCTATGGCAACCAATTAATTTTGTTATTTAAATTCTGCAGTGGAAAAAAAATTCTAGCCCTGATGCAAGTGGTTTCTTGACAGAAAAAAGGTTAAGAAACACTGGTTTAGACCATGCCCTACTGTTAAAAAAAAATAAAAACAATAGGCTTTAGATATATTTTAAAAATAAAAACTCTGTTGAATAGAACCTTAGCTCCTATGAGGACAGGACAGATATATAAAAAAAAAAATATTCATGCCTCACCTGGAGCACCCAAAAAAAAAATAAATAAATAAATAAAATTCTGCACACTCTGTAATTTTACGTGGTTTTACTTTTTTTAAATATGGTGTTCAAAAAATTAAATGTCTGTTATCTATGGCAACCAATTAATTTTGTTATTTAAATTCTGCAGTGGAAAAAAATTTTTTTAGCCCTGATGCAAGTGGTTTCTTGACAGAAAAAAGGTTGAGAAACACTGGTTTAGACCATGCCCTACTGTGTAAAAAAAAAGAAAAAAAAAAAAAAAACAACAGGCTTTAGATATATTTTAAAAATAAAAACTCTGTTGAATAGGACCTTAGTTCCTATGAGGACAGGACAGATGAGGACAGGACAGATATATAAAAAAAAAAAAAAAAAATCTTCATGCCTCACCTGGAGCACCCAAAAAAAAAATAAATAAATAAATAAATAAAATTCTGCACACTCTGTCATTTTACGTGATTTAACTTTTTTTAAATATGGTGGTCAAAAAATTAAATGTCTGTTATCTATGCAAACCAATTAATTTTGTTATTTAAATTCTGCAGTGGAAAAAAATTCTAGCCCTGATGCAAGTGGTTTCTATATGCAAACCTCTTCTTTTAATTTTCTTTACTTTTTTTTTTTTTTTTTTATACCATATCCTGCTATAGTGAGTTACTAGTCACTTGTGTATTCTAATAGAATTCTGAACAACAATTTCATATGCAAATGAAAATGAAACAGCATGTAAAGCTATGGCTTAAAACAGTCGTATATAAAACCTAATTTTTATGTGTTCAATAGCGATCAAACATTGTCGACCTTAAGACAAACCACCTACATGAAAGAATAAAAAAGCAAAGGAACGTGCGTTAAAAAAATAAATAAAAAAAGGATGCGTTTTGCAGCTTCTTCGACAATCAATTTTCACACCCTAAATACCTCTCGCATCAAAGAAGATCCCTGCAGACTCTCACTTACAAGATTATTGATCAGCGAGAGGCTGCCTTGCTTAATATTATGTGTGTTTCATTTCAGAGGTTATGGGTCGGACAACTGACAAGAACTACTCAACCTTGACAAACTTCTAAACTGACTGAATCACCCTTTACCAGCAGGAGGAAATAATGACTGAAGCAGAGAGGGGAACCGTTTAATTTCTCTATGCTGGCAGTTCTCAAAGCTGTTTATTCTTAAAGGAATTAAAGTGCGAGTTCCGATAAAATAAAAGTTGATCTGTGGACTCCTAATGCTGTTCGGTAAACGCAGCAGGCTGTGATAAAAGTCAGAAACTCTGCACAGTTAACCACAGGCTGGATAAAGATGTTGTTAAAGGGAGCTGCCATTGCTGACTTGCTTCTAGAAATGTTAGATACCTGGCTTGGAACAAGCATGCGGGAACCAAAGTCAGACTAAAATCAGAACTCCTGGAATATAGATTGTCACGGATTAGCATGACAACTGGGCAATTGGTATTTTTTAAAACATTGGCCCTGGGGAACCATGATGTGACGATTGGGGACAGCTATAGTCTAATAGATCTTTATTTGAAAGGATGTACTGGTTTTGTATACCATGTTATAGGGCCCTTATATATGTGGCCACCTTTTTATCATCATCAATATTAGTACTATCAAATCTGAAGAGAGTCCATAAATAAAAATGGGGGTTTGGTCCCACCATATGGCCATATCGTGCTCAAGCCCACTACTGCGTCAAAGTACCCCATTATCAGTGGGTCCTACACTATCCATGAAAAAGAGATGAATCCAGCCTTTCTAACCCTTGGAGATAATACTCCTTGCTGGGAAAAATGTGCAAATGCACTACAGGGGACTCCTCCTATATCCACTTGATGGTGGACACTAAGGGTTAGAAAGGCTGGATTCATCTCTTTTCATCTATCTCTGGATAGTGTAGGACCCACTGATAATGGGGTACTTTGACGCAGTAGTGGGCTTGAGCACGATATGGCCATATGGTGGGACCAAACCCCCATTTTTATTTATGGACTCTCTTCAGATTTGGTAGTAATTTCTTTTGCATTTGCACGCTATTCTTTTTTAATATACATGTCTTTTGGTTCATAGCTGCAGCAGCTTTGGAAATACATGGGTATGCTCCCCCAAATTTTTTGCCTGTTTATTAGTACTATCCAAATAATTGTATAGCTGCTACTTTGTAATTTAGATAATCACTGTTCCCCCATCTCTACATATCCTTTTAATGGTGGAATTCGCCAGGTGCTGTTTTATTATGAGATTTGCCCTATGAGCCGGCATTGGTTCATTTTTAACTTTGCCTATATTTCCTATATTTCAAGAAACCAGTCAGGAATTTGCATCCCCTTTTTCCTACCATTTCAACATGGATTTTTTGGGGGAATAATTTGAAGAGGTCCTGAAGAAGTGCCACGTCGCAAAACATGTTGAGCTTGGACTTTGTTCCAACCATTTGTGTAACCATACCCGCAGTGTCCATCTTTTGGGGACTTCCTATCCAGACCCAATAGGACACGAGGTTCGGTTAAGGGTATTTTATTATCTTGTTTTTGATTTTAACAATATGATGACATGTGTTTTTGTATATATTGAAATTTTTACTATATCTAATTAATAAAATTTATGAATTTGTTTTATTAGTGCCTATAAAGTCCATGTTGTTCTAGTTTTTCTATATCATAATTTTGGGATGTGGTATGTATTCTTCTTATTATTATTATATATTTATATGGCGCCGACAGTTTATGCATTGCTTTACAACTTGAGGGTAGACCGTACAAATACAATACACTTTAAAGCAGAGTTCCACCCTGGTTATACTTTTTTCAATAAAAATACCCCCGGGACAGTCAGGGCTAGTACATTCCACAATGGCTAGCCTCTGATCTGTCCCGGGTTGCACTTACCTTTTAGGAGAAATACTTGCCTTGAAAAAGTATTGTCCAGCGCTGCCATCTCAGGTGTGGGCAGCTTGAAGCCAGCGCGATCCTCTTCTGCGTCCTCTTCCTTCTTCTTCAGTCCCACGATGCACTGCACCGGCCCCGCCGTCACTTCCGGTGCGCGCGCGTCATCCCTCCACAGCTTCTGGGCATGCCCAGAAGCTGTTTAGAAGGGAATGACGCGCGCGCACCGGAACTGACGTCGGGGCCGGTGCAGGCACATTGATTCCTGGGAGCGATGACGTTCAGCTCCCAGGAATCATTGCAAAAGCCAGGAAGTGACGAATCGCCGTGGCCGCCGAGGGGAGGAAGAAGGAAGTAAAAAAAAAAAAAAATTGTGTTTATCCATTTGTTTTTCAGGTGACCCGGAGCGAGAAGATGGAGGTAAGTATACATTTAGGGTGGAACTCCACTTTAATACAGTAGGAATCAGAGGGCCTTGCTCGTTAGAGCTTACAATCTAAGAGGGAGGGATATACTCTTGTGGTACCATCCCATTTTGTACTCCTATTTGTTTTTCTAGTTGGTATTTTTAGGCCTCATGCACTGGTGTACATTGGGCGTTTTTGAAGCTACATAGTTAGTTGAAAAAAGACACACGTCCATCTAGCTTAACCAAAAAAAAAAACACACAACCATACAATCCCATATATAGTACACAATCCTATACCAACAGTTGATCCAAAGGATGGCAAATAACCCCAGCAAATCATGATCCAATTTGCTCTAGCAGGGGAAATAAAACTCCTTCCTGATCTCCCGAGAGGCAATCGGATATCCCCTGGATCAACTTTACCTGTAAATGTTAGTACAGTTATATGATGTATAATTAGGAAAGAATCCAGTCCTTTTTTAAAGCAATCTACTGAGTTGGCCAGAACCACCTCCCGAGGGAGTCTATTCCACATTTTCACAGCTCTTACTGTGAAAAAACCTTTCCGCATTTGGAGACAAAATCTCTTTTCCTCTAGACGTAAAGAGTGCCCCCTTGTCTTTCTCTGCACTTTCTCCAGTTCCCCGATATCCTTTTTGAGAACTGGTGCCCAAAACATAACTGCATACTCCAGATGAGGTCTTACTAATGATTTATACAGGGGCAAAATGATATCTCTCTCTCTCTGGAGTCCATACCTCTCTTAATACAGGAAAGGACTTTGCTTGCTTTGGAAATCTCAGCTTGGCATTGCATGCTATTATTAAGCTTAGGATCTACCAGAAAACCCAGATCCTTCTCCACTATAGATTCCCCCAGTTCTACTCCTCCTAGTATGTATGATGCATGCATATTCTTAGCCCCCAAGTGCATAACTTTACATTTTATCAGGGGAAAAAATTCCTTCCTGATCCCCCAAGAGGCAGTCGGATATTCCCTGAATCAACTTTAACTATAAATGTTAGTACTCAGTTATTTTATGTACATTTAGGAAAGAATCCAGTCCTTTTTTTAAAGCAATCTAGTGAGCTGGCCAGAACCACCTCCTGAGGGAGTCTATTCCACATTTTCACAGCTCTTACTGTCAAAAAAACCTTTCTGTATTTGGAGACACAATATCTTTTCTTCTAGACGTAAAGAGTGCCCCTTGTCCTCTGTGATGACCTTAAAGTGAATAACTCAACATCAAGTTCATTATATGGACCCCTTATGTATTCATACATGTTGATCATATCCCCCCTTAATCTCCTCAAGAGAGAATAAATTCAGTTCCTCTAATCTTTCCTCATAGCTGAGCTCCTCCATACCTCTTATCAGTTTGGTTGCCCTTCTCTGCACTTTCTCCAGTTCCCCGATATACTTTTTGAGAACTGGTGCCCAAAACTAAACTGCATATTCCAGATGAGGTCTTACGAATGATTTGTAAAGGGGCTAAATTATATCTCTCTCTCTCTGGAGTCCATGCCTCTGTAAATACAAGAAAAAGAGTTTGCTCACTTTGGAAACAGCAGCTTGGCATTGCATGCTAATATTAAGGTTAGGATCTACCAGAACACCCAGATCCATCTCCGCTATGGATTCCCCCAGATGTACTCCCCCTAGTATGTATGATGCATGCATATTCTTAGCCCCCGAGTGCATAACTTTAAATTTATCAACATTAAACCTCATTTGCCACATAGTTGCCCAATGAAACTATATCCTATAAGGAAGTTATTCCACGGCAAAGCTTGGTGTCATCTGCAAAGACTGAAATGGTACTTTTAATCCCAGACCCTATATTTTTTATAAATGTATTAAAAAGTAAGGGTCCCATCACTGAACCTTGGGATACACCACTGATAACCTTAGACCATTCAGAGTAAGAATCATTAACCACTACTCTCTTGAATTCTGTCTTTTAGCCAGTTTTCTATCCAATTACAAACTGATCTTTTCAAGCCTGTAGACTTTACCTTACACATGTGTGTGTCAAATGCTTTTGTAAAATCCAAGTATACTACGTCCACAGCCACCCCTCTGTCCAAGCTACTTCTTCGTGTGTCAGGCATTTTTTTTTTCCTGCCTCTAAACTCCCCTGCATGTTATCCTATGTGTTCATGCACACATAGGCATATAGCAGTGTTTTCAGAAAGGAGAGTTTTGGCAAGAAAAAAAAAAAACCTACTGCTAGTGCGTCCTGAAGCAGTGGCATTTTGGCAAAAAAAAACACTTGAAGCTGCTAAGCACTGTTAAATGTGTCTAAAAGCGCCTAGACGCTAGGTGCGTTTACCGCTTAAGCATTAATTTATTTCAATGGCCGGAATAAATTATTTATTCTGGCCAATGAAAATAATTAACACCCAAAAGCTTGACGAGGGTTAAAGTGTGTGAACGCTGTACACACTTTTACATGTCAGGCTTTTTTTGTGGCCAAAACGCTGCTGCCAGGAGGAGGCTTCTTGGTGAGTTAAAAAAAAAACTCAGTGAACATGAGGCCTTAGAAGAGGATAATAGTAGCAGCCTTAATCACTTGACCTCCGGAAAGGTTTTAGCCCCTTCCCGACCAGGCCATTTTCTTCGATATGGCACTGCGTAACTTTAACTGACAATTGCGCGGTCATGCGACACTGCACCCAAATATAGCTTTCTTTTGGTTGTATTTGACCACCTCTGTGGTTTTTATTACTTTATTACTTCGATACTTGCATGCAACAAGTAAAGACAAAAATAATTTTTATGTTTGCTCAGGGTGACTTATACCATGACAGCTGGATAGTACTTTTTTTTTTTTTTTTAGTTCCAAACTTTTTATTGAAGATATAAAACATAAAAAAGTGGTACAGAGTACAATTATATACCAATCCAAAATTAACCAAAGTCGACAAGCAGTGACGAGTACAGATTGATCAAAGATGTCACTTTATAGCGTCAGGAAATAGACCTCAAGTAATGATTTTATAGGCATCATTACACCTGATGGCTAATGAGAACTAACTATTTATCATTGGTTGGGTCTGGGCTTGGACTAAGGTGGGGTACATGGACAAGTTTAATTAGGGGACATACGGTTAGCTTGTAAGTGAGAGCTAGACGTGAGGTGGGTTTGGTGGAACAATAGATCAGAGCCATCAGGTGTGTATGAGGTAATTTCCATTAGCTAGGAGGCTATCTGTGCTTGGAATCTGGGATAAGCGTTGTCGAGCTCTTCAGTTGTCTCTGTCTAGTGGGTTTGATGTGTGAGTGACGAGCCAATGAGGTGTACACCTGTAGAATCACTGTGTAGGATGGGGGAAGGGGTGGAGGGGGTATAGGGTGAGAGTAGGGATGGGGAGGAGAGGAGAGGGGGGGAGAGAGAAAGTGGGGGAGGAGAGAAGAGAAAACTCCCTTTGTCTCCTGCTCTCCAGGAAGTTGTGTTATGATCAGGACGCGCTGTAGTGAAAATTTTCAGTGTGGCATTTTCATAGTTGTTCGTGGTGTAAATGGGGTCGGTTATGAACAGGGTCCTGGTGTTTTATGAACCTCGTGTCCTGATAATTTTACTGTGAAGGGGTCTGCAAGGAAATAAGGTTAGATAGCTGGATAGTATTTTAGCTAGGAGGTCAACAATGGTCAACAACTCAACATTTATTGTAATGACAGGTCTCCTTTAAAGAAAAATAAGAGATGAAAGTGAAGTGAGTGATGTATATACACCACAATCACTTCTCCACTTTCTATCGTCTCATCTGCTTCTTCTGCTAATTCTGATATCTCATGCTAATATCTGAATCTACAGAGCCATCAGAACTCTCATGGATTGCATTGTTGAAACTTGGGCACAATTCCAGAATCCCCCATTCATTTTCCAAATAAGAGGACATCTTTGCTGTCTAGAAGGAACACGTTCATTATAACCTTATGGCAGGTGTTGAGATGCAAACCACATGAGCGTCCACCAATAAATCTCTCAATAATTTAAAAAGCTAAAGGTGTAATAAATCCACCAATTCCGAACAAAAAAGTTTCAGTTTTAGATGGCGCTTGTCTTTTAAGATGGGTAGATACTCCACCTACAGACATATCTGCCTCAATGAGACCATTGTAGATTGGGACAGATTTTGTATATTAGAAGTCATCTTTGCCAACCTTAAAAAAAATGAGGTTGAAGGATTATAAGAGGTGCATGAAAGTCAGCCAGCCCCCAGTCTGATGTACTCATCCTCCAGTCTGTCACCAACCAAGTAAACCTGTCTCTTGATACAAAGAACAGGGGTATAGTTGACACACATTTGCAAACGCATGTGAAAGCTGCAGAGCCACTTCACGGCACCCTGTTTTATCTGCAGTCCTAACACTCCTAATTTAGTGTCTCCACACTGGAAGCACATGGCTGCTAATGGATGGATGGGGGAACAGGTGAGAGGGAGACAGCCCAACCTCCCCCAACCCACCCTCATCCATGACTGGTCTGTTGTCTCAAAACTCAAATAACTAAGTTGTAACGATGGTACAAACTGGAAAGGATCAGCTGAGAAGCATTACACCTCCATCCCCTTGGTGGATGCAGTATAAAGACAGATAGGGATTTTATATATGGGGCATGGCCTGTAAAGCACAATGCCTTTCAATCCCTAATTTCCTATTTGGGACTTTGTATGAGACAAGCAGGTCATGCTATTGGTCTCCATCCCTGTATACGGAAAAATAAGGTCAAATCAGACTGCATCCACCAAAAACGCATGAAAATCGCACGGTGGGACTTTATATGAGGCACCAAGCTGTAGGCAGGGCGTCTCCATCCCTGGTTGCTTAAACATAATGGACTAGGTGGGACTTTAAGTGAGACCCCAGCAGTTAGTGTCCGGCGTCTCTATCTCTATAACAAGAAAAAAAATACCTGCTGGGGTCTCACTTAAAGTCCCACCTAGTCCATTATGTTTAATCTTTGCCAACC
Organism: Pelophylax lessonae; assembly: GCF_965119305.1. Taxonomy (NCBI): domain Eukaryota; kingdom Metazoa; phylum Chordata; class Amphibia; order Anura; family Ranidae; genus Pelophylax; species Pelophylax lessonae. The sequence continues at coordinate 187,353,107 of NC_138777.1, read as the reverse complement.
TTAATCTGTGGCTATGTACACATGTGGTCTACAGAGTAACTCGGCAAAGCACTGCTGTCTATGAACAGCTAGAAGAGATGTCAAATATAGATAATGATGACCTGTTATAACTTGAAAAAAAGAGACAAAAACAACTTAATCATGCTAACATTTTATTCAGATTTTATAACTGTAAAATTTAAAGGATTTAATAGAAATCAAATAATTATCAAAGATTAAGACAGCGTTAAAGGATTTCATCAGGATTACAGTACAGATATTTATCAGCGCCATTCAAAATAGTGCATCTGGTAAGCTACTCCAAATACCCGGAATGCAACGTACAATAGTTTATTTTACTGCAGTTTTAAGATAGGACAATGTAAATGATTTATTTAAACTTCTGTCACATTTATTGCTCCTGGTAATATAAGTAAACATTTTTCCAGACATGCATACAAACCTTTTTTTTATCATTTTAAATCATTTAACATTAAAGAAAACCTCATCTTTAGTGAATTTGTTCTTTTTAGTACCCCCCCCTGAATGCAGCCCATCTTATAAGATACTTACTTTCCTCCCCAGTTCCACAATCTTCATTGCTGGACAGTCTCTGCAAAGGAAAACATCCCAGCAGGTGCATCGGAATAGTAATTCCTATAGGTGGGCCATTCTTGTGACTGCCTCCAGTCATCCAACCATACAGCTCATCCATAGAAAAAAATAGGGCCAAGGCACTCATGCGCAGTAAGAAGAGAACCCAGCTAGGATATTTTACTCGCAAAGGCTTTGTGGCACCAAGCAAGGTAGCTCAACAAAGAAAGTGGAAACAGGGAGAAAGTAGCTGTGATCAGGGTGCATCTAACCACCTTGACCCCTAACCAATCAGTCATTAATCATGGGGCTTTTTTCTCAGCAAGAATGTGGGGGAATGCATTTCCAGCACGGAATGTGTGTAATGGTAAGGGGGTACGGTGATGTGCTGGGGGTCCATTGATGCTGGCTTCTGGGGGATCTATTGTTGCTGCATTGGATCGATTGTTGATGTAGGGATCAATTGTTGCTGGGTGGGATCTACTGTTAAGGTAGGGGACTATTGTTGGCTGGCTGCCAGAGGGTCCCATAATGCTGGCTGCTGAGATATCTCATTACTGGGGGGGGGGGGTCTATTTTTTCTGAGATGGATCTATTGGAGCTGGGGGGTATTTTGTTGCAGAGATGTATTAGTGCAGGTGGGGGTCTATTTTTGTTAGGGGAAGAGCTATTGTTGCTGGCTACAGAAAATGTATTTGACTGCTTTTCTTGTTATCCTTAACAAATTCCATAGCACTACAAAATGATTCTTGGCTTTATTTTCTCTAACAGGAGTGGTACTGGGAGGTGGGTAGGGGGTAGAACAAAGGGATGGTGCCCGAAAGTGGGTAGGAGGAGAAGATAAGGGGTGACTCTGTGGGGGAAGTACTTGCACCTATTCTCTGAAAAAACAATGACTGATCATATAGTGCAAGTGTTTGTTCCTACATTATGTGCTAATCTGGAGAAAAGCTAGTAGCTCGTAGTTTGTTCACAATCTAACATGAAGCCAAATTTTGAATATTAAGGATTACTGTACCCAGTGCATTTTGAACAATGTTATTACATCAATGTTTAAATTAATTCATTGGAAAGCTCCTTTACTTATAATCAGAGCTATAATTCAACCTTTTATTGTCTTTTTTATAGCAATCAAGGCTCCATTTTGAAATCTCCCTAATTTTAAGACAAAGAAATCAGCTTAACTCAGTACAAGAAAGAGATATTGTCCCTTTAACCCTGCAGAATTCCCCATTTCCCTCTAGTACTTAACATTTTTCACTATGTTGTGACTGCTATTATTCCATTTAACACTAGTTAATCTGTATCAGAGGTATATAGAAACCCTCTTGATGATAGGGTTGGAAAGCTTCCAGAGCTGGCAGGTTCCTAGCGCGCACACACACACACACACACACACACCACTCCGTGTGTTTTGATCCTAACATCAGCTCCCTGCTATTTGGACTGGCTGCCAACTCGTTCTTGGATAAGCCTCTCGCTCAGCTCCCACAAGGCCTCTGCCGTCTCCTCTCTCTGGGCCTCCTGTGATGGCAGGCAACGGCAGCAGTTGTTAAAGTACATTCCTCCAAGGCCCTCCAGGTCTGGGGAGATGGCGCAGTAGACAGACGTGGCAGCCCCTTGTTGCTAAAACAGAAAAAAAGAGAGATGTATCAATTGAATGAGGCTGTGTTAATTGTACATGCAGAACCAAAGAACATCAGTGCATTAGTAGCATTAGAAGATCTGCTGAGCTTTCAGAAATCAGCTGGTTTGTTTACAGCACAACTTCGGTGTTACCTGTTAAGTCATTGCCTAGAGGAGAAGTTCTTAACATACCCCCATATGATAGTGGTATGGACTAGATCTTTGAGTAATTAAAAAAAGAACATTTAGATCAGATTTTTAACTATCACTGTTATATATATCAGATCACCAAACGGAAACATCTTTTAACTTTTATTACTGCTGGTTGTTACGTTGGCAAGGATGGAGTTCAATTGCTACCTCGATTGGGGCCCTACACACAACTTTCTTTTTGTTACACCTAAGTAGAATCAAAAGTGGAATCAAACTTGCATCAGATGTCATTCCAGTAACTTTGTTAGAAACTGTACCTCAATTTCATTGAAAAACTGCTATGTGGCCATATATATAATTCTATACATCAAAACACCTACGTCCCAAATAGAACATGTAAAAATATTTGCTTCAAGGGGTTATCGTGAAACGGATGCATAAATGGCAGCCCAACTCAACAGGTGGAAGAGGCCCATCCACCGAATGTTAAGTGGGTCATTGCATTCGCGAAACCGGGAGCCCCAAGAAACAAATGCAGGGGAGGAGCAATGGACGGGACTTTATTGGTGTCATACAAGAGACAATTGGATAAAATTAAAAAGATTTTTATTACATCAAAACAAACATATCTTTAAAAGTACAAAGAACAGGATAAATACACCCATTCAAAGGACATAGGATATGACAAGTAAAGGGTATATATATAAATATATAGGTTGTTAATCTAACAAGAGGGACATGGAAATATACAAATATATCAAGAAACCAGAACATCCCATACACCTATTTGCCGTATGTTCTGGTTTCTTGATATATTTGTATATTTCCATGTCCCTCTTGTTAGGTTAACAACCTATATATATACCCTTTACTTGTCATATCCTATGTCCTTTGAATGGGTGTATTTATCCTGTTCTTTGTACTTTTAAAGATATGTTTGATTTGATGTGATAAAAATCTTTTTAATTTTATCCAATTGTCTCTTGTATGACACCAATAAAGTCCTGTCCATTCCTCCTCCCCTGCATTTGTTTCTTGGGGCTCCCGGTGTCGCGAATGCAATGGCCCACTTAACATTGGGTGGATGGGCGTCTTCCACCTGTTGAGTTGGCCTGCCATTTATGCATCCGTTTCACGATAACCCCTTGAAGCAAATTTTTTTACATACCTCAATTTCATGTTTGACTGTACAAAAACCGGAGCAAGTATATCAATAGTTGTGTTCTTTGTGGATTGCCATGTTTGCATATAGTAAATACATATGATAAATCTTTATGATCACAGGCCAACACACACTTTGGTGCCTTCAATGTTAGACCTGTTCTTGGGTATATATGCCCAGCTGATTCCAAAAATGGCACCAGTTTTTCCCTATCAGCTCTAGTTTATGAAATACAGCATAAATGCCATATACCAATCTTCACTCTAGACGTCCATCAAAAATCAGGCTAAAAATATAGCAAAATATGTTGGGATGTTTCAGGCAGCACCATCGTGAAGTAGCCAAAAACCTCTACGCTATTTAATCTGATAAAATGAAACAATATGATTGGCAATATACACACACCTCCTATATGGTCATAACTATAATACAGTTATTAACGTACACTTTAGAATCCAATGTTTCCAATGTAAAATTAGAGTTGGAAGTATGTAAACACTCTGACTATATCTGCCAACTTGTACGCAAAAACACAAACTAGATAACAGAAGAACAAGCTGATCAGCAGGAGCAGGAGCTTTTCAAAAACGGACTAAAAAATTATATGGAATCTAAGAAACTAGAGACTAGATACAGTCTAGCCAATGCAATTTTCTGAATCTGCACCCCAAATAACCCCAAAAACATGTATAAAAAGCAAGGCACTAGGAAAAAAAACATTTTATTTATTTTTTTTGGGCTTTGTTGTCTTACAGTTTTTTTTGTTCTTAACTATCCATATGTAAAGTAAAGCCAAACTATTGACATCACTTGAAGTCACACTGGTACCCAATGGTAATGATGATAATGATATTGGTAGTCTGGTGAAGAATGTATGGGTACATGCCTGACAGTCCATTTAAGATCTATTATCGTAAATACTTTAGGAATCCCTAGCCTGATATAAATGTGGTAAATAACAGGAGCATATGTCAATAAATGTTGACTGGCTAAACCTTATCCTTCCCCCTTCAACCAAGTATTCTTGATACAGAGAATCGGATCCATTCCTGCTGTCTACCCAAGTGAAAGTTCTTTATCACGTACTTCTGCCACCAGCCTGGTCAGAGGTTTACAGAAGGAGCGTCAAAGAATGCAGGTCGATACTGTACGTGTTACGTAACCTAACCCACTCATTCACACACTTTAGTGGATCTTTCTTTTCAAAAATGCTATCATATTTAAATAAAGTCATCCAATATAAAACTGTGATAACAGTCTTTCTGAGATGAATAAAGAGTAATGCCTCGTACACACGCATCGATAGTTGGCCGTGAATATTCGGCCAACGTCCGATCGGCCGATTTTCGGCTTGTTAGTATGATGCTTCCGACAACCGACTCCAACTTTTTGGCCGAACGAAATCTGGTGTGCATGCTATAAAATTTTTGTTGGCCGTCAACAGAATGGCCGATTTTGCGTCAGTCAGTACAGATTTCAGTAGACAAAAATCTGATGAGCAAGACTGGGCATGCTCAGAGAAGAAGAACACACGGAAAGTAAACCAAAACATGACATCACTTCTGAAGTTGGTTTTTGTTGGCTGATAAAATTCGTGTGCAGTCTAGAGCACATTTCAACCAACACAACAACACTGGACAAAAGACGGCCGATCGGTCGGCCGATAATCGTTGCGTGTGTACGAGGCTTAACTCAATGGCTGACAGTCATAGCTTTCCTTAAAGCCCTGCTCCACCTTTTGAAATATATATACATTCAGTGGCCAAGGTCTGACACAGTGGACCATTGTTTAGGTACTGTCATGAATAAAAAGTCATGCTAGTGGTTTAGTAAGATGCCTGGAAACCAAATGTCCAAGTCACCCAGCAGGTCAATTTCATACATGAGGATCATTTCTAGAAGATGATGGAAAAAAATGGTGTTGTTGCCCAACCAATTAGGATAAATAAAAGCTTACATTGCTAGCTCACTAAATTTTCTTTGGAAAGTCATTATGCAAATGGACCCTTTTTGAATGGTGACTAGAAGGTAGCTATATCTGCTTTTTTTTTTGCCTATTTTCATAAAAGGGTGCTTCCAAGATACTGATTCTTCAGTGGATTTTTGGGGCTTACTATTTTGGAAGTCGAGCACTATCTGCTAATTTTTTCACTGTCTATGTCCAGCTGAAAATCCATACATAAATGTGTAGCAGATAAGGAAGAAGGTGTGTCCATCTTCTGAATCTTTCAGTTGTGTAACTAGAGCTCCTGCTATTCAGGTCAAAGTCTACTCACGTTACATTAGTAAAGTGAGTCTGGTGCATATCTGGAGAGTAGCCTAGAGCTCCACCTCACATTGTCACTGCTGGAGGCCGCATCCATTTTCACCTATCTTCCTTCCGGGTTCAGAGCCGCACGATGTCACCCCTGTGCATGTGCTCTGGAGTCACTGGTCACGGTGTGGGGCACTAAAGAAACGGTACGAGTGGCCGTTCCTTCAGAGCGCATGCACCGATGACGTCATCGGCAGCATATGCAGTAAATATCTCCTAAACGGTACACGTTTACAAGATATTTACAGCACCTAGTGGTAGGTCTTATTATAGGCTTACCTATAGGTTTCATAAACAATCAGTGGAAGTTTATTTCCACTTTAGGTGAACCCATTGCTTTGCCCTTCACAGGATCACTTTATATTGTGAGGAAAGAGCTTGATACAACATCTAGCAGAAGACACAAACTTTGCACCCTAGGAAGGCAGCATGAGTTGATCTGATAGAATGAACAGGAATACCTGTGGGCAGCACAGTGGCTTAGTGGTTAGCACTTCCGCCTAGCAGCAAGTGTCACAGGTTCGAATCACAACCATGGCCCTACCTGCCTGGAGTTTGCATGTTCTTCCTGTGCCTGTGTGGGTTTCCTGTAGGTACTCTGGTTTCCTTCCACACTCCTAAGATATGCTGGTAAATGAATTGGCTCTTGTCTAAATTGGCCCTAGTATGTATATTATATATGGACCTTAGATTGTACCTTCCTTGAGGGCAGGGAACAATGAAAATTTACAGTACTTTTGTAATTTGTCAGCGCAATATAAATACCTGTAATAAATAAATAAATTATATCCTAATTAGTTCTATACCTAATAAAATGTTACTATGCTATAAACTATATTATACCTCACACTCAGCATATACCAAAACAGGCAAGCCCTGTGCATGCAACCACAGAACTATACACTGGAATAACCCCAATCTATACTGCAACTGAACAGCACAAATTCACATTTATTTCTACTACTGTAGCAATCAGGCTTCTCAAAGCGATCGTCTCTCCTCCTTCCCAGAAATCAATTGCAGGCTCTTATTTAAAGGTACGATGTTGAACATCATTCCTTTGAAGGATGGACCCTGCCTCTTCAAAATCACAGCCCGCTAATGCCGAGGAGCAATATCATCTGACACATCTGATATAAAAAAATATGGCTGAGAATTAACCCAGGCACTCCAATTAAGCCCATCACGGAAAGTGCAATTGGGCCGCGAGCCAAAACTGTCCATACATTTCTGGTCAGGAGTATTTCACGCTGGCAAACACTGGGAGTATTAGTGTTTAAAGAGATCTCCCCCATACATTGCAGGGATGCCAGGCAAAGAGTTAACCCTTGTGCTGCTAAAAATTATTTTACAAATTTAAGCACACTTTTAGAAATAATTGGAACTAGAAGAAAATGTAATTTGCAAATATATATTTGATGATTTTTGCAAATGTTATTGTTCCTCTGCTAGACTCCGCTAATCTGCCTGTTAAAAGTTTGCCATATTTATTTGCTAAATGCACAAAATTAAGTATATGGTTATCTGTCGATTAACATCATTTCTCTGTGGCTTTTCATTTCTGCTCCCTGACTCATATGGATTTTTTTTCAGCTCATCTGACCAATACTGAAGTGCAAGCGAGAGTTTTGGCTCCAGAAATATCTGTACACAGATTATTTGCATGTTATAGGCGACATTCAGATGCAATTTAATTGCGGTGCATTTTGGCATTGTAGATGCATTGCCATTCATCACTATGGAGGTTGCGTTTTTGTGGAAATTCACCAAAGATACAGCAAGGGGGATCTTTTTCCAATTCAAAATGCAGAGGTACAAGTGTAACCATAAACATACTGTATCATATTTGAAAATTCATTGCACCTGAAAAGTAATAGTTGCTTACTGACACTTAGGGCTCATTCACACAGGTTCAGAGGCCCATACAATGTGAAGAAGGCCTTTGCATATGAAGCTGGGAGGTACAAGAGTTATACTGTAGGTGTTCACATACAGCTACCTGTACAAATGCTGTTTATCAGTCCCTTTACACACATGGAAGTACAGTTAGTAGTATACAGCCATGGTATATGACTCCCAGGCGCATCCCAGCCACATATACAGAAGCCTTCTTCACACTGTAAAGACTACTGTGCCCATGGGAATGAGACCCTAAAGTGGACCTGAACTAATAAACTGAAGATTTGCTATAATATAAATAAGATAAGGGAATCTTATTTGTGCCTAAGCAGTACACTGAAAAAATCTGCCTGGTGTCTTGATTTCCTCCTGAAAAATATCAGTGTACATCCAGTGTCTACAGCCTCCGAGCTATATATCTGCAGTGTGAGATCTAATGCAGCCTTTTTCAATCAGGGTATCCAGGCACCCAGGGATGCCTTTATGTTTCTTTAGGGATGTCTTTGAAAAATGCCTAAAAATTGCCCAAAATTTTTATACAAGCCAATGGATAGATCAGCCTGCCTTTTGGTTACTCAAAGCCACAGGTATTCATTGTTTCTCCATTACAACCTTCTAGTCGCCAGCCAATGACATCATCAGTTGATAAGGAGGACATCGGGTGCCTGCACAGCATCCTTGTTTGGCCCTCCCCTGCACCTCTCCATCATCAATGGTGTCACATTAGCTGAGTGATGTAGAAAAAACCGAGGAAGAGAAACTTTGGAATATTAGTCAGTACCAGAGTGCAAAGATGTATTTGCTTTGGAAGAATAAATCACTTCTAACGTTGGATGTCCAACATGTGTGAGTGCTACGATATGTAAAATGCTTAGTTTAGGTTTTTATATTTTAGGATGTCTTGAGGTGCATAATTTAAAGGGTTCCTTAACTGAAAAAAAGGTTAAGAAACACTGATCCAAGGTACTGTGAATCTGAATGTTAGCCTCAATAGCTAAGAGTGGTTTGGTGATGTTGCTACCGTGCTGCTTTCGGTTTATCTTGCTGGAGAGGAAGTTGTACCTGAGAACCTATCATGCAAGCATCTCCCTGCATCTGCTTTACTAATTGTCTAGATTTGTGCTTTCTGCACCTCCCTTTCTTTCTTCCATTGATCAGAAGGACAGCAAAGCGTTCTCCTCTACCATGATGGCTGCCTCCTGACAGAGTTGCAAAACAGAACAAGGTATAGTAAGCCAATATTGGGAAAATCTTCAGTTGCAGGGTGACCAAAGGCAAAACAGATGAGTAGTCCTTTGTACTCCATTTGCCATTTTTGGGCACAGTTTCCACAGTGCAGGTCCTCTTTAATCCCAGCATAAACACTCCATTACAGGAACCTAATCCTTAATTTACTACATCAAAATACAATATGAAAATAAAACAAATTTCTACCCAAAAATAATTGATCTGCCACATCAATTTTAAAACAAATGAGATACAAAGAGAGTACCAAGACATAGTATGCTCTTTCCTGACTTCCAAAACAATGCAAAGCACTAAAATGTCCACTTTCCTGGCAATGTCCACTTCCCTGGCAAAACCCCCAATGGTTTTGTACAGAGCAGTCCCGATCCTCCTCTTCTTGGGTCCTCTGCCGGCGCTCCTGACTCTGCAAATTGCCCCTATAGAAAGCCATGCTATGGGGGCAGTCATGCATGCTTGCCCTTAAGCCCCACTCTGTGTGTCCACTGCCCCTCCCTCCTCACTGGCTGTGATTGACAGCAGCAGAAGCCAATGGCTCCCGCTGCTGCCTCTAAGCCAATGAAGTTAGAGAGAACAGAGAGAGTCTTTTCTTTAATACACAGTGATGGATGGAGATCAGGCTCAGGAAAGTATAAGAGGGGTAAGGGGACTGGAGGGGCTGCTATTTTTTACCTTAGAGAATGCTTTAAGGTAAAAAAAGAACCTCCTGCCTTTAGAACCACTTTAATTCCCAGCTCTGTTCCCCTGCAATAATTAGATTTGGTCACAGCAGACCCAGAACACAAGTGTTGATATCTCACCTGCACAGTCCCCAAAACATCAGAAAGTCTTGGTTCACACATGCACCAGTACCTATATTAGTCCATGCAGCGCCCTGCCTAGTTTAAGAGTGTTCTTCAGTACAGAGAATGCTATCTATAGTCATGGAGGTCCAAACACTGTTAGTGCAACTAGCTTCACACATTCTATCAGATCTGGCAGTTGGGCTGGTGAGGGTGAGGGGGTGCTCATCAAAAGCTGGAAAATTGGCCAGAGATCCTAATTTCAAACTTTGCCTGGAAAAGACCTAGTACAGAGTTGCCTACCATGGAATTCTATGTATGGTCTGGTGTTGGCCAAACACCCCATCAGCTCTGGTAATTGGGAAGAAGATGGGGGAGGGGGGGGGGGGGTGAAGGGACGCTCAATCAGGAGTCGGAAATGTGCTTGGACCCTTGTCCAAAACAAAAAAAAGCCTTAACATACTTTACTCAAGCACTTTGCAAGTGCCATTAGTTGAATATGATGAGTTTACAGGCCTCTGCACCAATTGCATAACATTTTGCTATAAATTTGCATATTTATGGTCCAGCTGAACCAAAAATCTCATGTACTGTATGTGTCTAATGTTCTAAATGTGCTACTGTACTTGTTTATTGAATTTCTGGACTCCGATTGATTCGCTTTTGGTAAATGTATCCAAATTGTGTAAGATTTATATGTGAAATTATAGATCACTATTGACACACCAATTCCTCAAAATAGTGGATTACCACTTTTAGCTGTGATGGCTTTTAAGTGAATTCCCATGTATTGAGAAAATAATAGGGAACAGCATCTAAGCAGATACATCTGTCAGTGGTTTTGCAATGTCTGGGAAAAAGATTAAGAAAGCGAAGGCTAAGTTAGGAGTATTCCTTTAAGTCTGCTCCACACCCACAAGCAAGTTCCTGCAAGCATAAACGCACACCCATCCTGCTTGTACTTAAAGAAATGAAAGGGAAACATTATGGATTTAGCTGTGGTTTTATTCACATTTTTGCCAGTAAGTTAATTAGCGAATTACCAGGAAGTATTTTGGCAGATATGTGAGCGATGCAGTGGGATAGAGAGGTTCAGCAGCTCCTTCCCCTGTCATTTTGGTAATATTACAACATAAGGTATTGCAGATTGCTGTGACAATAAATTATCAGGCACTGCATTTTATTTTTAGGTCCAATCCATCTTTAGACTGATAATGTGGAGTGGTGATAAATCTTACAAACTTTATTCAGTGCCAGAAAACGCTGTGAGTGTTGTGTAGTCTAAATATTGTAATGTATATTTTATTAACTTCAAAGATTTGAAGTGGAAATGTAAAGTACAAAATAAAATTAGGTCTTACTATTGCAGAACTGGCTGATTCAATATGGCGGGAAGCACTCATTAATAGCCCCAAATGAAGTACTCTCTGGTCCCCGGCGAGGGTCAACCAGAAGGAGGGGATTGCAGGCATGACTACAATTTTCCAGTACAGATCTGTGAATACTGTTACTGCTGAATGCATAATATAGTAACAACTGTACAATGAATACAATGGAGTTGATTTACTAAACCTGGAGAGTGCAAAATCTGGTGCAGCTGTGCATGGTAGCCAGGGGCATAACTACAGGGGTTGCAGGGGTTGCAATTGCAACCGGGCCCCATGCTCCAGGGGGCCTGTGTGGCTCCCCTGTACACCTGGATAGGAGGGGCGGCGGGGGCAGCATGTAGAGAAATCACTGTCCTCCTTTTTCCTCCTGTAGCTGCATGTGTCACAATAGAGAACCAGGAAGGGTCGGTAAATATGTAATTTACCAGCTCCTTCCTTTTCTGAATGGACAGAGTCATAGTCAGTCACATTGTAAAAAAATGAAATAAAATGATAAAAAATAATACAGTTAAAATACCAAAAAATAAAAACTACTGACACCAGTGGGTGAACTTCCAGGATCTCAAAGGTCACACTTGTGACTGGCCCTGGCATTCCAAAACCGTGGGGAGGCCCCAAGATGGCAGGAAGGGGGCCCACTGCAGAACTTGTGAAAGGGTCCCGCTGTAGGACCATAATAAAGGGCCAGCAATGAGATTAAAGGGCCCCAGGATCAGTGGGAAGAGCCTCAGACTTGAAGGGAAGGGCCCTGGCAAGGGGGCCAGGAGGCCCTTCATGGTTTCTTGCACCGGGGCCCTGAAGGTTCTAGTTACGCCTCTGATGGTAGCCAAACAGCTTCTAACTTCAGCTTGTTCAATTTTAGCTTTTACCAAAAGAAAAAAGAAACTGGAAACTGATTGGTTTCTATGCAGAGCTGCACCAGATTTTGTACTCTCTAATTTTAGTAAAGCAACCCCTATGTATTCTATTCAATTCATCCAAAAGGCATGAACTGGATGAAGAAAGGTCCATATTGAAGAGTCAAGGCACAAAAGTATCAGCTGGAACACATGATTATTTAAAGCGTAAGTTCACCTTCAGCAATATCTTCCAAAAAAGCCCCTTTGCAATTCCATATTGCTTAAATAGACCAGTGCTCTTCTTTTTTCAAATGGTGCAACTGCTCCCATGAAGCTTGCCGCTGTAGGGGGCTCTACAAAACCCACTGGCCCCTTGATTTAGCTCCTTCCTGCTCTTTGCAGGATGAGTTGGATAATCAGCCACTGCAGCTAAAGAAGGAGAGAGTGCACAGCACATGTGGCCCATAGCAGCCACTAGGGGGTGCATAACGATTGCACCTGCATTGCAAACAGCAGGACAGAGGGGGGGATCAAGGTGGTTTTTATAAAGAGGTCCCCCTATAGCTGCATATGTAATTGAGCAGGTGCACCATTCAAAAAAGGAGGAGTGCTGGTATGTTCTACAAAGGGAATATGGAATTGCATAGGGGGGTTTTTGGAAAATGCTACTGAAAGTGAATTTAAACTTTCAAGACTCTTTAAAGTTCACCTTTGTGAAAGAAAATAACGAATGCATATATTTTTACAGAAAAAAAAAGTGCATTTATTTGTTTTTTGCAGGAGCCGGCAGAGCACTGCACACCTGCGATAAGTAGATCTTGGGTGCAATGACAGCTCCTGCAGTCACTGCCTCCAGCTTCTTGCCTGTACCACTGTGCGGGTGATCAGTTTGAAAGCTGGAGGAAGTGTCAATATACTATAAGGGTGCTCGTCACTGCTTCAGTGGCAGGTGGGACTTGTAGTTTATTAATTCACAGATAGCTATGTGTGTGCATATTATGCCCAATGTGGACATCCTACCTCATTTTAGGGGATCATCAGCTATGCTTTGTGTGTACATGTTTATGCCCTATGTGGACACCCCTTTCTCATTTTAGGAGGACCAATAGCAGTATGTGTGCAAGTTTATGCCCCATTCAGAAACCTCTGCCACATTTTGGGGGATCAGTAGCTATGTGTGTGCATGTGTTATATGCAGGAACCTCTGCTTTATTCTGGGAGATCAAAAGGATAAAAATATACATAAAATTTGCCCCACTTAACCAAAATTTACTGGTTGGCCTTTCAATTTTATTTCTGTGCCTTCGCATGTCTTTACAGGATGGTCTAGAACAGTGGTCTCCAAATTGCAGCTTTTTGCTTGCTTTTATCCAACGCTTGGGTCACTGTTTCATACATTGATATTAACAATGGGGCACAACTGACACCTATTAAGGGACACAATGCCTCCCAATGACATCAACGATGGGGCACCATTTCTCCCAATGACACAAACAATGGGGCCCAATGACACCAATGATGGGGCACAATTCCTCCTACTGACACCAATGATGGGGCACAATTCCTCCTACTGACACCAATTATGGGGCACAATTACTCCTACTGAAACAAACAACGGGGCATTATTTTTTTACCACTGACATCGTAACCTTTTCTACTCCCAATGGCCACAGTCCAGTCCCCCTAAAGTGTGAAGGCCAGAAACGTACCCTTTGTTTAGAAAGTTTGGAGAAGCACATGGCAACCAATGTTGATTCCAGTTTTTTGGGAAATTGAGGAGTAAATTGGTCCTGAGGCCTACAGGAACCAATCACCTTGTACCATTTAGACAATTAAATCTTTTTAATAGGAATTACATTATGAACATTCTTTGTCAAGTTAAGAGAGACACTGCTTGTGACTATTTAAATCTAGGCATTAGCCACATAACGTGACATTTTTCCCTAACAAATTATCAGATATCAAGATTTCTGCCTCACCATAACTGAAAAACGGAAGGGTCAAACATGCCGTCCTAGCTCTGAGTGACAATTTCATTTTCCGAGCTATTTTGACAGTGTAATAACAAGTTTTAATTTTTCACTCATCATCCTGCCAGGTCAGACACCGCAGCAGCAAGTTGGAGGGCTTGTCAGACATCTAATTAGTGCACCATTCTGGGCTGCTGATAGGAGCTGAAAACACTGCAAATACTGATAAAGAAGAGAGCCCTTTAATCACTTCCTGATGACTTTAAAATGTCAACTGGTTTGTGTCATGTCAGTCTGTCATGTGACAAGAACATGGCGCTGAAAAGAATTAATGTTAACAAATTCGGCACATAGAAAAGTCTCAAACAATGGCCTTGTCACTGGTGTCACTAATGTTGCCTGATTTTCTTTGATACAAAATGGGAAACAATTTTACTTATAAATACTGCAGAATCTCGAAGAGATTAGGGGACCAAAAGCTAAAAGAAACACTTTCTAATAATAGGCTACTAATTGTCATGAATTCTTATTAGGTCCCAAATGCAGAGGTCACAAATTCCACCTCAGAGATGTTGGATCATTATTTAAAACAAAAAGGTCCATTGCTTGTTAAAAATAATCTGTAATGGTTTTGTTCAAATTTTCTTTAGTGAATAATAAAATTTTTAATTTTTTTGTCTTTTTTAGCCATGTAAACAAATTGTTCCACATGATTATCATGCACCTATATCCAGTCAGCACTTTAGGTTCCTTTATTACATTTTCCCTGTATCTCCTTTGCTGTAAAATATATGTTGTTTACAGAGCTCAATAGCTAAAGCTGGCAACACCGTGATTAAAATTCCCTGCTGAACCGGCTGAATTTCAATCAGTGTTTAGTCTTTCAAAGCTTAACAGAAGAAAATTGCTTGAATGACTTCTGTCAAAAGGATATGCTGGAAAAGTTTTCTCAATTAGCGACTGCAGCTGATTAGTTTATATTTACAGTGGAACATGTGCTGGTGGGGGGATTTTACTCCATTCACCTAGATATTGTGGATGGAGAAATCTATTTTTTTTTTTTGGTTCGGCCTGTCTATGGCCAGCCTAAACATGATTTGTACACACAAATAAATGAGTCAAAGGAACGAGCCATTCGTAGTAGAATAGATACGATAGATAGATAGATAGATAGATAGATAGATAGATAGATAGATAGATAGATAGATAGATAGATAGATAGATAGATAGATAGATAGATAGATAGATAGATAGATAGATAGATAGATAGATAGATAGATAGATAGATAGATAGATAGATAGATAGATAGATAGATAGATAGATAGATAGATAGATAGATAGATAGATAGATAGATAGATAGATAGATAGATAGATAGATAGATAGATAGATAGATAGATAGATAGATAGATAGATAGATAGATAGATAGATAGATAGATAGATAGATAGATAGATAGATAGATAGATAAAACAAATAATTGCAATAAAATGGGCCCACAATTATTAGGCTCCTTTCACACAATCGGACTGATCGGGTCCATTTTTCAGATGGACCCGATTGGGCCACCTATCAGCCTTTATGGGGAGGCGGATGTCAGAAGACATGTGTCCGCTGGCACTCGCCTGGATCTGATCCGTCAAGATCTGCTGAAAATAGACGTATAGTGATACGTTCGCCATCTGTCCAGCGGGTCAGATCGGTGGGATCGATGAAATGGATAGGCTGTCCATGTTCATCCAATCTACCTCATAGGAGAAAGGGGGACTCTGGCAGGTCCATCTCTGCACATTGAGTGGAGATCCACCTGTTCGGCAGATACAATGGAACGATCCCTGCTGAGCAAGCGGAGTCAGTCCAAACAGATCTGCCCCATGTGAAAGGGGTCTTATCCTTTTATAACTTTGTTGACCACTAGATTAACTTTTGACCCTTAAAGGATTAGGAAAACTTCAGTCATTACAAAAACGTAAAAAAAAATCTAAAAAAAAATGATTTTTTTTTTATGAATAAAAAACATATGTTCTCTATTAACTACAGAGAAAATGGAAGGGGCTGGATGCTAAGCACTGATAAGGAGAAATTACAGCGGTATAACTGTTTTGTACAGGACTTTCTTCCCAAGGTATTTCAAATAAAGAGAGAAATTAACTTGGCCTACTAAAAGTTTAGGGCCTGCTTTAAGGATTTAAATATTGGTAGACATATCTTTAGGGACCGGATGGTGATGGTGTGACCCTCTGGGCCTGACACATACTTTTCTGTGCATGTCATATTAAAGAGAGGAGGCAAGTGGAGTCTAGCTTAGGGTTGGTTCTCCTGTCTAAGAGGGCTTCTGGGAGTCCCTATCTAAGGTGGGTGGAGCTGGAGCTCTGGGTTTTGCTGACCAGAGGAACAGCAGGACAGGCCTGTTGTGGTGCTCCTGTCCTTCCCCATTAGGGGAAGGGACCGCTGAGGGTCCCCCAAATAGAACAACTATAGAAGAAGGTCATCTTCCCCTTAAAAAGAAGTGGAGCTTAAGAAAGGGAATGTGGAAAGGACTTCTTGCTTTCGTGGTGCCCCCTCCATGGAGAAGAGACTGCTGGAGCAGGTGCACAGATGGAGACTATAAGAAGAATTAACTTAATTACTTAGGTACAAATACCTCAAAGAATGAATTAAGCCTTTACTACCACATCCAATATATGGTCAATTATTTCCTCATGCCCTTAGCTGGGCTGTTATGCTTTAGAAGTGAGTGCTGGTTCAGAACTGGCTACAGTGTCCTGGAACCTAGTGCTTCGACTTTACATGCGAGTACTCCTGGAAGTGAGGGGGTTAATCATGCACAACCGGGAGGATGTTAAGAATAGGCCTCTGGCCACCATCCATGGACAGAAAAGTATAGGTTGGGTGAACCTCAGGGGCCCTGAAACCTTGGAGGTAGCCCAGCTGCTCGTGGTGGCCACCTGTGAGGCAGCCTGGGAACTGCCCACAAGCATGCACATGCAAAAATGTGTACTTTCTTTAAATGTATAGTAATTTAGAAATTAGATAGAACCTATCCACGATCTTTTCAAAATACACAACCGAAAAGGCATATTTTTGGCAATCGTCTTATACAATCGAACAAAAAAGGGGGCATAATGTTACCACCTAGGCCCATTGCATAAAGACAAAAACGTAAATAATTTAAAATTAAATTAGAGGTCCTCCAAAACTGGCAAATTAACCTAGACATAAAGTTCTCATATTAAATAGTTGAAATTATTTTATTGGAGTGCTGGTGGCTTTCTACTTCCTAGTAACGATTTTGCATGGCTCCATGTGTTGCAGGCATTTCAAGCACCTTTTTATTTATACTGGTCTGGCACTGTCTATGCAGGACTATGCAGCTCTGAACAGGATTTGTTCCGTGTTTCTCTCATGACAGGTTTCCTTTGAAAGTAACGGTTGGCACTATCTTTAATGTATTCTTTCGTGATGTATGAAGGTTCTAGCGTATCCAAAGTATAAGTATGTGCTCATTATAGAGTTCTCCTTCAAGCCTTGATATTGATGGCTTTTAAAGTTGAGAGCTATAGGCAGATGTCAAGCTCAGAGTATTTTACATGCATGAATGTGCAAAAATGTACCTTTTCATTGAATGTAAAGTAATTTAGAAACTAGATAAAAATATTCCATCCACTATCTTTTCAAAATACAACATTAAACAGGCATATTTTTTGTAATTGTCTTATACGAAGAAAATAAATAGAACAGCAGCCACATAATACAATATTTCTATCTAGGCCCTTAAATAAAACAGAAATGTAAATTCTTTCAAATGTGATCTGGTACTCTGGTTGGGAGTACATTTGTGCTTCTCAGTACTAAACTAAAGACTGGATTAAAAATGTAGGCTGGCAAGACTTGCTAGCCCTAATGAAGCTTCTGTCAGTCGCAATTTCTTTGCAACACTCTTGAAAGGAGTTAAGTAAAATGTTCCCTGATCGGGATGTCTCCCTACTAGCGATACTTGAGTACACATAAACCAAGGGCTTCCAACACACGACAAGTGGTGTCACAGAAGCACATTGTCAGAGTGATGGAAACGGCTAAATTGACTGCCTTGTTTGTTTCCCCTTTAAGCCATTTAACTTAAATATCATTAGATCTTGTCAGTTTTTGTGCTAGCAAGCAACAGGAAAGTTAACAAGTGAGTGACCCTTTAGAGGAAAGCAGTAATAAGATATCACTGTTGTTTTCTCTGTCTCTAACTGTTATCCATCTAGTTATTCCATTACTGTTATAGAGAAACTGGGCTCACGTGGCCAAGAACATATAATGATCTTTTAGTGGACGTGTTGCCTTTAGGCTGAACAATAGTATACGTACCTGAAGGACACACTACAATGGGGGACTTTGCCTTGATTTTCAGGATAGTAAGTTGGGCAAACAGAAATTACCTGCTCATAATTAAGGATTCTTTCTTTCTTTTTTAGAAACATAGTTTACTCTCAGCAATTCCAACATCACAAAAACACAAAGTTCGATTTAGAAAACAGTACAGTTTTGTCTTCCAAAGCCAAAGAAATTTTTCTGGTTTTCTGATGGAAAGGTTTTTAGTAATTAAGGCACACCTTGTAGATGGGGCAGACTCCGCCAGCTGCTTATCGGGGAAACTGTCCGCTAATCCCGGCTGAGCAGGTGGATGACAAGTCTGTGTCTGCTTTGCTATGCAGAGTGGACACGGACATAGCCCGCTGTTCTCTATTAGGCCTGACTGCCTGTTAATTTCCATCTGACTATCATCCGATCTGATCCACCAGACGGATGGGGAATGGATCCCCATCTGTCTGTTTTTAGCAGACCGGATTGGATGCCGGTGGGTGTCAGAGGACACATGTCCAATGACATCTGTCGCTCCATAGAGAGCTATGGATGTTCTGATCGGTCCATCGGCATCAGGGGCCCCACACAGCACCCCATTTATCAACTGAGGAGGGGGCAGGCCTAGTGGTGCAAAATCGGTAGCCTGCGTCAGAACAGAAAGAGTCAGCAAAGCCTCCTGACGTCACAGATGAACATGGCAGTGTGGGACCCAGGGACGGCTGCAGAGAAGTACTTAGCAGGACAACACTGGATCCTCTGTGTGGGTGAGCATCTGCAATGTGGCCAGTTAAGTATTAGGTAAACAGGAAAGCAAAAAAAAAAAAAAAAAAGAATAATATTAATGGAGGGTGAAATTCCTCTTTAAGTGCTAATCCAAAGGTCTGACTCTAGAACAATTCTAAAGTTAACATGAGGAGACTGAACATAAGAATAAGACTATTTATTGAATAAGGTTAAATGTATTGCAATTAATGAATTTGTTATGTACGCAAAAGAGCAGCTGACAATTTGTTAAAGTTAATTTGAAGTCATTAACTGACTTAAATCCCGTAGAAAAAGACCCCACCAGGGTAAAGCACCGCAAAGGCTACTGTTTGTGGTACAAAATATATTTAATGGACATCACAATTACAAAAAAATCATAGACCAGGTACAGTAAGTCAGCCACCCCAGAGAGGGGGATCCCAAACCCCAATCAACCTCCCAACTATATCCCCCCATCCCACCCAGAGGACGCCCGCCCCCCACTCCAAGTACAAGCCCGGAGTCACGTAACTAGTTAGCAAAGAGGAGTCTCATTCATTATCAGAATCCAATCCCACCTTCCCTTACCTCCTTGATGTATACTAGCTAAAAAGCTGAGAAGGGCAGTAAAACACCTACCTGTCACCTGAAATTGTCTCTCTCCTGGTCTAAATACCCTACTGATTGCCCACTAATTCTGTCTATCTTCTATAGGCAGATTGCTGAGCAGTCAGTCTGTGCCCCTGCCTATGCAGAGCCAGTATAAAATAAAATCAGTGGGCTGGTAAGACCCGAGAGGTCTACTTCAGGTGGCAGGTCATTTTTTAACTGAGCCTATCAGCTTTGTTAAGTAGTAGACAACATGTGGGGCAGGTGAACTTAAATCAGATTTTGACTTTAGGCCCTTTTTAATCAAAACGTCTTTCCCCACTGGTTCCAAGTTGAACCCATTGAGTTAGGCCAATAATGGCAGTTTGGCCGTAGCAGTCTCTCTCTCTCACTCTGTTTCTTTCCCTTGACAGTATGCTGTGGAAAGAAACATGATGTATTACCATTAGTAAGAAGTAACAGATAAAAGTGGCCCTGTTAGCACAGGGTTACTTGAATGTAAAACATAACTGAAAAAAGAAGACTGCATATATAAACCCTTCTGATGGCCCATTTCTTGAAGAGCTGCTGCTTCACCACTTACCATCCTGTGCAAGTATTCACACATTTCCATGTGTGGGAATAACCAACTTCCCCACCACTCACTGTGGTTTCTACCACCAGCTTGTATGTCGCTATAAAATGTACATGATGGTGGGAGGAACCACATCAAGTTAAGGGAGAAACAGGTATTCAACCCATCAGACCAGCTGAATACTTGCAGAGGACAGTATGTGGTGAATCAGAAGCTTTATGGGCCTCTTTTTTTTGCTGTTATGTTTTACATGCAATCGACCCTGTGTTTATAGGCTCACTTTAAGCAAATGAAGCCAAATCATTAGTAGCTAATGACAAGTGGTATTTCTGAACTATAAAACTCACTGATCATACTAATTCCTGAATGATTCAGGTGCTGGTTGTGAGCTGATTTTACAATAAGAGTAAAAAAAAAAGTTCAAATTGTACCATTTTGAGGAAAAATGAAAACAAAAATATTAACAGTACAATTAAAATAGATTTATATATATATATATATATATATATATATATATATATATATACATACACATTATTGATATATATATTTTTATATATATATATATATATATATACACAGTATCTCACAAAAGTGAGTACACCCCTCACAATTTTTTCAATATTTCATTATGTCTTTTCATATGGTAACACTGAAGAAATGACACTTTGCTACAATGTAAAGTATTGAGTGTACAGCTTGTATAACAGTGTAAATTTGCTGTCCCCTCAAAATAACTCAACACACAGCCATTAATGTCTAAACTGCTGGCAACAAAAGTGAGTACACCCCTAAGTGTAAATCTCCAAATTGGGCGCAAAGTGTCAATATTTTGTGTGGCCACCATTATTTTCCAGCACTGTCTTAACCATGGAGTTCACCAGAGCTTCACAGGTTGCCACTGGAGTCCTCTTCCACTCCTCCATGATGACATCACGAAGCTGGTGGATGTTAGAGACCTTGCGCTCCTCCGCCTTCCATTTAAAGATGCCCCACAGATGCTCAATAGGGTTTAGGTCTGAAGACATGCTTGGCGAGTCCATCACCTTTACCCTCAGCTTCTTTAGCAAGGCAGTGGTCATCTTGGAGGTGTGTTTGGGGTCGTTATGTTGGAATACTGCCCTGCGGCCCAGTCCCTGAAGAGAGGGGATCATAATCTGCTTCAGTATGTCACAGTACATGTTGGCATTCATGGTTTTCTCAATGAACTACATGTAGCTCCCCAGTGCCTTCAGCACTCATGCAGCCCCAGACCATGACACTCCCACCACCATGTTTGATTGTAGGCAAGACACACTTGTCTTTGTACTTCTCCCCTGGTTGCCGCCACACATGCTTGACACCATCTGAACCAAATACGTTTATCTTGGTCTCATCAGAGCTTGTCTTCAGCAAACTGTTTGCAGGCTTTCTTGTGCATCATCTTTAGAATAGGCTTCCTTCTGGGACAACAGCCATGCAGACCAATTTGATGCAGTGTGCGGCGTATGGTCTGAGCACTGACAGGTTGACCCCCCCACCCCTTCAACCTCTGCAGCAATGCTGGCAGCACTCATACATCTATTTCCCAAAGACAACCTCTGGATATGATTCTGAGCACGTGCACTCAACTTCATTGGTCGACCATGGCGAGGCCTGTTCTGAGTGGAACCTGTCCTGTTAAACCGCTGCATGGTCTTGACAACTGTGCTGCAGATCAGTTTCAGGGTCTTGGCAATCTTCTTATAGCCTAGGCCATCTTTATGTAGAGCAACAATTCTTTTTTCCAGATCCTCAGAGTTCTTTGCCATGAGGTGCCATGTTGAACCTCCAGTGACCAGTATGAGAGAGCGATAACACCAAATTTAACACACCTGCTCCCCATTTACACCTGAGACCTTGCCTTTTAACACTACTGCGTCACATGACACGGGAAGGAAAAATGGTTTATTGGGCCCAATTTGGACATTTTTCACTTGGGGTGTACTCACTTTTGTTGCCAGTGGTTTAGACATTATTGGCTGTGTGTTGAGTTCTTTTGAGGGGACAGCAAATTTACACTGTTATACAAGCTGTACACTCACTACTTTACATTGTAGCAAAGTGTCATTTCTTCAGTGTTGTCACATGAAAAGATATAATAAAATATTTACAAAAATGTGAGTGTGCTCATTTTTGTGAGATACTGTTCACACTATATATATATATATATATATATATATATATATATATATATATATAACACACATAATGCATGTAGATTTTCTTGGGATTTCCTGAAACATATACATGAATAATATAATGCTATTATCATTTACACACAAAAAAAAAAAATGTAATACTTTAAATTACAGTGTTTATGCACACACTAATCTAAAATCATTTGTAGTACTTTTTATAATTAAAATGCATGTAACCCTTTTAGTGTCACGTTCACTTACATAATTGTTAACCTACCTTGGCCCTGACTGGTCTCCTGGTTATTTAAAAATAAAATAAATTAAATCAGCTAATGCGTGTTAGAAAACTAAAGGTTTGCTGGTTGGTATATTTTTCTTTTTCTTTCATGGAGATGGCCTTTAATCTTCTTTAGGTATAATCATCAGAAAATCTAGTCCGTACCTAAGATCTACCCACTTAGAAGCCCACACTCCTTTAATATTAAGTTTATGTCATGTTTATGCCCCTGAAGACATGCGTTTGCACAAAATGCATCAGGGCGGAGCCACTCATTGGCGTCGCGCTGCCACTTCTGGTTTTGGAACTAGCGGTCATCTTAGTAAGTGCACTGTGATTTGTTTTAATATCTTGGCATCTGAATGCATTTTCATGAATTTTTTGCAAGCAATTTTATCACCACTTTACAACCGCCCACCACACATATACTGCAGCAGGGCAACTGCTCTGCCCCTGTCATGTACCTAGTACGTGAGCTGACACTTCCGGGTCTGGGGCATGCAAGCATGGCTGGTGACCTGCTCTTGCTGTGATTAGACACAGTGGGAGCTGATCTGCGGGTACCGCAAACTCGATGTCCGCCGGCACCCGCCGATCATTAGGCAGAGCGCCAGAACGGTGATCTACCTATGTACACAAGGCAGATTGCCATTCTGTCAGTAGGGAAGGCATGGATCCTGTGTCCCTGCAAATCAAAAACATGGATGCATGCCTTCCCCAAGTAAAAGCACCTCTCACACAGTGCACAAACACTGGTTAATCACACATTTAACCCATTGATCGCCCCTGATACTTAACCCCTTCCCAGCCAGTGTCATTAGTACAGTGACAGTGCATATTTTTTTTAGCACTGTTCACTGTATTATTGTAACTGGTTCTCAAAAAGTGTCAAAAGTGTCAGTGTCCGATTGTCCACTGCAATATTGCAGTCCTGCTAGAAGTCGCTGATCACCGCTATTACTAGGAAAAAAAAAATATCCCATAGTTTGTAGATGCTATAACTTTTGCGCAAACCAATCAATATATGCATACTGGGATTTTTTTTTTTTTACCAAAAACGTAGCAGAATACACATTGACCTAAGTTAATGAAGGAATTCGATTTTTTTTTTTCTTTTTATTGGATGTGTTTTATAGCAGAAAGTAAAAAAAATATAGTTTTGTTTTTTTTTTTTTCTAAATTGGCAGACTTCGTTTATAGCACAAAAAATAAAAAGAGCAGTGGTGATGATCAAATCAAATACCACCAAAAGTAAGCTCTTTTTGTGGGAAAAAAGGACATACATTTTGTTTGGGTGGAGACAGTCGTGTGACTGTGCAATTGTCAGTTAAAATAATGCAGTGCTGTATTGTGAAAAAATGGCCTGGTCATCTTCAGATGACAAGTGGATAATAAAACTACTACACTATATATGGCCTTCTTGCGGTGAATATTTTGCCCCTATACAGTAGCAGTGTGAGTGGTTGAACGCCCTCCAGTGGTGTGTGCTGCTACCATCAGGAGATCCCACAAGTGTGGATGGAGCTGGATGACCATAAAGGAAGGGTCGAGATTGTTTGATACAAATGCGCTGCTTGCTGTTTTAACAGCTTTGGATCTTGTGAGTGCGGTTTTGTCCTCAGTCCCAAGGGATGTTGAATAATTCAGATGGTGGAAGTCACGGTTTAATTCACTGGACTTTTTTGGACTTTTCATTTACTTTTATTTATTCTACACTTTTATTCATTATTTTTTTCATTCCATTTTCTTTTGTTTTTTGTTTTTTTTCATTCCATTTGTATACTGCTAGCTGCCTTATATAACTTTAGAATATGTATTGCTGTCTATCTCAACAAAACAAACCACACCATCAGTTTTGCTGTACACACTTGCATGCTTAACATGTATCAATGGTCAAGACTTTTTTATTTTTCAGTTCAAAATAGAGTAGAAAAGGTTAACCCCTGCCAGCTTTTTTTTGTCATTTGTGTCCCATTGGGGAGATTTCCTTTCACCCCCCTTCATGTAGACAGAACTAAGAAGTGAGAGAGAATCTCTCCAAAGTGAGAGAAATCAGTTTCAAAATTAGCAAAATCCTACTACCATAGTCTATTTGCATCTATCCGTTAACATGATGAAGAACAAGATTGTTCAAATAATATTGAAACAAAGAAAGAAAAAAAAGACCAAAGCGAGAGTTTCTTTGCAAGTGGTGTTTGAAGTTCATCCGGTTGCAGACATAGTCGGCATCCAGAGAAGGGAGATCTATTTGACAACATCCTGATATTCTGTACCCTGTTCTATCCGTTAAAGTACAGTTAACATGTTTAGATGTGTAAATATCTATACAGCCAATGCACCTGTCAAACACTCACTGATTTTTAATAGGTTTCTGGGTGTGGTTGTAAGCTACTAAGGCCTCCTCACGGAAGTAAGGACCTATGCACACCTGTGTGAATGAAGCATTTTACCAACCACCAATGTACGATCGCCCTTTTTTCTCTTTCCTTTAGTCTAAGAAAACCACTATTCCACTGACAACCACTATATATATATATATATATATATATATATATGCAGGGCTTTTTTCAGCAGGAACGCGGGGGCAACCCCAACACTGAATGCATGTATTGGCAAGGGGTTCTGGGGTGTGCTGCAGAGTCTATTGATTGAGGTCTATTGTTGCTGGTGGTGGATCTATTGCTGCTGAAGGTGGGTCTTATGTTGCTGTGGGGTCAGTTGTTGCTAGGAGGAATCTACTGTTGAGGTAGGGGTCTATTGTTGCTGGCTGCTGGGGGTCTATTGATGCTCACCATGAGTATACTTGTTGATGCTGCCTGGAGTCTGTTGTTGATGGGGGGGGGTCTATTGTTGCTTGCTGCTGGGGATCTATTTTACTGCTTTTCTTGTTATCATTGACAAATTCCATACATATTACCTAGCACCACAAATACAAATGTTTGTATTATCTAAAAGGGGCGGTATTGAAAGGTGGGTAGGGGTTGGAACCAAGGGACGGTGTTCGGAGGTGGATAGGGGGTGGAGACAAGGGGAGACTCTGAAAGGGGGAGTTCCTGCACATATTTTCTGAGAAAATAAAGCTCGGTATATATATATATATATATATATATATATATATATATATATATATACTACACCACAAACTGTTAATATAATATCTTTTAGTGGGGTGTCCCAAGACCTGAACATTATTTTACGGGTTTCCTTCATGGTAAAAGGGCTTACAAAGGCTGCTCTAGATACATTATTTCTTTTATTTTGGCATTTTTAAACTCTAACATTCAGTAATGGTCACATGATTGGTTGTTGGAAACCAGAACAATACCTGGTTTCCAGAGGTATAGAAGGACCATGTGTATGGTAACTCTGCTGGTTGAGAAAAGAGGGAGTTTGTTTGGGAACGGAGTGGAAATATCCAAGAATATACTGCGTCATTTGGTTATTAGCTGGCATCCAAGAATTGTTTTTCTCTGTTTTAAATAGAATAGGAAAGGGTCAAACCACTGTCAGCTTTTTGCCATGTGTGTTTCATTTGGGAGATTTCCACCCTTCCTGTGTCCTGAAGATTCAACAGGAAATGAAAAGAAATCTCTTCAAAGTGGGGGAAATCCCCTCTTGGACAGCTGTCATTGGGCCAGTGTCCCAGGGATATACCCTTCCTGTTCTAGTGATAACTCAACATTGTGTTTTTTCCTTCCTCGGTCTTAGTGACAATGGTGACCAGATCTCGATAGCAGGGACTTAGCAATTAAAACCTTTAATAAATTGTATTGAAGAAGGACCGGGACTTCAAACACCTACATTTTCGGAGTAATGAAAAATATACTGTATTTTCTGGCGTATAAGACTACTTTTGAACCTCAAAAAAATCCCCCAAAAATGGGGGGTCGTCTTATACGCCAAGTATAATATCTCCAAGGTAACCTAAGTATAAGTATTACCGGAAGATGTAATCTCTCAAGACGCTGGCTGTGTGGAAATCCTGTACCGGTATACCGTATGTACCGTAGCTTTGGCTACATACAGTGTACCGCGCTGAGCCAATCAGGGACAGTATGTATACTGAAGTTGCGGTACATACATATTTGGTATACCGGTACAGGATTCCCGCACAGCCAGCGTCTTGAGCTTTCATCTACTGGTAATACTTAGGGTACCTTGGAGCAGGGGCGGAACTACAGGGGTTGCAGGGGTTGCAATTGCTACCGGGCCCCATGCTCCAGGGGGCCCAGTAGCAAACCAGTGGGTGAACTTCCAGGATCTCAAAGGTCACACTTGCGACCGGGCCCTGGCATTGCACCACTGTGGGGGGGCCCCAAGATTGCAGGAAGGGGGCCCACTGCAGAACTTGTGAAAGGATCCTGCTGACGGACCATAATAAAAGGCCATGCAATGAGAGTAAAAAGCCCCAGGATTAGTGGGAAGAGCCCCGGGCTTGAAGGGAAGGGCCCCAGCCAGGGGTCTGGGGGGCCCTTCATGGTTTCTTGCATCGGGGCCCTGAAGGTTCTAGTTACGCCTCTGCCTTGGAGATATTATGAGAGATTACATGTATTACAGTACTAGGGTACCTTGAAGATCTATGAGAAATATGATGTTTTTCAATAGTGTTGCCTTGCTTCGGAAGGGGGGTAGTCTTATACGGCGAGTATAGCCCAAAACCTATGTTTTAACTTGAAAATTAGGGGGGTTGTCTTATACGCCCAGTCGTCTTATACGTCGGAAAATACGGTACTAATTTAATGAGCTGGCTGGCTCCAGCTAGGTTTCTCAAAGCAAACAAAGATCCCCTCTAGTAGGTTCCAGAAGGTCACCTAAAACAAAAAATACAATAGAAGTGCCAAGCCAATTGGTAAAGAGTACAAAATGCTTAAATGGTTTGCTTCCCCCCCCCCAAAAAATGATCTGCCAAATGTGGCATGTCAGGGGGTCAGGAGTCATCAAAGCGGAACTTCCACTTTTGGGTGGAACTCTGCTTTAAGAATTTGTACACTCTGATCTTCTACTAGCAACATACATGCGGTCCGTATCTGATAACATTCAGGGAAATCTGACAGGTGGAGCTCCTCTCAGTTTTCCTTTTAGTATTACAAGGCATCAAACGGTATCATGCCTGGAACCTACACAAAGTGGGCTTTGTATTGCCTGCTCTCCCTCTCTTTCAGTCTAAGAGGAACCTATTGAGTGTTGAAATGTTAAGCTGACAAAGTCTTTGTGTTCAAGTGAAGCTGTAATTCTCTCAATTGGTAGGGTCGAATGCTTGAGAGGATTGTTATCTTTTTCTAGACAAAACCCATTACTTTCACACTAGGAGGGGAGTGTACTGTTTTCCTCCACTAGCACTGAGGAGCAGCTGAATAAATGAAGTCTGCTTAGAAAGATATATGTACTGCTTTAATGCAGCGCAAACAACTCTATATTCTTAGAAGGAACAGTACACCTTAAAGGAAACTGTACTGAGTAAAATACGCAGGCTGCCATTAGTAACCCAATTATCATGTGGATCCAAAGGCTTCTCTGACCCAGAACAAGTAAACCAATTACTTCTCTGACTTCTCTAGCAGCATGCTTATTTCAGGCCAATGGTTTGAAAAGCATGGGAAAAGCATGAATGCACAGATATAAAGGACACAAATCAATTTAGTTATTCATTCATTATTTCATCATTAATAACGTGATTGCACACAATCACCTTGTAAAACAACCCATTCTGTTTAAAATACAAATAAAAAGTAAAACATTTGTATAAAGATTTAAAAAAAAAACATTAGAAATACCTTTTATTCCCTTTTTATAAGCGATCCTGTTCCCTTTGTACTCATCTGCATAAGAGCTAGGGGGAGGAGAAGCAGTAGCACACTGAGCTTCCCAGTGATTGGCTGTGCAGAGGGTGTGTGCCAGGATAAGTCTGATCATTGGAGGAGAGCAGGCTGAGTTCCCAGCACGGCTAAAGAACAGCTAGAGAACTGATCACTGTGTGTTCTCCTGCTTGGTGTGGTCAGTCTTTAATAGGGGAGAGCAGAGGGACTGGCAGGAACACCAGGGATTTCACACAAAGGAAGCAATACAAAGAGAACAGGATACTTTCTCATTTACTATGTATTAAAGATGGTTTGAACCTAAATAGAAGAGGGGCTGCTGTGCTGGGGGAGAGGTTTATGGGAAGGCTGGAGAAGTATTTAAACTAGGATAGAGGGGGAAAGGGAGTAATAAATTATAATGTGCGAGACAGGGGTAAGTGTGATTAAATAAAAAAATCCCAACATCATGATCTTTAGTGTGACATGGATCTAAAATATTCAACTTTGCTGTGTAGCCTATTCCAGATCATCTGCCATATTAGGCTACAGGAAGCTTGTGAGCTGCATCTTCTACCATTGTTTTATCTGTAAGGATCTGAACAGGATGTCAACTCTTATCATGAACCTCCACTTATAATATTACATCTACCTTCAATGAATCCAAATCTGCTACAGCAAAAAACAGGCAAATTAATGTAAAAAGAAAACATTTAATCAAGTTTTGAATTCTTTAAAACAATCACAAAATTATATTTCTGAATACTGTTAGCAGAGTAACCTTAAGACCGCATTCACATTGATCCGACTTGGACCACGACTTGTCAGCCTGACAAGTCGTGGTCCGTCACGCTCCCACTGTGTAGTACAGGAGCCGTTCTAATAGGAGCGACACAAGTCGCTCCGACTTAGAAAAAGGGCCCTGTACTACTTCGGGGGCGACCTGGAGGCGACTTGCATAGACATCAGAGGCGTAACTAGAACCTTCAGGGCCCCGATGCAAGAAACCATGAAGGGCCCCCCAGACCCCTGGCCGGGGCCCTTCCCTTCAAGCCCGGGGCTCTTCCCATTAATCCTGGGGCTCTTTAAACTCATTGCATGGCCTTTTATTATGGTCCCGCATCAGGATCCTTTCACAAGTTCTGCAGTGGGCCCCCTTCCTGCAATCTTGGGGCCTCCCCACAGTGGTGAAATGCCAGGGCCCGGTCGCAAGTGTGACCTTTGAGATCCTAGAAGTTCACCCACTGGTTTGCTACCGGGCCCCCTGGAGCATGGGGCCCGGTAGCGATTGCAACCCCTGCAACCCCTGTAGTTACGCCCCTGATAGACATTCATTTTATGAAGTCTGTGCAAGTCGCGCCGAAGTCGCGCTGCACGCGACTTCACAGGTCACCCCCTAAGTCGGAGCGACATAGTGTGAACAGAGCCTAAAGCTGAACACCAGGAAAAAACATTTTTGGACACACAGCACCAGTCACATACATGACCTCCAATAACGTGTATCTCATGTTTTGCTGGCTGTTGGTTACTGTATTAATTTTCCAAAAGACACTTTTGTGTTTGGGAATACTGCTGGAGACTACGGATCTTACCTGCACCTGATCACTTCTTCCCACCTGAGCGGCTTAACTGCAATTGTTTTAGGCATGCTCTGTACCCGATAGCCTAAAGGGCAAACTACTAAAGAGCCCACAAGGTTTAACACCCCACTTTGAAAAGTGGGGATGCGCCTTCAAGTTATTGAGGGTTTTCCTGGGAGTTTAGCAGACTATTACTTTCTGGCTTGTGGGTGGCTGAAGAACCAGATTAAGAAGACCCAGTTGTACCTAGAAGGTCAAAAGGAAGGGGAATTTACCCTGCATGTTTGTACGGAAAACAGACCCATTTATACAGAAGACCAGCCAGGAATTCCAGCAGGTCATCAGATCTGAAGTATGAAGCCAGACATATGCACAATATTCTTGATCAGGAAAGGATCCACTGATGTGGAGGAGAGAATACAGAATGGGCCCTGCCCCCACCCCTTCGCACTGCCTGTAATTGTCAGCAGCAGGAACCAATAAGAAGGCAGAGACCCAGGAGAGCAGCTGCTTTTGTGCATGTTGCTGGATCGATATTGGGCTCAGGTAAGTATTTGGGGGGGGGTGCATACTGAAGGTTTTTACCCTTCACAAAGGTAAAATCAGTTCAGCCTTTAGAAACACTTCAAGTAAAGGTGTTAAAGGTTTTATGAAGGCTTTTCTACTGAATGATGCCTGTAAGTCTGGTGTTTTGATATTAATTTTAACTGTTGGAACCAAACAGGGGTTCATAGCTAAATATAAAAAAAAAAAACTCATAGGGGTTGATTGGCTAAAACGTGAGAGTGCAAGAGTGCAAAATCTGGTTCAGCTCTGCATAGAAACCAACCAGCTTCCAGGTTTTTCTTGTCAAAGTTGAATTGACCATGCTGAAGTTAGATGCTGATTGGCTACCATGCACAGCTGCACCAGATTTTGCACTTTCCAACTTTAGTAAATCAACCCCATAGACTTTAACCAATGATTTTGAAGGTAGCTGATGATTTTTGAACCTGATGGAGTTCTCCTTTAAACCTCTCAGTGCTGGACTCCACCGCTCCTCTTCCACACTCCGCACACGAGATCTTCTCAGATAAGTGAGCAGTATTTCATCAAATGCCTGTTAGTCATTTTATTAAAGTCCCTAATAAACTAATGCACTCCTCAAGCTGTAGAGGAACAGGCTCACCGCGAACTACACTCACTCAAAGTCAAAGACAATCAGTTTGTTAGAATCTTCATCATATCATCTGCAAAGGGGCCATTTATCATTATGAGTTATGCACATCACAGAAACAAGGAAAGTGATTAGACTCTAATTACTGCTCTGTTTTTACCACGGCAAATGGCACAAAATGTATAAAAGTCAGATGGAGAAGGCTTTAGTCATTGAAGGGAAACTATAGCATTTTTAGAAAGTACACCCCATGGGTTAATAATACATAGAAATAATTTTATTTACAAGATTTTGCTTGATGTTTAATATGCTAAATGTTGTATTTCAGTTTTTTAACGTCGTCTGTCTATCAGGAACGTTATAAGCATTGCCTGCTCTGCAACTGGGCACCCTGAATTGAGGGTCTCCAAGAAATGTGCATTTTTAGGTGCCTACTTTACCTTTTCTTGACTGTGGGTCTTCAATACCTAGATGGTCATCAATACCTAGATGGCAGGCCAAATTTAGCTCCTTCCATATGTATCAGTAAAAGCTCCACATTAGTTTGCCGTACTAGCTGCTAACAAGAATAAAAAAGCCCTATCTAGGGGGGGAATGTGCCCGGAAATGGGCTTTAATTTGAGTATAATCCTAAAATTATTTTTGATAACTACATAGTTACATAGGAAGTAATGTTAAATAAAGACAATAGTCAATCCAGTTCCATCTGTGTAGATGTGTGTGTTTCAGTGTCGATAATCATTTCCCATATCCTTTTATGTTTTGTTTTTTAAGATGCACTTCCAAGAGTCTTGAGTCTTTTCTAAATATCAATACTCCCCACTTACACCACCAATTGTGGAAGAGAATTCCACATCCTTATTGCCCTGAAAATAAAAAAACCCTAAGCAGCTTAAAGTGGAGTTCCGGCCATGAAAAAAAATTTTCAATAAAAATACCCCCGGGACAGTCAGGGCTAGTACATTCCACAATGGATAGCCTCTGTACTGTCCCGGGTCGCACTTACCTGCAAGAAGAAATACTCACCTTTAAAATTTCTTCTCCAGCGTTGCCATCTCGGATGTGGGCAGCTGAAGCCAGCGCGATCCTCTTCTGTGTCCTCTTCCGTGTCCTCTTCTCCCAGAATGCACCGGCCCCACTCGTCACTTCCGGTGCGGCGCCGCATTCCTCCACAGCTTCTGGGCATGCCCAGAAGCTGTTTAGCAGGGAATGCGGCGCCGCACCGGAAGTGACGAGTTGGGCCGGTGCCGACGCATTGATTCGTGGGAGCAATGACGTTCAGCTCCCAGGAATCATTGCAAACCGGAAGCGACGGGCCGCCGAGGGAGGAAGTGGAAGAAAGGTGAGTATATTTTTCTACAATAGAAGGTAAGTAAAAAAAAAATTGTAACTATCCATTTCCTTTTCAGGTGCTGAAAAGCAAGCGGATGGCCACAAAATTGATTATGTTGATTTTGTGGCCGGAACTCCGCTTTAAGGTTAAATCACTTCTTCTCCAATCTTATTGTGTGACCCCCATGTCCTCTTACACTCTCTGAGACTGAATCATTTTTTTTCCTATGCTGGGATCACCATTGGTATTTGTAAATTGCTAACAAGTCCCCTCTCAAGCATCTCTTCTCCATCGAGAACAAGTTTAGAGCTTGTTGTCATTCCTCGTAATTGAGGTCCCCCTAATAATTGTGTTGCCCTTCTCTGGACTCTCTCCAGCTCCAGCAAATCTCTTCTGAGGACCGGTGCCCAGAACTGGACAGAATACTGCAGATGTGGCCTTACCAGAGTTTTACAAAGTGGAAGGATTATAGTTTTATCTCTGGACTTTATCCACTTTTTTATGCATGTTAATATTCTATATCAATAAAATGATATTTAACTAATTTATAAGTACCTTAATAAATAAAATAAATTTAAAAAAATGAAATAAAATTGCACCAACCACTATCCAACTAGCCCACTCTCAGCCTGATTTCTGTCTGGCAAGGAGTTTATTTTATTTTTTATTTTTTTATTCTTTTTATTGGCTTTTAAGGTGTTTATAGTGTAAAAAAGAATCAATTGGGCATATTCTGGCTCAAGGCACTATACAAAAAAACAAAACAGCACAGCTTACATAAGTATCAAAACTAAGACATGCTCAGGTCCACCAAAGAATGGTAAGGAGCAGAAGGAAACATAACATGGTCCCATCAGTTCCTTATTGACCACATAAGAGATTATATACCACATTGTTATCAAGATGCCAATCTAAAAGAGTGTGTAATAGTATCCCTCACCCTCCAGAGCTACTGAAAAGTCACCACGAATTGGGTTAGCCTTTAATCAGAGGGGAATATATTCAATTTCAGGAAGTTTTCCTAGTGTACACTTATTTGATTATATCTCATCAACCACTTCAGTCATGGTTGCTCTTTTAAAATGGCACCATGGATCAGAGACTCCCGCAGGTCACATGGGGTTTTAGGCTAAATCTGTGATAACCAGTATCCAGCCCTAAGTCCAGGAGCTATATAGATCAGCTCTGGGGCTTCTGATGCTTCTAGATATTGCTTCATTGGTATGCCCTGTAGAAATGATAGCAAACATTATGCTTCCATATATTGTTTATATTGGGAATGTAGTGATGTCATGAGTGATGTTACGGCACTTCTTGTCAGTACTCTGCCCATCCTCTTCTTACAGCAGCGGATCAGTGCTATAGTGATCTATTGCTGCTGAATGCAGTCAGCAACAGATCACTAGTAGAAGCCATCTGCTAATGCACAGCTGCATAGGGGTGGTCTGGATTTTGGTCAGTAGAGACCAGATCTGGGTGAAAAGGGAAAAAAAAAAATACAAAAAAAAATACAAAAAAAAATACAAAAATATATATATAAATGTAAATAAATATGAATAAAATACAAAACATAAAATAAAAAAATGTAAACAAATCAAACATAAAATATATATATATATATATATATATATATATATATATATATATATATATATATATATATATATATATATATATATATATATATATATATATATATATATATATAATTTACAGTATAATATACAAGTAAAAAAAGTAAAAAATATATATATATATATATATATATATATATAAAAATGTAAATAAATATGAATAAAATACAAAACATAAAATAAAAAAATGTAAACAAATCAAACATAATATATATATATATATATATATATATATATATATATATATATATATATATATATATATATATATATATATATATATATATAATTTACAGTATAATATACAAGTAAAGCTCCCCTAAAGTAATATATATTCACTTTGAGCTTTATCGTTCTTCCACGTCACATAAAAGTTGCACTAATGTGAAATCATTTTAATCAGCCGACTTTGTTGACTATATTTGGGGTATATGGGGCTGGGCATTTTACATAAACGTTGCATTGGGAAAAAAATTAAAGAAAATAAAGCATTTTTTCAATTTTTTTTCTGCTATTTATTCCCAAATAAAATCGAGGAAATAAAAATGTATGTATGCAAATTTGCTACCAAATTAATTACCTAAAGCAGATAAAAAGCTGGGTCACCCAGTGTACTCCTGTTAATACTTTTTTGGCTACATAGCACAAAACGAAATACATGCTAAGGCGTTTCGGGTATTACAGCCTTCCTCATAGCATAATATAGTTTAAAATGGCAGTGCTTATACTGTATACTGATATGCTCCCCGCCAAAATCAATCATGTAGGCGGGGCAATACACAATAAAAAACAATTAACACATAAACGGTTACACATGGAAGGAACTTTAAATACAAGGGTACCTTTTGTCCTTAATAATAGATAGGATATTGAATTGATTATTATTAAAGTCTGTTAACTTTATTGTTTTCCACATGGTGCTCTCTCCATCTGACTCTGTGGTTTCCTTCCATGTGTAACTATTTGTGTATTAATTGTTTTTAATTGTGTATAGCCCGGCCTAAAGCTGGATACACACTATACAACTTTTGTTGTTAGATTTCCTTTAGATTAAAGCCCCGTACACACGTACCGATTGTCGGCCGTAAATATTCGGCCGACGACCGATCGGCCGATTGTAGGCTTGTTAGTATGATGCTTCCGACAGCCGACAGCGCATTTTCGGCCGAACAGAATCTGTCGTGCAGGCATTAAAATTTTTGTTGGCCAACACCAGAACGGCCGATTGTTCGCCAGTCAGTACAGATTTCGGCCGACAGACAGCCGATTAGCAAGACTGGGCATGCTCAGAAAAGAAAAAAGACAAGGAAAGTTAACCATCACATGACATCACTTCTGCAGTCGGCTGTTGTTGGCCGACAAAATTCGTGTGCAGTCTTTTGCAGTTTTCAACAGACACGACAGCCCTGGACAAAAGACGGCCGATCATTCGGCCGACGATCGGTACGTGTGTACGGGGCTTTACCTTTTCTATGTAGTGCAAGGGCCTACCAGATTGCATACAAATTGAAAGTGTTTAGGTTTGACCTCATATTAAATGGTTTTGGTAAATCTAAAGGAAAAAATCTAAAGACAATTGTATAGTGTGTATGGCCCATAAGTTATTGATTTTGGTGGGGGGGGGGGGCATATCAGTATATAAGCAATGGCATTTTAAACAAAATAATGCTATGAGGAAGGCTGTAATAGCTGAAATGTGTTAGCATTTTTTTTATGCTATGCACCAGGTGGCCGG
Organism: Pelophylax lessonae; assembly: GCF_965119305.1. Classification (NCBI taxonomy): domain Eukaryota; kingdom Metazoa; phylum Chordata; class Amphibia; order Anura; family Ranidae; genus Pelophylax; species Pelophylax lessonae. Next base: position 187,317,208 of record NC_138777.1, on the reverse strand, counting down.
CTTCATTTCTGCTTTGGATTTTCTACACGGGGAGTTTGACATTCCAGCTTCTGCAACAAACCTCAGCAAGCACCTCTCATGTTCAGCAGTTGAGCTTGGGTATGATCTTGCCCATATAAAATCCCTATCTGTTCTAAAAAAAAAAAAAAAAGTTATCTAGAATACATTGGAAGCACTACAAAACTTAAAATATATATTGTGTAGAAAATGAAAACAAAATGCTCTAGAACTCAAGGGCATTTAGAGTAAAAAAGATACAATACCACAATATGCGGTCTTCTGTTCTCTCTATTTCATAGTTGATTATGACATGATCAGTTTACAATGTCTGTATATGTTTCAACTCAATAAAATCTTTGTGGAATAACAAAGGCCTGGAGGTTAAATAGGTTAAAGTGTTACTAAACCCCGGACCCTGCATTCATTATATCTGGTCTCCCACAGTACATAGAATATGGAAATGCAATTATTTTAGTAAATTTAATTGGATAAATACCTTTTCTTTTAAGAAGTTAGAGCAGTCTTGTGACTTCTATCAGTATCTGGTTAAAGCTTGTAGGAGGAGTTTTCATTCTCCCCTGATTGTCCTTTGAGGCTGTAGGACCCCTGACCCTCTGTATGGACAGTGCTGATTGACTGATCACATGCACTCTCTCAAGAAAATAAAAGAAAACTCTCTAGCAATACACGCCAAACTGAGCATGTGCAGAGTACCCTCAAGGCTCTGTTCTATCAGCAGATGGATTGGGGACAGTGGAAGAAGAGGAGGATCAGAAAAGACAGGATCAAACAGGCTTTTTACACAAAGTAGAGATTTAACTCCTTAGGTTACACAGTGAGTAAAACAAGCATGCTTTACTGCATATACTGTTGGGGTCCCCCAAGGCTCTTTTCTTTGAACCCTCCTATTTACAATCTACACCTCCTCTATGGGCCAGCTGATAGCCTCCCTTAGCTTCCAATACCATCTCTACGTTGACGATAGCCAAATCTATTTATCCACCCCTCAGCTCTCTCCCTCAGTCTCCTCACGTATCACTAATTTACTATCAGATAGATCAGTCCTCAAACTCAACCTATCCAAAACCGAACGTATAGTTTGTCCTCCACCACATGTCCCTTCCCCCCTTCTCTCTAGTGATCGACCGATATCGTTTTTAGTGCCGAGATTGATATTTTAGTCATCGGATATCGGTATCGGCCAGGACTTTTCCAGAGCCTCTCCAATCCTATGGAACTCCTTACCCCAATCTGTCTGATTATCTCTTACTCTATTAGCTTTTAGACGATCCCTGAAAACCGTCCTCTTCAGAGAAGCCTATCCTACCCACACCTAACAACTATACTTCCATTTTCTCCATCAGCCCATCCCCCACAGTTTTGTCTTTTGTTTCACTTGACCCTCCCTTCTAGATTGTAAGCTCTAATGAGCAGGGCCCTCTAATTCCCCCTGTATTGATTTGTAACTGTATTGTCTTCTCTCACATTGTAAAGCACTGCGCAAACTGTTGGAGCTATATAAATCCTGTATATTAATAATAATAATATACAGACTGCTTTAGTCCCCGTTCACACTAAGGCGACCTGTGAGGCGACCTGGTCGCCTCACAGGTCGCCTTCTATAGGGAAGCTGCGGACCCGTTCTAATAGGAGCGACACAAGTCGCTCCGACCTAGAAAAAGGGTCCAGAGTTTCTTTGGGGCGACCCGGAGGCGACCGCCATAGACTTCAATGTTATGAAGTCCGTGGCGGCCGCTCCGAGGTCGCGGCACGCTGCTCGCACCGCGACCTCGGAGTTCGCCCCCCGAATTCGGATCGCCCCTGTGTGAACGGGGCCTATCTGTTGTGGGTTTAGTAACACTTTAATGCATAAGTGGACTGATATTTTTTAAAATCTACCTCCAGCTTTACTTTAGGGTTATTTAGCAAAGGGCATTACGTTTGCAACGTGACACAGGATTGCCAGTATAATTCTCCAACATTAGATAGTGGTTGGAGCAGTAAAAAAAAAAAAACCTGCTCTGCCTCCAGTATGAGGGCCTCCAAGTGTTTTCACCTGATGCACTAATACTCACCGCTCAGTCTTCTGACATTGGCTTCTAATCAACAGACTCTGCTTTTGTCAGTGGACAAGTGATTTCAGCGTGTGAGGCAGCTATAATGGCCTGACTGACATCTCCGCCAGATAAACACAAGAGAAAAACAGACATGGGAACAATCTCCGTATTCATGATCTCCACTCGAGCGGGTTAAAAGGATTTGCTGGCCAAGGGCACATCACTTCAGGCTAATCTGCTCAACCAAAACATTGCCAAAGTATGACCAGAAAACAGATGACTAACACAGAAGAGACACCTCTTATCCAATCCGAGGGCCCCATCCTCACTCCGGCTAAAGGAAAATGAAAAGCGGTTTTATGAGGAGGCTGACAATGCGACACAATGTGAAATCTCTCTTAGCTGCTTGTATACACAAAACAAGTATTATGCTCCTTTTAAATGTCAAGCAAATGTAAACGTAACTCAATTTAAAATGTATTTCTCTGTTTTGGGGTCCAGGGCCCTGGCATGAAGATCTCCCCTGACCCTGGAACAGTGGAGACCTTCATAGCTCAAGTCCAGCCATTTTTTTTGAAGCGGATATAAAGAACAGCGCACAGAGTATGTGAGATAGGAACAGCTAAAATGAGTATACACAAAATCAAGCTGTAACTATTCTGGGAGTCCTTATAAAGGGGGGACCCTCACCCTGCCAACATCCAATTATATAGAAAAAAATAAGAGAAAGTAGAAAACTCGTTTCTCAACAAAATGGCGGACTTTGTAGGCACAACATGAGGCTCTTGAACTATAAAAATATACATTTTATTTCATTAACATTAAAAGAACCATCACAATAAAAACAATGTAGCACCCTCTACGTTCAAGTAGACCAGAGCAGTACCCAATCCAAGCACAATGGAGGAAATGCCTGATCATATAGACTGGTATAAATATGGGAAAGGTCCATTAAACAAAGGTACATATGTCTAATGACAACAAAGGTATAGGGTCACATTTCATCCGTGCTTTGAACAGTCAACGCATTTCACAAGATATTCCTTGCTTCTTCAGGACGGATTGGGTGGGTGCTGATTGGCTTTGAAGGTAGATACATGGGCCATACAACCAATCATGGAGGCGGACACAGGGGTCATCTCTGACAGAGAGCAGGATGACACCGGGGCTAAAAAGCCCAAATGTTCACTATTCCCAAGACCAGACCATCATAACATGTAAGTGTGCAGTAAGCAAAAGAATCACCTGGTAATAATAGTAGTGGAAGAGATATCTCAATGGGGAGACTGATTGCTTGTGTAGTCTGTAATCAACACCATAAAATACACAGGGTATATAGCACTTGAATGAAAGGTGTATCCCAAAAGCACAATGTATTCAAAGTGTACAGATGGAGTCTGTTCACAAACAAGCAGGCATTCCCCTTATCAAATAGAAACACAGCTTGGACTCTAGATCATCTGATATCCCTGCCTAAATACACTATGGAGATTTGGCTCCCTGGCTTTTGGACGCCCAGCCAGGTTCCAATCTAGAGCCCAAGCTGTGTTTCTCTTTGATGAGGGGAGTGCCTACTCATTTGATAACAGTTAAAGTAGAAGTCCACCCTAACACTACAATCCCTGCATCTATAGACCTCCACGATCTAACACTAACCAATCTAGCCCTGTCAAGAAGAAATAAGTATTCTACCTTTTTTTAAGCCGATCCCACACTGAGCTCTCAGCCGCGGCTTCGCTGTGGAGGCGGGTGCAGAGGACACATCCGACAATGGAAGCCCCATAGTAAATCTATGGGTGAAGTCACTCTCCATTCATTTCACAGCGGCTTTGTCGGCTGTGTCCTCTGCAGGGCCTCCGCCCCTGGAGACAGGATCAGACCGGCTTCAAAAAATGTATGAATACTGATTTCTTCTTTCACACGGGTTCGTTCCGTCGACGGAGTCGTTCTGGTCAGTGGGGGATAGATCCGCCGATCCCCGCTGAGCAGGTGGATGACAGCTCCGTTTCCGCTCTGTGTGCGGAGATGGAGCTGTCCTCTATGGGGGAATCGGATGAGAACGGACTGCCTGTCCATTCTCATCCAATCCCATCCGATTCGCTGGACGGAGGGAAAATAGGGTTTCCATCCGTCCAGATTCCAAGGACAGGATCGGATCAGATCAGATAGCAGCAGGTGTCAGCGGACATGTCTCCTCTGACATCCGCTGCCCCATAGGGATGCATGAAGGATCCGATCAGGTCGCCTAAAAACGGGCAGGTGGATCTGATCAGATCGTACGTGTGAAAGGGGCCTTACAGGGCTAAATAGGTTAGTATTAGATTGTGAAGGTCTTTAGATGCAGGGATTTTAGGTTTAGGGGGGACTAACACTTTAAAAATTCTCACAAGATGTAAAATCGTCCACCATGAGACATGGTATTGGCCGTTTATCTCTGTCCTGCAGGCTCCGCAGAGATCTGGACTGCTAGAGATCGTATAGAAGGGAATAGACCTGTATGGGACCAGGAAGTCCATGCCAACCAGCATGGAACGCACTGGCGGTCTGGATCTCTGGCAGTGCCTGCAGGACAGAGATGAGCGGCGGATACCATTACTCATGATTTTACATCCTACATCTTGTGAGTGTTTTTAACTGTTGTGAATAAACTGCCTTGATTTGATACTGCACTTAGGTGGCCCTTCCCTCTTTTCTTTCTGTAAAATGCCTACATAGCAGCAGCCAGGATCTGTAGATTCTTGCCAGTAGTTGTAAACGGTGCTTGCATACACTGTATGTGACCAACAGCAGTCGTCAACAGTAACCTGTACAAATCAATGGCTCCCGTTCTCCCACCGTGAGGGGCCTTCCCGCCCATTCTGGCTGTGCTACAGTTAGGGGATCGCCCTCCCACCTGTCCGTTCGTTCTGCCGTGGGGGGGGAGAGGGCACTGAGGGGAGGCTGAGCTGAGCACCATATCACTGGAGCCTGGACCGCCCTGCCTATCCTCTCCAAAGAGAGAGAGAAGCAAACATATGTATGGAGGTGGACACTGACAGAGAGTCAGCTGACTGGCTGACACCAATAAAGTGAAAGGGGGAGTAGCTCCCCCCTCTGCAAGGAGACCCCATGAAACACAGGCATCCCTGGAGGCACATGAACACTAAGGAGGAATCGCCTTGATGACCAAGTAAATTAAAAACTTCCAGATGTCAGTGCAACTGACCCCACCCTCCACCACCTCTGTCTCTTACTGATCACCCCCCCCACCACAGATCTAATCCCCATCACCTCTACAACAGAGGTGCTGGGGGAGAGAGATGAGATCTGTGTTGGTGGTGGTGGGGGGGGGTTGCACCACCACTGCCACTAATCCCAGTCCCGCTTTCAGTGCCACTGCTGCCACTAATCCCACCCCCTTCACCACCACTGCCACCGATCCCACCCCCTTCACCGCCACCACCACTGCCACTAATCACCCCCCTCACCACCACCACTGCCACTAATCCCACCCCCTTCACCACCACCACGGCTGATCTCACCACCTTCACCACCACCACCTCTAATCACCCCCCTCACCACCACCACCGCTGCCACTAATCACCCCCCCCCTCACTACCACCACCACTGCCACTAATCCAACCACCTTCACCACCACCACCGCTGCCACTAATCCGACAACCTTCACCACCACCACTGCCACCACTAATTACCCCCCTCACCACCACTGCCGCCACTAATTACCCCCCTCACCACCACCGCTGACCCTAATCCCACCCCCTTCACCACTGCTGACTCTAATCACCCCCCTAACTACCACCACTGTTGCCATTATTCCCACCACCCCCACCGCTGCCACTGATCACCCCCCTCACCACCACCGCTACCAATGATCCCACCCCCCTCACCACCACCACTGCTGCCACTAATCACCCCTTTTACCATCACCACTGCTGCCAGTAATCACCCCCCTCACCACTACCACCTTTGCCACTAATCCCACCCCCTTCACCACCACCAAAGCTGCCATTAATCACCCTCCTCACCACGACCGCTTGCTGAACCAGCCAAGATTGGAACCATGTAAGGCCTGCCTAAGTCTCAGTATCAAGATTTCTCATTACGCAGAACTCAGACTCAAAAAGGGAAAGGAGGGCCAGCACTAGAAGCCAATCAGGTGTGCTGCAGGCAGATGATCCACTTACCAGTAAGCTGCTGCTCTTTTGCTGTCCAATCTCAGGCCAGGGACAAAGAGGTGACCTAGTTTTATTGCTAAACTGCAGCAGAGAAAAGTCAGGTCACCAGCCGGGCTCTGCTGTCTGGTAGGGTTGTGGATATCTCAGTACTAACTGCATAACAATACAAATCCCCCCAGCTAAAAACAGACTGCAAGAACAACCCACAGTAAATCCTAACCCTTCTCTAAAACTAAAACAACTGGCAAGAGTTCTACTTTAACTAAAACTAAAGCCTTTGGGGCCCAATCAGATGTCAATGTATGGCTCCGTGTTCACTGCCAAAGCACAACAGGGCACATACCTTGCATTGTGCTGCACTGTAGGGGGGGAAAGGTTTCCTGTTCTTTGGTTTGACAGCTGTGCTGTGATGCAATGGACAGCTTACAATTGACTAGGCCCTAGGAGTTACATATTTCACACACTAGGGGAGATGTAAGGACCGCAGTGTTCTAGTTCAAAATATGCACACAGAAAAAAAAATACAATTCTTAAAATGAGGTAAAGTTGTTGTATTGCAGGGAAAACAAAAACATGTTAATGGTTATCGGAAACCATTAGGATTGCTTCAAAAGACATTTTTCCAGCAGGAGCTCCCCTCCAAGTTTAAATGAGGACTATCTGCAGAAAACGGACACATCCCTTGAGGGGATAAGTGACATAAAATAACAACCTTATAGCTGCGCTAATCACAAAAATGAAAGAGTGCTGATCCATGCCGTCCCTATCGTTGTCTGTCGCCTAAACTCTCTCGGCTAGCTCCCTTCCTCCAAACTACAGTGATTGCAGAACTTGGTCCTAATCAATAATTCACTACAAAATTGCTATTTTTTCCACAGAGAAATAAAAGAAGAAAAAAAAAGTATTTTATTTTCCCTGCCGGGAATTCAGAGTACCGGCAATTATATAACATAAGTGCCTAATTAATGAAAGGCTGTGCTCGTTACCCCAGGTGCCCATAAAACCACAAACTAAGCCACATAGTGACCCCATATGAGATGAGATTCCTGATACTGTGTGTTAGGAACAATCTATAAAACTCTACAGAGAATGCTGGGGGAAATGATAGTCTAGTAGTATTCTTGTATTGGGCTGTAAAGCTCTGGGACTTGTGTACATGAAGGGTTTAGAAAAAGGGCTTGGAGGGCATGTGAACCACCTGAGAAAATGCCCATTGACACCAGCAGCTTTTAATCAGCAATACAGCCAGTTGAACCTTCGCTAACCAGCTAAGTCAGCCTTTCTCAACCTTTATATCCAAGAGGAATACCTAAAATAGTTTTCAGGTCTAGATGGACCCTTACTAAAACTAGTTCTATTGGGGTCTATGGTAAAAATGCCACTTACATTGTTGGTCAGCAGGAAGAATGCAACCCTTAGACCCCGTTCACACTGGGGCGACCTGTCAGGCGACCTGGTCGCCTGACAGGTCGCCGTAGGTCGCCTGCCATAGAGTAACTGTGGACCCGTTCTAATAGGAGCGACACAAGTCGCTCCGACTTAGAAAAAGAGTCCGGAGCTTCTTTGGGGCGACCTGCATTGACTTCAATGATATGAAGTCCGTGCCGGCCGCTCCGAGGTAGCGGTGCGAGCTGCGCACCGCGACTTCTCAGGTCGCCACCGAAAGTCGGGTCGCCCCAGTGTGAACGGGGTCTTACAGTAGTGATCAGAATACCACCATTACAGACAGCTAAAAAGATAAATTGTTGTCATGTTGTCATGCAGTTGGCTGTTGGCTTTGTCAAGTGGTGTTGACCCAGGAACTCTTCAGGCATTATCAGATGGGAGGCTTAAAGGGGACGTTCTGCTCTTCTACCTTCTCTCACCCAAGGCAACCCCCCCCCCCCTCCGTTCCTTTACCATCTTTGGAATATTTTTTTTGGGGGGGAGGAATATTTTTTTTTGGGGGGGGGAGTTGGTACCTAGTTTTGGCCTAGATGATACGAGCGGAAGTTCCCTTACACCCCCCCCCCCACATCTTCCTGCCCACAACCTTCTGGGACATATCACAAGTCCCAGGAGGCTGCAGGCCCATTCACAGGGTCCAGTGCGGCTCGTACATGCACAGTGGGAAGCCCACGGTAAAGCCACAAGAGATCCCATCCGGCTTCCCACAGTTAACATGACTGCGCCGGGGACCCAAAGACCAGTGAAGAACCAGCCTGGGTGAGGACAGCGCTGGTTCCCTGGACAAGTGAGTGTAAGTTTATTACAAATGAACAGCTACAGTTTTTGCAGAACTGACTGAAGCTACTCTAAGCAATTGTCCAGGATGCAGGCGAAGTTTGTGTGACAGTTATTTAGAAAGGCTTACTCTGACACCCACCTGACATCCAACAGAGTGAAGCTGCAGGCACCCACGCACCAAATTCTTTGTGGACGTTGTAAAATGAACAAGCTTACCTGGAAGTTAACTTATTTCTCCTAAAAGCACTGAAGCCTAGAAGTGGTCCAACATTGAGTTAAACTAGTTCTAAAGGCAGGTGCTGCAATATATACATCTGGAACACAACCTGCAGCTTTTGGGCATGTGCGATCCTTTGCTACTTATTGTGAGGTTCTTGGGATTTATCAAATAAATATTGGAATTGGTGGGAAAATGCTTTTGTAAAGGGGCTGTACTTGAAGTTATCTTTAGCAGTCTCTGACAGTTTGATGTACATAGGCGTGCACACAGGGTGTGCCGGTTGTGCCTGGGCACACCCTAATTCCAATGTGCGATGCAGATTCCCCTTGCTGCCCAGGATCCCCCCCCCCCCCCCATGTGCCAAACCCCCATGGGCTGACACTTGCCAGCTCCTTTCTTTTATGAATGAACACAATGAGTAATCAGTACCCATCAATTAGAGTGTTTATACATAACTGAAGCATAGTAAACTGTGAACAGGAAGCCGCTCAGCACAGAGCACTTCCCATTCATTCACTGTCCAGTGCAATTGAGGCTACAGGAAAGGGATCGAGAAATCTCTGTCCTCAGTCCCTTTTTCTGTTTAAAATTGAGAGAGTTTGAGCTTTGGAGGTGCACACCCTAATGCAATAGGCTGCATACCCCTATGCTGATGTAACATGCATCCAGTCCTAAGAAATATATTTTTTTCACGTGAGCACCTTTTTTAGACTTTATTCCAATGTGCTGTTCATTTATCACACAGTATTCACATTTCACTTCTTTTTATTTACTTTTGGCACTATACAGTTTTTCTTAAGATTATTTATAAATCTGGTATATTACTTATCTGTGTTAGCTGCCACCCCAACACAGCACAGAGATACTTTTTTTTTGTATGTATCCAGTCCTGTTTCCAGATGCTGTTAATTGTGAAACACTCTAGGTGATTAGAAAATTTAGGAGCACTCCCAGTGTCAGGAACAGGTCCTTCAGCATCCAAGGCAAAAAGACCAAAGTGCTCCACCTCCATGAGCTGTGAACTAGTCCAGCAGCCTAGGGTGCAGGTCCTGATCCTGAATTAGGTTCTTCTTTATATAAGCAGTTTGGTGTGACAGGTTCACTTTAATGGTACACATCTTAACCTTGTCAAAGAGATTTCCTATAGAAAGCACAGGATTTACCGTTATCACTCTGGATACAATTACCATGCAAGCCACAGGAATTAATATGACTATTTAGTCTCAATTTCCATTCACGCTTACAGGAATTAAGATGAGCAGATGCAAATCCCATTTACACCTACAGGAGATAATGCAGCTGTAATGTTCTATCCAGATCTCGATACAGACGGTGTAGTTCTGTGGTAAGTTGATGTGCTGAGATCTGCAGCTACATGTTGGCTGATCGGGTCTTCTTCTCAACAGAATAGCTCCTTGCATAACCGTGGGCAGTGTAACTGTATAGCGGAACTACATGCCACAAAGGCATTTTCAACTTGTACAAATCTTGCCTGAGATCTGGCAACTTATTGTGTTAATTATTACCTGTGCCAACTCTCCTGTTGGCTCCCTGATCCTCCTTTTTTACAGAGAAAACACTTTGTTTGGGCTGAACTTTCATCTAGTAATAGCACCCTTATTGGCCATTACGGGAGTCCTCGTGGCACAGTGGGCATTGGTGACCTGAATCTAACACAAAAGGTAGGTTTTAAGGCCCGTACACACAATAAGAAAATCTGTAGGGAAAATTCGTCCAACGACCGATCTGCTGATTTTCGGATTGTTAGTATGGTGCTTTCGACAGCCGACTCCGACTTTTCAGCTGACAAAATCCTGATGTGCAGGCTATAAAATTTTTTTGGTCCGTAATACAACGTCCGATTTTCGTCTCATTGATACAGATTTCGACGGAAAAAAATCTTAAGAGCAAGACTAGGCATGCTCAGAGATGAAAGAACACATACAAAGCAATCCAACACATGACATCACTTCTGAAGTAGAATTCTGTCATATGGGAAAATTGGTATGAAAATAACCTCTTCACTTTCCACATCAGACTAGCATGCCACAAAAAACGGACGACAGATCATTCGATAATCTGATCGTGTGTACGGGGCTTAAGACTAAAAGTTATTAAAGTCAAGCTCTTAGTACCAATGTAAAAAACAGAATGAGAGGAGTGCACAAAAGCGACTTTCCTGGCTGACAAAGCTATACGTAGTTGCTTACTGTGCAGAAACTGCAAGAAGATGCAAGTAAAATGCAGGTACTTACATGAATTGTAATTAAAAATAAACTTAAAGCATAGTTCCACCCAAAAAGTGAAAGCCCTGCTTATTTGACCCCCCCCCCCGGTGCCACTTTGGCACCTTTTGGGGGTGGGAGGGGGAGCGAGTACCTATTTTTGGCCGGTACCTGTCCCCACTTCTGGGAGATCACGCCGTGGCACGATCACTCAGAGGTCCGGCCCACCCTCCTCCTTCCCCCAACGCCGGGCAATTCAGAAAGCACAGCACGCTTCGCACACGTGCAGTAGGAAACCAACTGTGAAGCTGCAAGGCTTTACTGCTGGCTTCCCTTATAGACAATGGCGGCGGCGGCGGCAGCACCCTAGAGCCGATGGAAACATTGGCTGAAAGTTAAGTGTTAAGGGCTTTTTTTTTTTTTTGGAGGACAACCCAGTGGACAAGATGAGAAGGAGAAGAGAAAAAAAAACAAACTTCAGTCGAGTACCAAGGCCAAAAAAAAATGTATGGGAGGTAATTATGGGTGGTGACATTTAGCTACAAAAATATGATTAAAACTTTTCGTTTTAAAGATGTGAAGACCAATTCCCACATATTAACAACAAAAGGGCCCCCAAAATATATCACTTACACCTCTTCTCTCTCCAACTGAGAATAAGTGTATCAAATAACAGACGGAGAAATGAATTCCATACTCTGCACACTCCCACGCTGAATCCTGTAGGAGTGTTTGTATATGAGACCACCAAAAACTAATATTCCAGCCAGACCTTCATTACTTTCATATTGAGTAACTCATTATCCTCATAGATCCCCTGGGTCAGTACTCTAATAAACACCCTTCTGTAAAAAAAATAAAATAAAATAAAAACAATTTGATGTAAAATGTGTAATTCCAGGTGACAGATGGGTGTATTAAACCTCCAATCTAAAAAAAAAAAAAGTTAATTGTTGTAATTAAAAAAAGAAAAAAATTACGGTTACAGAGGAGCTGACCCCGCAAAATGTTTAGCACCTGCAATTATCACCAACCCACACAGTCACACAAAGGCTGTGACAAGAGGGATAAGCGCTGTGACTAACTGCATTTACCAGAAATCACTGTACTTCTTCTGGTAATGCAGCTTTAATACTAACAAAACACGGAACAAGCAGAATTCTCCCCAAACACAAACACAAAGTAAATCATCGTATCCTTCACCACGCAAAATAAACCAAGAGTTTATGTGATCTTAGCCCTTGATAACAAACAGGGCGCAGTTAAAACATGTCATTTTGTATACTGCTTTCATATTACACAAAACCAACATTGTGCCCCTGTCTACCATGTCTCCAAGAACCAGCAACATCTGTCAGCTTGTACCCTAACGTTTTCCAAAGAATAAGTTGCATCACAGAGAATGCAACCTACTGCTAAATGTCTGGCATCATGGAGAATGAAATGAAATGTTCATTACAAACTAGCCACTGAGAATGTGATCTGTTTATTTATTACAAACCAGTGACATCACCAAGAATGCAATCTGTCTATTAAATACAAACCAGTGACATCACTGAGAATGCCACCTATCCATTCGCTACAAACCAGTGACATCAGCAAGAATGCAATCTGTCTATTTACTACAAACCAGTGACATCACTGAGAATGCAACCTATCCATTCGCTACAAACCAGTGACATCAGCAAGAATGCAACCTATCCATTTGCTACAAACCAGTGACATCACCAAGAATACAACCTATCCATTCGCTACAAACCAGTGACATCACCAAGAATGCAACTTATCCATTCGCTACAAACCAGTGAAATCACCAAGAATGCAACCTATCCATTTGCTACAAACCAGTGACATCACCAACAATGCAACCTATCCATTCGCTACAAACCAGTGACATCACCAAGAATGCAACCTATCCATTCGCTACAAACCAGTGACATCACTGAGAATGTAACCTATCCATTCGCTACAAACCAGCGACATCACCAAGAATGCAACATATCCATTTACTACAAACCAGTGACATCACCAAGAATGCAACTTATCCATTCGCTATAAACCAGTGACATCACCAAGAATGCAACCTATCCATTTACTACAAACCAGTGACATCACCAAGAATGCAACTTATCCATTTGCTACAAACCAGTGACATCATCAACAATGCAACCTATCAATTTGCTACAAAACAGTGACATCACCAAGAATGCAACCTATCCATTCGCTATAAACCAGTGACATCACCAAGAATGCAACCTATCCATTTGCTACAAACCAGTGACATCACCAAGAATGCAACCTATCCATTCGCTATAAACCAGTGACATCACTAAGAATGTAACCTATCCATTCACTACAAACCAGTGGCATCACCTAGGTTGCAAACTATATACGGTATTCACTAAAAAAAAACAAAAAAAAAAAACAGTGACATCACCAAGGTTGTAAACCTAACCTATCCATTTACTACGAACCAGTGACATCACAGAGAGTGCAATATATCCATTCATTACATTCCAGTGGCATCAATGAGAATGCAAATTATTTATTCAATATGAGCCAGTGACATCGCTGACAATGCAACCTATCCATTGACTACAATAGACATCACTGAGAATGCAACCTTACCTATCCATTCACTACACACCAGTAGTGACATCACTGAGGATGCAACCTTTTAATTTACTACATACCAAAAACATCACTGAGACTGCCACATATCCATTCATTACATACAATTGACATCACCAAGAAGTAACCTAAAAGCTAGTGCATAGACTATGCACAATATAACATCTACAAATTCTGAACATGCAGTTAAAGCCCTCAATCACCTCTGTAACTGTAGACATCATGGAGAAATTAGTCTTCAATGTTCACAAAAGAGTCATTGAAATCACAGCTCTTCTCCCCTTTACTTTCTATAGCAGCAATATCTGGGCAGACTAGCAGCCCTCTAATGTAAACAAGCACCTTACTAATACACACTTTAGTGTCTAGGTTATAATAACCGAGGATGAATTACTTCACGGCTCATGTATGCTACAGAGGTCAGGAAAAAAACAGAAGTATGGACAAAGATTTTTCACCATACTCCTTCTGTGGATCACAGGAGTACACTTACTTTTGCTTTCCTGTGTCCCAGAATCAGTAGATAGGGTTTTTGCCCACTACATCGGGAACATGGTGGCAGCCGTCATAAGCATGCACATTTTTATAAGTATAGAAGATGGACTGCACGTACATCATTGTGCACACGCACATGCAGTCTTTTTTGTACATGCCCACTGATGCCACTTGGTTTATTTGAAACTGAACTCTGCACTAACCCTTTAAATGGTCTTCAGTCTTGTTTCTGTTATCCAGTTCCTGATACCCACTTAAGGACCAAACCTTTTCTGGCACTTTTTGTTTACAAGTAAAAATCAGTATTTCTTGCTAGAAATTTACTTAGAACCCCAAATCATTACATATATATTTTTTTAACAGAAACCCTAGAGAATAAAATGGTGATTTTTGCAATTTTTTATGTCACACAGTATTTGGGTAACAATTTTGGGTAACAAGTGAATATACCTAACATGTCACGCTTTAAAAGGTGCACGCTTGTGGAATGGCGACAAGCTATGATACCTAAAAATCTCTAAAGGCGACACTTTAATCGTTTTTACAGGTACCTTTTTAGAGTTACAGAGGAGGTCTAGCACAACAATTATTGCTCTTGGTCTAGCGTTCACGGCGATACCTCACATGTGTGATGCAAACATTGTTTAAATATGCATGCACGACTTACATATGCGTTCGCTTCTGCATGCTAAGGGATGGGGGAGCTTTCATTTTTTTTTTCTCTTGTTTTTATTTTTATTTTTCTTACACTGCCCCTTTAGCTTTTTTTGTGATAATTTTGTTTCCTCTAACAAGGAATGTAAACATCCCTTATAATAGAAATAAGGGATGTCAGGTCATCATATAAAGAGATATGGGGTCTATGAGACCCCAGCTCTCTCCTCTACCTTTGAAAGCAAAAAATCAATTTTTTTTTAACCTTTTGATATAAAAAAATAATTGTTTACTTCCAATCTAGACAGGAAGTGATGTCATCACATTGCTCCGGTCCTCCCAGATTATAAAGGTGATCAGAGATGATCTGACTTCTGACTCCTGATCCTGTTACTGACCCAGCTTCCTCTCTAACCTTGCTCTCGGATTATCCTTGTCTGCTCTTGTACGCTGTCTGCCTCCTCTACCGAACTCAGCTTGGACTACTGACCACGCTTTTGCCTAGTGAATCTGTACCTCACTTCCTGATTGTTGCCAACTTCTACCTGTTCCTGACTCTGATTCTGCCCACATCCTGGTTCCCTTCCACACAGCTATGACCTGGTTTGGAAACTGAATAAACCCTTAACTTGACTTGGTATCTCCACTGTGCATCTTCAGCTAGCTGTACTTCTGCTCATCAGAAACCAACACTCCCACATTCCTGCTCACAGCATCTACACCTTTCCTTCGCCCCGGCAGACCCAGTCTCAATGTCCAGGGGTGCTCGGATGGGGACTGTGCAAGAGTCCACCCTCATCATCCTAGGCTCTGCATACAGGTACATCAGTTATGCTATCAGCTGACATGACTGAGCCACTCCAGGCTCTGGAAGAATACCAACAATTTTGCTGGGACCCACCCAGCTGCCTGATTGGCAGCTGGCTCTATCACTCAGCATGTGGCTGAAAAAGCAGAGAAAACTGCACCCGCCTCCACCCCAGCCCAGTGCTCCAGTGAGTACTGGAGGTGCAAAAAATCAGTGACTGATCCACTCTGCTCAGAGGGGACAAAGACTTGAGCAATCAGCGACCATGTGATTATGCTCAGTTCTATGGCTTAAAGTGATTATAATACTTGTACAGCTTGTTTGGCTGTACTTTTCCCATGGATCACAGGAGTGCAGTCCATTCTGCACTCCTGTGACCCGTTTTCAGCAGATAGATAACATCACAGAGCCGGATGATGAGACAGAGCTGATCTAGGTTTGGGAATAATAACAAACATATGGTCAGGATTCGCCCACATGCCTTGACCCACACCTGGTTCAGCCTCTCAGCAAGCTGCTCAGAGCCTGAGCCAGCCACTCCCCACCCCTCCACAGTCCAGCACTCCAATGAACGTGGGGGGGGCAGAGCAGACAGCGGTGACCAACAGTCACTAGCTCTCAGCTCAGGAAGCACTGAGAACTGAGGGATCTGTGGTCTTTGATCGCTCTGTTCTCAGTCTTAGAGTCGGTGGGGAACAGATGATGCATCCACCTAGGTAAGTATAAACCTTAAAAAAAAATGTTCCCATACTTCACTTTTAAGGTAAAAAACCTTCCAATATCAGCTCCCCCAGCCTTCCTTTAAACACTTACCTGGCTCCTCATTTGATCCAGCACTGTGATCGTCTGCAGTAGCGCTGTTCTCTCTCCCTTTTTTCACAGGATACAGAGGCAGTAGAGGAAGCCATTGGCTCCAGCTGCTGTCAATCAAATCGTGTAAGGAGGTAGCAGGGGCATGGCCGAGCCACACTGTGTGTTTATGAATGCACACAGCCTGGCTCAGGAGTGTGCTTGCACAAGTGCCCCCATAGGACACAGCTTGCTATGGAGGGAACTAGGAGAAGAGGAGAAGCAGACAGCAGCGATGAGGCACCCTGATCGTCTTCTGTACAACCAGCCTGTTGGATAAATGCCGTTCGACCAGCTATAGCCAGCAGCACTAATCTATGTGTTCTGACGGTGGGGAAGTCTCCCACTGTCAATACACAATAGCTCAGCTGGAGTGATTCCCTCATCCACCCCAAATGTGTGAGGGGGGGAATTGGATCAGTTTTTTTATTTACCCTGCTGGTTGAACAAAAAAAAAAAAAAACGGACTCATCTATGGACTGTCTAACTTTCCTGATTTGTATGCTTGTCCAATTGAGTGACTCAGAAAATACTGAGGTCAAAGAGAGCTGGACATATGGTATTTTGCAAAAAGGTCAGCAATGGCAGCCTTCTGTTTCTCCCAGTGCAGGATTCCTATAAGGTACATGTGTAGCGAATGATAGTGAATGTGGAAAATCTGAGGAATAACAAGTAAGAAATGTTTTGAAAGTCGAGCACGATACATGATTTGTGAAGTTACATTTGAGCTGAAATACTTAAATCTGCAATCAACACTTCCTTAAAACAAACCTGAAGTCTACTGAGACTCACTTTCCATTCTACAGCGCAAGGTATACGCACGCATATAAACATGAGCACCTATAAATTAAGGCCATTTGCAGAGATGACAAATGATGTTTTAAACAGAATAGCTCTATTTATGTAACATTAGATCTGAAAAATATTGCATACTTAACCATTTTCTAAACTCATGGATAGGTCTAATGAAGAAAGTATTGAAAATATGTTCCAGCATATGTTTCTGAAGAACATTTTCTAGGCTTAAAGGGACCCTTTCCTTTCTCAATGCAGAGCAAAGTGAAAGGGTCACTAAAGCCTTGTACACACACGTCGAAAATCGGCAGGGAATTTTCGTCCAACGACCGATCTGCCGATTTTCGGCTTGTTAGTATGATGCTTCCGACAACCGACTCCGACTTTTCAGCCGAAAAAAATCTGGTGTGCAGGCTATAAAATTTTTGTCCACCGTCAAAACACAGCCGGTTTTCGTGCAGTCAGTACAGATTTCGACAGGGAAAAATCTAATGAGTAAGACTGGGCATGCTCAGCGAAGAAAGAACACAAAGAGAGCAAATCAACACATGACATCACTTCTGAAGTAGAATTTTGTCGGGCGAGAAAATGTGTGTGCAGTCTAGGCACAGTCCAACCAACAGAACACCACTCTGGACAAAAGACGGATGATCGGTTGGCCGATAATCGTTGCGTGTGTACTAGGCTTAAGCCTCTCTCTTCCCAGCAGCTTCTACTCACTACTCCGTGCTCCTTCACCACTCTGTTGGGCTACCAGGAGCATGGTGAAATAACCAGCTTTTCTGGTTCACAACTGACTCATACCCCCTCTTCCATGTGAGAGCACTGGGTGCCTCGTGATTGGCCTAGTGCTGTCACATTGGGCCAGGAAACTCCTTGAACCTGTGTAAGCTACAACAAGTCAGGCTGAAGCTTACACAGAGCTTACTTTCCGTGGTCCCGAAAATGAAACCGCTCAGGATTGAGTAAATGCTGCTAGACAGGGGAGGAGCTAAATTACCCTTTTACCTTACCCTGAATGAGCAAAGGAAATGTTCTATTTAATGTTAGTCCACCAAAAAAGGTATTAGAATATTTTTGCCTACCATCCCTCCCTTCCACCCATTTTAACCCATCCTTCTAGGTGGTTAGAATGTCTAAGATGTTTTTAAGATCCAGGTCCCCTTGCTGACACCACTCCTGCCACCGGGGACTGCTATTTTAGCCCCGTATATTAACCCTCCCCTTCACTCTCCTCATGCCAACACCACTAGTTTTCTGGCTCTCGAGATGAAATGGAAAAAGGCATATCCTCCCTTAACCCAGTAGTCAATCTGACACTCTACAAGTGAGATGGCTTTGTCCATGCAGCATCCCTCGCATTGATACTGCCTTTTGGTCTTGGACACTGGCCGACCTTGTGTGTCAGACGTCGCGTGCACCTTTGGTCCCTGCTGACGGGTGCCTTTTTTGGCTCTTCGTGAGGGTTATGCAACAAGATCTTTTAGGTCATCACCTTTTTTTTTTTTTTTCCATAGGTCATCACCTTTTATCTTTGGTTGTGTGTGTGCACATTTTGCATACAGTGCATGAGAATATGCTATAACCACCCGTGCCCTTGAAGAAGATTGAACTATCCTCCTGTTATTCGAAACGCGTCGGGCCTTGCCAACCCCCTACCCTTAGGGGTTTGGTTACATGTGTTTGTTGCCTTTATAAGTAACAGTATACTGTATGCGCCTTCACTGTCACAACCATATTGTTTTTATGATGTACTACATTATACGTGTCATTTTAATTTTATGTGTTAAATAAAATTTATATATTTTTTAACCAACTGAGCCTATATCAGATATTGCTATACCAGAGCCCTTAAAGTCCCACAGAGTGGTTTTTTCCTTGTTCCTTTCTATATTATGAGGATGTAGACTCAGCAGTTCAGATTCTTACCTCTGGCTTCCTATTAAACAAATGGAAATTGTCCATGTCAGGCAGGTGGTGACATGTACTTGTGAACGAAGGACCCCCATCACAAACAAAATAGGGAGGAAAAGGGCCCAGCACTGGATGATAGTTTGACCACAGCTTAAAGTGAAATAGGTGATTTGGGAACATTTTCTTTTTTTTTTTTTTCATCCCAGTGAGATAGGGGACCAGGAGGATGGGATAGGGTGATTTAATGCTGGATTTGGCTTTTAAATGGCTTCCTATCCTAGGGAACTGAATAAGTTATGATCAGGCTGTCATAAGAGAAAAATGGGGGCTGCCATTGCGGTCTTACTAAAAAGGCTAGGTAACTAGCCATTACACTAAACCTCTGGTTTCAGTACTTTTCAAACCACTGACCCCAATCAAGAATGGACAACAGAAAAGTCAGAGAAGGTCAGAAGCACATATCTCTTGCTTGTTCAGTGGATTGATTTACTAAAGCCAAATAGGCAGTGTTGGGGGTAACGAGTTACAAAGTAACTGATTCCAGTAACTACATTACTTTTTTTGGTAACGAAGTAATGTAACTAGTTACAATACTAATATTGGTAACTACACTACTTTACTAGGCTATAGGAACGCGCTTTCCTGCGTTACCCAAGCCGTGTGATACAATCGCTATTTAGAAGAATATAGAGGGACGAAGTTTATGACTTTTTGTTGCACTTTATGTTTTATTCTGTTTTTTCAGGTTTTGTTCTCATGTTTCCCAAAGCCTGTGTTTATACAATAAACTCTATGCAGAAAGAGTGTCATGTATCTTCTTCTACACGGTCAATTAAGAAAGAGGAGAGTAAAGTAATAAGTAGTGAAGTTACTTGTCAAATGCAGTAACTAGTAAAGTAATCTCATTACAATTTACAGAAGTAACTAGTAACTAGTTACATTTTTTGAGTAACTACCCCAACACTGCAAATAGGTTGTCCACTTTGCAAACTACCTTTAACACAATATATTATACAATATATAGAACACTCTTAGCAGCACACAACAATATAACAACCACAGATCGTGTGAACTAGTAACGTTTAAACTTGTTACTTTATAGTCATGCCTATGGGTAGTTCTAATAAATAATAATAATTTAAAAAAAATAATAATTCCATGTCCAATCCACAAAAAAACTGTTTTTACTGTAAAAGGTAACACCAGACTATCAGGAACTATACTTGAATTAGTATTTTTTTCATCATTTTTCATTAAACTTCTATGAAATCTTGATCTTTACTCCCCTATACAGTACACTATCATTTCTATTACCATCAACATGTATAGTGAAGATAACGAGTCTGATGAAAACAGCTGTAGTACAGAGAGTGGGGTGGATGCATTTTGTCATTATACCGTCCTCCAGGATAGGTTCTCTTAAGTATTTCACCAATTAAGACATACATTGCACAGAAATTGCTTCTCCAGTTACAAAATCCACACTCGTTAGAATGGAAACCCATTAATATTTTATAATAAGAAGAGGGAAACATGTCAGTACTTGTTTTATTTGTGCTAAATTTTAATGGAGCATCCGTGTTGTGCAGGCAAGAGTGCGTTACGCTCAGGGGAAAAATGAGGAAACGCTTCATGGGATCAGAGGTAGAGGTTTTACTTACAACTCGCTTAAATACACCAGCTCTGCAGAATATGGGTAGAATGATAAATTAATAATAATCCATGAAATTGTCTTCAAAATGAGAGAGGAGCTTATATAGCTTGAGAAATAAACATTCAAAGTGTGCATTCCCTGTTCAAGGGTATCAACATTTTTATGGGTCATTTAAGGCTACTTGAACAATTTTGAGACAGGAGTCCCTGTGATTTACATTCTATGCAAGTGATGACCACCAAACTCATGCCTAACAGTTACATGGAACAGAAATCCTGGTAGTCACAACCACTAATAAGCCAGAAGAAAGTGAAGAGCGTCAATGGCACCTCCTACCCAGTTCTACTCACTGACACATGAATGCTGGACTATACCACAGGAATGTTATCTGCCTTCATCAGCAAGACAAATCCTCCTCTCTTCAGCAACATATGAACCATAGCGTGCCAAGATACAAAAGTCTTTACAAATTCTGAATACAATATTGAAGTGGATTTAATATCAGATATACTTTTCATATTAATTGTATGCTTGCTAAGTAAGGTGTTACAGTACCCACTGAATCTCTTGCAGGCTTTCCAGGATTCCTTGGATCCCCTGACCAGAAGGGTATTTAACCACTTCAATACCGGGCACTTTCATCCCCTTCCTGCCCAGGCCAATTTTCAGCTTTCAACGCTGTCTCATTTTGAATGACAATTGTGCGGTCATGCAACACTGTACTCATATTAAACTTTTATCATTTTTTTTTTCACACAAAAAGAGCTTTCTTTTGGTTGCATTTGATCACCACTGTTTTTTTTTATTTTTTTGCTAAACCAAACATTTTGAAAAAATAATTGTTTCTGTTATAAAATGGTGTAAGTAATGTAGTAATCTTGTGTTTAGAAGCAAATGTGATCAGAACTAACTGTCTTAATCTTCATACCTCCTCAATATGGAAGATATGGGAATCATACCTTTTCGACTACTCAACACCCAACTACCTATATACCCCCCTTCCAGGGGCGTAACTACAGGGGTTACAGGGGTTGCAATTGCAACTGGGCCCCGTGCTCCAGGGGGCCCGTACGGCTCCCCTGTACACCTGGATAGGAGAAGCTGCGGGAGCAGCGTGTAGAGAAATCACTGCCCTCCCTTTTCCTCCTGTAGCTGCAGGAGGAAAATAGAGGAGATTGGTTCATCTGTATGCTGCCCCCGCCACTCCTCCTATCCAGTTTACTTGTGTTCTGCTGTCTTTGGGCCCCTGTGTGCTCCCCCGGTCCCCCCTCGCCCCACTGTGCTCCCTCCCCTTTCCTGCTGGCTGCTGCAGGGGATGTGTCACAATAGAGAACCAGAAAGGGGTCATTAAATATGTAATTTACCAGCTCCTTCCTTTTCTGAATGGACAGAGTCATAGTCAGTGACATTGTAAAAAAATAAAACAAAATGATAAAAAATAATACAATTAAAATACCAAAAAATAAAAACTACTAACACCAGTGGGTAAACTTCCAGGGTCGCAAAGGTCACACTTGCAACTGGGCCCTGGCATTCCGACAGCGTGGGGAGGCCCCAAGATGGCAGGAAGGGGGGCCCACTGTAGAACTTGTGAAAGGGTCCCTCTGCGGGAGTGTAATTAAGGGCCCCGCAACGAGAGTAAAGGGCCTCAGGATCAGTGGGAAGAGCCCCAGACTTGAAGGGAAGGGTCCCGGCCAGGGGTACGGGGGGCCCTTCATGGTTTCTTGCACCGGGGCCCTGAAGGTCTCAGTTACGCCTCTGCCCCCTTCCTTCCCTTATTCTACTACCTCCCCTCTTTTCTCTTGCTCTCTGCTACATACGCTCTATTGTTAAAGTGTACTGGCATCCTTTACGTGTACTTACAGCCATCCTCACTAGCAAAGCCAGCAGTGAGACTTACTATATACACATTGCTTTCTTATATAATAGCCTATTGTGAATATAACTTTGTATTCTTATGGTACGACACCGTTCACTGTCACAGCATTTACTTTCATAGTCACAGCCTTTACTTTTACTGAAACTGTACACTTTACACTGTACATCCTTTATCTTAAACCAATAAAGAAATATTGAAAGTAAAATGTTGTAAATAAGAATTTTTTCTCCTTCTTCGATGAGCTCTGATGGGCCCCGATGAGGTGGCACTGATGATGAGGCACTAATATGCGGCACTGATGGGCACTGATAGGCAGCACTGATGGGCACTAATATGAGGCACTGATAGGCGGCACTGATGGGCACTGATAGATGACACAGATAGGCAGCACTGATAGGCATTACTGATGGGCATGGATTGGCCTCCCTGATGGGCACTGATTGGCATCTCTGGTGGGCACGAGTTGGCATCCCTGGTGGGCACAGATTGGCACTTTACTTGGGCATACTTGATAGATCTGCAGTTATAATTGATGTGCTGATTATCAGAGCAGGCCCCCCCTGTCAGGAGAGCCGCTGATCAGCTCTTCTCTACCCGTGTCTTGTCAGCACAAATAGAGAAAAAAATAAATAAATAAAATAAAGTTAAAAATAAAATTAAAAAAGAAAAAAAATAATAAAATGCCAATAAACTGCACTTTCTGGTTACAATGTGACCAGCTGTGATTGGACAAAGCTCATCACATGGTAAAGAGCGTACCTCAAAGGCTCTTTACCAAGATCAATGAATCCAAGCTCTACAAACTGAAATAACATGCACTGCATTGATAACGCCCACAGTATGCGGGCGAAACGCGTCAACGTAATTCCGGGCAGACGATCATCACACTACTTCACTTCCTGAAACCACCATGGAATGCACGCTGGCAGCGTACCCGAAAGCGGACCGATTCGTGTGATTTTTGCTGTATACAACGCTGATATATGCTGTACTCTTGTGAGTAATTCTAGTTTATTTTAACTCAATTAAATACAATACGGGCTTCACTATATTTGGCTCCTTCCCTTCTTTATGAGCATCTGATCAAGGGGAGAGCATAGAGGAAGCTGGAGGTGTGTTGGAGGCTATATTGACTCATCCATCCATCCATCCCTACTGTTTACTCTGTGGATATTTACTGCATCTTAAGGCTTGATTACACTCTAAGTCTGGTGTGGTGAGTGCATCCCCAAATGGGGTTTTCTTGAAAGCACCTTGGCACGTGTGTGAAGCACTTCAAGCACTGTTTTCAGCACTTTAGCTCAAACCCAAGTGGACTATCAATTTTGGACTGCACAATATCTAGCACCTTGCACATTATTACACCATGAATATACTGTGAATGCAATTTAATTTATCAATTTATGCACCTTATTCATAATTTTTTACCTGACACTATTGTATGAATTGGTTATATCTTTATAGCTTTATATATTCAAGATTTTAACACTGATACACTTCATTTTTACCACTATGGTGATTATTTATGCCTGATAGCGCTGTTTTAGCATGATAAAACAAAGTTCAGGAATATTCCTTTATCCTATTGTTTTGCAAATCTATGTACACTACAAACTGTATGATTGAATCAGTTCTGATATCGCTGTTTTACTAACCTGACAGCTTTTTATAATAAATGGGAATTTAATATTTGTTTGCAAATATTAAAGATTCTAACCAGCAAGAATGAGTCTTTACATTTAAAGAGCACCTTTCATTTCAGATCCATCATGGCAGCGCCTGTTAGCAGGCATCCACTCACCTGCTCCCGTCATGTCACTCACCTTGTTGTGTCACTGCCGCATCACCAGCTGTCCTATTTAAGTGAATGTGACTGTCGGTGCGTCAACAGCGGCTCAGAGGAGGAAAAGCTGCAGGGCAGAGATAACAGTTGCCCTTTAAAAATTATGATTTAAATCAAGCCTTTTTACTAGTGATTTAAATTGTGTTTTAAATCAACTTTAAGTTCTGGACCAGAAGGATTTGCCCCCGTAATGACGAGGCCATTTTTCAATTTGGCACTGTGTTACTTTAACGAAAAATTGCGCGGTGGTGCAACGCTGTACCTAAATAAAATTGATGCCTTTTTCCCCCCACAAATAGAGCTTACTTTTGGTGGTATTTGATCACCTGTGCGATTTTTATTTTCTGCGCTATAAACAAAAAAGGACCAACAATTCTGAAAAAAAAACACAATATTGTTCACATTCTGTGATATAACATTCCCCCCCAAAAAATTAAAAATCTAATTTTTTCATCCTTTTAGGCCAATTTGCATTCTGCTTCATGTTTTGGTAAAAAAAAATCGCAATAAGTAAAACTGTGGCGGGCGGTCTGGAACTGGTTGAATCAAATCCACCCTGCATCTCATTATTACAAGTGGGAAATAATCAGAAAGTTATGAAAGATAATCTGATTTGCATGATGAGTACATTCAGGTTGAGACACAGAAAAGGGGTTACAACAATAAAACAAACCTAAAGCCTAAATTAAGGTTTTAAGTAAAGTATATGTATACAGTGAGTGTGCTGAAATAGGCTGTCCTTCTTTTCTTAGTTGTTTAATAAAGTCCCAGAAGAGGTTCAGATGCCGAACTAGAGCGGACATAAACTATACACAAAATCTAATACCTACTTTTTTATACTTCGTTCCAGCTCATATTTCATCCTTCTGCCTTTTTTCAGCTCTGAAGAGGAGAATTCCTGTGTTGGTTAGGTCTCTTGCTTTTCTAACTCCATATTGTAAAACACACTATAGTGTCAAAAGTATTGGAACACTTCCTTTTACACGCACATGCACTTAATAGCATCTCAGCCTTAGTCTGTAGGGTTTAATGTTGAGTTGGTCCACCCTTTGCAGCTATAACAACTCTTCTGGGAAGGCTGTCCACAAGGTTTAGGAGTGTGTCTATGGGAATGTTTGACCATTCTTCCAGAAGCACATTTGTGAGGTCAGGCACAGATGTTGGACGAAAAGGCCTTGCTCACAGTCTCCGCTCTAATTCATCCCAAAGGTGTTCTATTGGGTTGAAATCAGGACTCTGTGCAGGCCAATCAAGTTCCCCCACCCCAAACTTGCTCATCCATGTCTTTATGGACTTTGCTTTGTGCACTGGTCAAATCATTTGGTGGAGGGGCGGATTATGGTGTGTACGGCATTGTTTTTTTTTTTAATTCATCGAAGTGTATTTTTTTAAAAGACCACTGCGCTGACATAAAATATTGCAATGACCGCAATTTCATTCTCTAGGGTCTCTGCTATATATATATATATATATATATATACCGTATTTTTCGCTGTATAAGACGCACTTTTTCTTCCCCAAAACTGGGGGGGGGGGGGAGTTGGTGCTTCTTATACGACAAATACACATTTTGCCTGCATTAAAACTGCCCCTAACTTTGTGTGGTGCTTGCTCGCATGTACTGCGGGCTGTGAAGACTTCTCTGACCCTCCCTGCACAGCCAGGCTGTGTGTGTTCGGGCTTCCCTCTCCCTCCTATAGCACGCCTTGTCCCCCCTTCCCAACAGTCTAACCACGTGCTGCCCAGGCACCATGTCAACACTCTGCTGAGCTTACCGGTACCTTTCCCTCCATCAGTGCGGGCTGTGCCTCTTCATGTCTCCCCGGGCAGTCTCACTCCTTGCTGGGCAGTGTGGGCACAATCGTGCCGCTTCTGTGCATATCTCCCGGGCACTGTATCAATCTATGCTGCCCTGAAATGTCCGCACGTCTGCCCCTCCTGCTCCATACGTTCCGCCTCCTCCGGCCAATGTTTACTGTGTGCTGTCCGTGCTCTGCTCCTACTTGATTTGATGCCCGTGTTACTTTCACTATTTACTGACTTTACTGACTGTTAATGAGATTAAAGATAGTTCCTAATACTACAGTATTTGGTTCAGAATCTTTTTTTTCTGGATTTTCCTCCTTTAAAATTGGGTGCGTCTTATATTCCGGAGCGTCTTATACGGCGAAAAATACGGTGTATATATATATATATATATATATATAATATTTGGGGGGTAATTTTCTAGTTAAAAATAATGATTTTAGAAATAGGTCTGGTCTTCAAATAGTTAAACAGGCATTTATCTTTGTAGTGTTGGGGCCCCCGCTGCAAGGGTAGATTTTGTCTAATTTCTGGAGTTCAGCTTTAACTTAACATTAGGCACCAACATGAGGGACAAAACATTTTCAAACACATTAGCATTCACAAGCTTGATATTCAGGTTGCCTAATGCAACTAAATATACATTTCATTTTTTTACCACTTAAACCTTTTTTTTTATGGCACATGGACACTTTTATTAAAGAATGTAGAATGTATTGATTCAGTTATTGCCTGCTAAGCAGCTAAATTATAGAAAATGCTGCAAAATCACATTTGGACAAAAAAAGGATAGACATAAAATGAAAAAGGAAAAAACTGTATCATAAGATAAAACTATTAACACACTATCATTTTTAGATGTATTCCTTTGAATGTAATAAATCATACTGTGGTCATAATCCAATCTAGCAACATTGGTTTGTACATTTACAGTCTATTGCCAATCTGCAGAAATTGTGAAGGGTGTAGAAAAGCAGGTCATATCTTAGGTCACATGGCTGCTTCTCATATACTTCTTGGAATAGATTGTGTAAAATCACAAACAGCCACTTGGATCGGACCATGTGAAAGACAGGCCCTAAGCAAAAAAAAATAAAAAAATAAGTGCAGGGCCTCATGATAGGGTGGACAGGGACACTGATATTTAAGGGGTTAAATAGCTGAGATCATGGGGAGGTCATTTCCTTGGATTGGGCAGTGTAGGTGTAGGAGGGGCTATAGGCAGGGTAACTCTTGGGGCTATATTTTGCATTTCAGCAGACCTCGTGGAATGTGGAGCAAAGAAGAATACCCCCCCCGGAGTTTGTTTAACGGTTGTTTAAAAAAGAAAATATATTAAAAAAAAAGAAAAAATAATAAGAAAATTACGTTGATTTCTGGTTGGCGGTTGGGGTCTTTGGAGGCGTTAAAAAGTTTTTGGTAAAGTTCATAGGGTGACCCATCTAAAGGTATGGAGCCCTCTAGTGTATCCCGGTTAATGGTGGATTAAGGAGGTATCAGTGGTGAAGTGTGTTTGTCCCCGAGCCGGTGTTGCCAGTTGCCGGTATTGACGCTGATGCACAATTTTAATTTGGTTTTTTTGGTGCCTCCCAAGACCAGCAACCTTTATGTGGTACTGGATTATGTATGGTTTTTCTGTTTTAAGAAAATGGTTTTTGGTTATTTGTTAATAAAATGGACTACCAGGCCAAATTTTTATCCAGACTGGCGTCACTCGTATTTATTCAGTGTCAATATAGATGGGCAGTTTGGGGTAATATTAATATTGAGTGTATGCCTCTGTAATACCCTAATCAAGTTTGTACAGGCTAGCAACGTATGACACTATGATCTATTTCTCAAGCCTATAAGAACCTGGTGTGTAAACCTGCCTACATCCACCAAAAATCACCATTTATGAGTGAACTGATCCTTTAAATGATACAGCTGATCATACAGTATAAACGCCACTGGGGCTGAAGAGGTTAACAAGCCCCAGCGCCGGTGATTAGTGGAGAGCCTTGTTTTTTGCTTGGCTGGTTTCGGTGAAAAGTGGTTTTTTTTTGTACTCTAAATACCAATGATGAGGATTTATTGTCCTAGACAAGCACTTGCAGTTGTACATCTAGTAAAATGACTTGTTCTTGTTTTCAAAAATTGAATTTTTATAGGCCAAAGAACAAACACACACTCCATCTCCCTTCCGCGCTCCCTGCAACCCTTCCCTACGTCTCATCCACGGGCGGTTTATTATTTTTTGTCCCCTCTTCTCTCTCTCTCGTTGGAAAAAAATTACATTAATAGATTATCATCACCTTCAGCGTCATTAAACTGAAGATTACTGGGCTCTTTCTACCCTGTTAGTCTAATTGAAATCTGAGGTTGCCAGACTCTGTCTATTAATGTTTTCCTTACAATGTGAAGCATAAAATACGATAGGCCACCGATAATGACTTTATAGAAGCGCTCCGCGGTTGTGATGAGATATGAGATTGGTGGCCTAATCCATTCACTTTAACTAAACATAGAAAACCGTCAGCTGCCTTCTATCAGAGAGACATCAACCTGTGGCTGAACTGGGGATGAACTGAACTATGAGCTTAAAGCCAAAAGTAGACATAATACTAACAAAAATCCTAAGTCCTCCAACCTAGCACCACCATCTATCTGACAAATTCCTGGATCCTTTCTCAAATACCCTCCATGTTTTACATATGATCATTTCTATCAAAAACCAAAGAAAAAAGTTTTGATTGGACTCTTTCAGGCTCTCTCAAGTCAGCGACCGGACATCAGCTTGTTAATTCTTGAATCTTTTTGCTAAATCATTTCTATCAAAAACCAAAGAAAAAAAAGAGGACCGGTCATCCTTATTTCTATTACAAGGGATGTTTACAACACTTGTAATAGGAATCAAAGTGATAAAAAAAATGAAAGGGACAGTGTAAAAATAAAAAGTAAAAGAAAAAAATGTAACGTGCCCCCACCCCCCTATGCTCACGCGCAGAAGTGAATGCATACGTAAGTCGCGCACGCATATGTAAACAGTATTCACACCACGCATGTAAGGTATTGCCAGGAACGTTAGAGCAGGAGCAATTCTTCTAGCGCTAGGCCTCCTGTGTAACTCTAAACAGGTAACCTGTAAAGGCATCTGGAGATTTTTAAGTACCGTAGTTTGTCTTAATTCCACGAGCACGCACAATTTCTAAGCGTGACATGTTAGGTGTCTATTTACTTGGCATAACATCATCTTTCACATTTAAAAAAAAAAATAGGATTAATATTTTGTTTTTTTTTTTTTTTTTATTCAATAAAGTGAATTCTTTCCAAAAAAATTGCATTTGCAAAAACACTGCGCATATACCGTGTGATATAAAAAATTGCATTGATCGCCATTTTATTCCCTAGGGTCGCTACTTAAAATAATTTATAATGTTTTGGGTGTAATTTTCTAGCAAAAAATACTGATTTACCTTGTAAACAAAAAGCCTGGTCTTAAAGTGGTTAAAGCCAAACTCCAACTAAATATGCAATGTAATGTATTGTGACAGGAAGTCAGGTAAATCTGGGAATGTAGTCACTGAGAGGAGACACATTCCCACCTGCTTTGAAAAGTTCACTGATACTATAGGGTGTTGGCTGCAAAAAGAGCCAGCAGGAAGTTGAAAACCATTCAGCTGTTCAGAATGAGGAGATCAAGGCCTCTATAATTTGTCCAGAGAAAATCTATTGACTGCTGCCTCCTGTCGCCGTGTGGGCTGGGAGAGGAAGACAGACATACGTGTACCTCCCGACGCCGTGTGGGCATGGGAGAAGGACTGCTGCCTCCTGTCGCCGTGTGGGCTGGGAGAGGGGGACAGTCGGATGTGTGCCTCCCGACAAGCTGGTGAGCATGGGAGAAGACCCCCTACAGCGATGTGAAGCTAAGGAGGGTAACCACGAGTGAAGACGTCTCAAAGGTGAGAAGACAAAGTGTTCCATGTGAAGAGTGTGAAGAGTAAAGGATCCTGTTATAAATGAACATGTGCTGTGTGAAAGAAAACAAAGGGACATGTTCAATGGACAATGTTTGTGCTGTGTGAAAAGCAAACAAATGGACATTTGAGTGTTTGCTGTAGGATCAGCAGTGTCGGCCCAACAGTAGGTTGGGAAGACTTCTTAGGTAGGTTCCAGCGTGAGAAGGTAGCCGCCCACAGAGGCAAGGATTTATTTTGTCTTTTATTTTATTTTGGCTGTTTTGACGCTTGCAATTGTGTGAAGTAAATTGCATGAATAAATCAGTCTTGTTTTCAACCTCTGCTCGGCTATCTCTCTGTGAAAACGCACCCCCAAAGGGGTCACCCATACGCCTACCACCGAGCTAATCCCTTACAGTATGAATATAATGTAAATATGAATATAATGTATATAGAAAAGAATCTCCCCCCTTTAAAATAATCACATGAATGGGGCAAAATACCATCAAATTGTTGAGGAAAATCTGCTGCCCTTTGCCAGAAAGCTGTCAATGGGAAGAAGATTTACCTCCCAACATGACAATGACCCAAAGCACACAGCAAAAATTACCACACAGTGGTTGAAGGAGAAAAAGGTGGTTGTCCTTGCATGGCCTAGTCAGCTCAGCCCAGACTTAAACCCCATTAAAAATCTGTGGAATGACTTGAAGACTGCAGTCCACAAACAATCACAAACTGAACTTGAGCAGTTCTGCAAAAAAGAGTGGGCAAATATTGCAAAGTCTAGATGTGCAAAGTTAGTAGAGAAATATCCCAACAGACTAAAGGCTGTAATTAAAGGAAAAGGTGGTTCAACAAAATACTGACACAAGGGGGAGATCCCTTTTCCAACTCAGTGATTCTGTTTTTGAATTTTGTTTAATTTTTTTCTGAAATGTTGGTGTTATATCTTTCACTTAGAGGTTGTAAGTTGCACTCACACCTCGATAAAACAAAAACCGTGTCTGCTTTCATTTTAGGCTGCAAAGCAACAAAATGTGATTATTTTAAAGGGGGGGGGGAGGGAGTAGCTCTTTTCTATACCCACTGTACATATAGGAACTGTCATCTGTCAAGCGGTTTATCATTTTGTCCAGCCCCTTTCTTGATTCATACAGCTCTGCAAAACAGCAAAGCCGGTAAGGTGACACCATTCCCTCTGGAAGAGGCAAGGAATACAGTGGTGACACCTGCCCACCCATAACCGACTGATTGGCTTTTAGTGCTAGTCTCTTTGCAAGTATGAGTGTGGCTGTGCATAACAGGATAATTATAAAAGGACAAATGCAGGTATTTATACTGGAGTTCAGTTATAACATGTTGATTTCTTAAGATGCACAAGTTTCTTTACAGAGTATCCAGTACACCAAAGCATATTATGAAGCCAAGTAAGATATGACACAGCATCTCCAGGGGAGCAGAGCTGGATCCTGATATAGAGGTCACAGGTTCAGTTTCTTTAAGAGTTTTATTAAATAGATGATTGAAATAGCTGCTTTCAACCCAAATCCAAGAAACTGGTCTTGGGTGGACTTACTCTTTAATTGAACGTTTTATGCAAGCATTGAGAAATTTGCCGCAGTGTTAACAGTAAGTGGTTGAAGTCACCTCTACATAAGCACACCTAACAAGATTATTCTTAAAATTTGCTTACCTAAACGGTAAAACACCATCAAAGATACCAGGCTGTGCTTATATGACCAGAAATGACAAAAGCATGGAAAATGCATTTATACTGAATAAAAATAAATTTATGTAAAGCTGTGAAAAAAAAAAAAATTGTAATAACAAAAATAAAAAAGCACACACACATACTATTAAAGGGAAAGTATGGTTTTGTCATTTACAATCATTTGAGCATTTCTTTATTAGAACTAACACATTATTTTGTTTGTAGTTAGGTAAATAAAAAAAAGTATATTCATATGATGCAAGCTTCTATTCAGCCAACAGATGTAGCTCTAGTTTCCTTTACATCTATGGTGAATGAAGCTGTAGTTTACAGAACTCAATGAGTTAGAGGTTTGTAATACACAAAGGGAGCTGCAAAGCAAGAATCTGTGCTGTCTCATTAGATAGCTCATAATGCTTTGGGAATCCTTTGTCACGAATTACATTTTTAGCAGAAGAATAAAGATTTTGTGCATGTGTGTGTGTGCTTTTTTTATCCTTCCTATAAGGAAATCTCTAAAAAGTGAGGGCAAATGACCCTCTTAGACTTCTTCTACTCCCCCCTTCTACTCCCACACCTAGTGTTGTGGTGACAACTGAAAAATTTAGGATTTCTCATTGTAATGATATCCCGTACAGGACGCACGAAAAGCTGTAGCAAGCGGCCATGTTGTTCAGTTATTATTGGTCAGCCATTACAGTCTTGCAGAACAGTTATATATTGCCGCAGTGATTAACCCCTCCCTCCTCCTCATGGAATGCATAGATTTTACACTTCAAAACAGCCGCTATCTCAACTCAGAGACATCAGAAACCAGCGCTTAGGCCTCTGTAAACAGCTAATCGAGTCCTGGCAGGATGTCTGTTTCTGCTGTCCAGGCCTATCGTAAAACTATGATCATGCCCTAAAGGATACGCAGAACTATTAAGGATCGTAAAATGCAATCAGCGAGCTCATTGCCCAATTCAAAACTTAACAAATCCACACAAGATTCATTAACTCAAAGAGGAACATGACACATTAATAATAAGTATATATTTGAATGAGAAATGTTGTATTGAACGAAATAAGGTCATACATGACCACACTAGCACATATAGAAGGGAAGATAACTGTCAGATATTCCCTGAGTGACAAGTTTATCTGAGCTATCCTGTGTTTAGTATCCCTGGATGCAAAATTCAATAATGAACAGTAATCTATCAGTTTCAAGAATGCAGCCAGTACATATTCAAAGATAGGAATAGTGGTATAAAACTGTCCATAAGGGAGGGACCTTATATTGTCATAAACCCAGCCCATGGACACTCCGTTTTATTGGTCGAGGACATTTGTCAACATCCCTTTGATCCCAGAGAAAAAGGGAGATGCCTAACAAGTTGAGAGTTCTCCTTTACCATCAAATCAAGAACATCTGTCAAGCTTGAGAACCAATAACACCTGGCTCATCGACTGAACTCTAACACCCAGGACATTGATTGAAATTATCCTTCTTTCTCAATTCTACCTTATTTTTTATTGCTGAATTATGTCTCTATGTCTTTGAAACACATTTTTTCTGTAAACATTTTATTTGCACCAACTTTGACCTTTTCAATATTAAAACCATATTTTGAAAAGTTTTAACCTTGTCCCTAAGCTCTTAATGCAAGATAAAAAAGAAACTGTCTTTTGAAGAGTGCTACTGTATAGGATAAATCCTATGAACAGTCCTGTCTGTGGTGACAGTGTGGGTTACAGACGATTATTCTAAAATCATAATTTGTATTGCTAGAATTACGAGCTTCCTCCTGCTCGGACCAAACTGGGTTGGTGATATTTAAAGGGGTTTATTGCTTAATTAGCCCAGTGACAATTGCTTTCAGCTTGCTGGCACCTAGATTGTGGTCCTGCGAGCTGGAAAATCTATGTGCAGGGTGAAGCTGAGAGTGGCATTGTTACATAAGTGATAGCGTGGTGTGAGATTGGCTGGTCCTTTGTCACAAGTTAGTGAGGAGGACAGGGATCTGATACATGCGTCTGTCACAACCATCACTTTATTTCTCGATGAAAATGTAAAAATTGCCATCAGGAGGAATAGAGAAGATGACTTTACGTAGCAGGGACACAGGCAGCAATACAACATTACCAGGGGTTCTGATCTTTTCCTACTCCATCCAAAACTAAAAAAATATAAAAAATTTGGTTATAACTAATGTTTCTGTGCTGAGAGACTGCACGCTCAGAGCACAGACCCCGAGCTGTCAAAGACAGATCTGGGGCCCCCCTAACAATCGGTAGCTGGCTGGACCTGCTCCCAAT
This sequence comes from Pelophylax lessonae, assembly GCF_965119305.1. Lineage (NCBI taxonomy): Eukaryota > Metazoa > Chordata > Amphibia > Anura > Ranidae > Pelophylax > Pelophylax lessonae. Next base: position 187,283,027 of record NC_138777.1, on the reverse strand, counting down.
AATGTAATTACTGTGACAGCCAATCACAGTGGTCACATAATCGCCGATCCTTCCCACCTCCTAAACATTCAGGACCTTGTGAAGGGACACTGGGGTTGGCAGGAAGGGGTTATGTTCCTATGTTTTGCATCTCAGATTTTTAATAAATTGACAATGATATTTAAAAGAAGATTTTTTTTTTTTTTTTTTTAAAACAAATGTGAGTTGATTGGATCAATATTAACCATCCTGCTATAAATCTATCAGGTAATGGCTGGCAATTTTATGTGAATATTACTTTGCTCATAAAATTAATGTGCAGAATAACTGTGCGTTGACTGCTCATCATCTCTTCAGAGGTTGAGCGTTATCATTACTGAACTTTTTTTTTTGGACCTTTTAGTATGCAGGGCGTTCAAATGGCAGCCTAGTCATGCTTTGTATACAAAGGATCATATTTTTAACTCTTTCAATGTTTCATTGTGCTTTCTTTTATATTAATTTCTAACCTTATTATATTGTGCATTCATTATGTCCTGAAACTGAGAAATACAAAAATATTGTAGGTGTAATGGACAACGTAGGACTATCTATTTATCTATCTATCTATCTATCATAATTAAATAAATAAATATTATTATTTTTTTAGTGAGCTAATGCCCCCCCATGTTTCCAACTACCTCTAGAATCACTGATATTCTTATGGTTTTGTAAGGGGACAAAGAAGTACAAAATACAACATACATCCAACAGATAGTCTCATAAAGAATTTATATTCTATACTACATAGCAATGAAATATAAAGCACATCAAAGGCTTTACATCAGCTCAAGAAAATGGTAGCTCTGTAAAGGAGTAGGTTGTGTTACATTTCATGACATAATAAATCATGAAGAAAGAAAACCCGAGAAGGTAATACATGGGCCTCGGAATGAGGAAAAAACTAAACTAATCAGATCCCTATTTAGTAAAAAAAAGTCATCATTCTACAGACAGTTTAGGTTGAATTTAGATTAGGTTTAGATTTAGGTTGAATAATCCATGCATTCCAACATTGATGAAAAAAATGCATAGAAATTTGTTTTTGGGCTGCCTTTTTTCCATCAAGTGTTGAGATAATCTTTAACATTGTGGTCAGGTGAGACGAGGAGGTCCTCCAATGCCTTGCGTTTATCAGCCAATCAGATACGGTTAATAATGTTTCTATAGAAATTTAAATAAGGGGGTAAAGGGCAGCCAAAGATCTCCAAGATCAGAGCAAACACTAGTCCACAGAAGGAGCTGAAGGCTTTGTAACACCACAAGATATGGATGTATGGATATGGATGTATATATAAGATCAGTGAATGTATCTCCCACACTGCCTCCAACAAAAAGAGGAAATACTGTAGATGTAAAGTATTTTCCAACTGCTTTCAGAAGCATCAAATTAATGGTCTTTTTATGGGTCCAAATGACCTGCTGACTTCCAACCACAGGCAAGGGCCAGTTCTTTGTGAGACAGAGTTTGGTTCTGTCTGAGGAAGAGATTTCTGATTAGCCTTGGTTTAAATTAAATGTTGACATGTTCCAGATAAAAATAATACAGAAACCAGGACAAATGCCAAGAAAATGTCTATGCTAAAATAAATTTATAGAATTATAAAAAAATTTCAATTTGTAATGTTGTCTTTTGTCCATATTTTGCTCCCTGATGACTACCCACAATCTCTCCAGCATAGCCAAGGGTGGGCACTGTGCAAGTCAAAGGCTGGTCCTGTCTTAGGAAGAGATTTTTGCCTGGTTATGACTAGCCTTCATTGGAAATGACTGTTGACATGTTTCAAGTCTGTCACTTACTAATTAGCAAAGATTGTATGAGAATGAAATTGCCATTCTGCAAAAGGAAATCCCAATTCCCTTCTATTTTCCTAAAAGCTTTATCAGTGTTTACAGCTTGCCTTCTCAATTTCCTTCTCCATGGGGGTGTTTCTCTGCAGCAGGCACTGGAGCACTTGTCAGGATAGAAGGAAAAATGGATGGGCCAAAATACCATGAATTTCTTGAGGAAAATCTGATGCCCTCTGCCAGAAAGTTGTCAATGGGAAGAGGGTTTACCTTCCAACATGACAATGACTCAAAGCACACAGCAAAAATGACCATACAGTGGTCGAAGGAGAGAAAGGTGAATGTCCTTGCATGGCCTAGTCAGAGCCCAGACTTAAACCCCAATCAAAATCTGTGGAATGAGGTGAAGACTGCAGTCCACAAACGGTCACCATCAAATTTAACTGAACTTAGTTGAGCAGTTATGCAAAGAAGAGTGGGGAAATATTGCAAAGTCTAGATGTTTAACGTTAGTTGAGAAATATCACAAGAGATTAAAGGCTGTAAATAAAGCAAAAGGTTGTTCAATAAAATTCTGACAAAAGGGGGGTAATCATTTTTGAAACTCAGTGATTCTGTTTTTGATACAGTTGGATAAAACAAAGACGGTGTCTGTCTTCATTTCAAGCTGCAAAGCACCAAAATGTGATTGTTTTTAAGGAGAATTCTTATCTATTGTGTATCATGCTGCTGACTATCTTGCGAGCTTTATCCCTACTGGCGTCAATACGCTTCTATCCTGAATGGCCTAACTTCTACCTGAAAAGGCACATCAAGTCATTTCAAGCAACATAAGGAACACACCTAACAGTGTAAATCCTTCAAATTTGTGTTAAAAAAGGTAAACAACATATAAACCAAGGCAACTTTTCACAGTAGCAGATTTCCAGTTTTTCTCAGAAAGCACCTATTTATGCTTTTAGTCGTGGCCTGGAGTTACTCCAAAAAATAGTAATTTCACATTATTTTTAGCAATGAATCATGTCTCTCTTTCCTAACATCTATCAGTGGCCATTGAAGAAAAAACATCTGTTGGGGGGAGTTTACTAGAAGAACTGTCACAAACCTTCCCTCAACATCAAGCTTTTATGGAGATCTATTGCTACAGACGACAATCCAATTTAACCCAGTTACAATACCCTCTATTACCTTTGTTCTTCCAAAATGCACTAGAGCCCAGCTTAAATTTGGCAGCTTCGTTTTAGTAGACGTTCAGTAACCCCTCAGCTCGGAGGGCATGATTAACATACTGATCGATTTGTTATCCTGTCTATATTTCAACGAGTGGCCAAGAGCAAGAACGCTGAACGGCTGTAGAAGAGGATTTGATGAGATGAGCCACACATGATTAATTGTTTATTGAGCTACATGAATAAGGCACCAAGAGTCGCACCTGTGTGGACTGCCTGGTCTTCCAAACCAAAAACACGTTATATTTTACACTCAATATCTTTTTCCAAATATTAGTTTTCTCTGCTTTTTGAATGTTAAAACATTTCAAATTAATAGACCAACAAAAGTAAAGTCTATTGTGAGGCCCTGGCTGGTAGGATTGTGAACGATGAGTATGTGTTACCTGGGTTTTTTACATACAAAAGGTGAGGAGCTCCAGGGTTTGTGCCTGCTGAGAAGAAAACAAACTTTTTGTTATCTTAGATCTAATAGGTTTTAGCCTGGGGCCTGGAGGATTTGTGGAGCTTTAGGTCAGATAAAGCCTCAGTTCCTAGGTCCACATCTTCCCTGGTAGCCAGAACTGTCCACAGGCTTTCCTAAATGTGAACTGACTGAGGCTCAGGGCTCTCTCCTTGCTGTGGAAGCCAGATTATGGAGTAAAGTTTGAGCGCTGACAATAAAAAGGTACAGGCGCTGCCTGTTTCTTTTGAGAACCCATTAGGGGGCATCCTGTTACAAAATGACCTGAGCTTAGTTAGTTGCTCACAAAAGCAGATGTTTTCCTTGGTTTATGCCATGCAGGTCCCTCCTACACTGAACCATGTTTATTTACTGCTTTGGACTGTTCTTGGTGGTCCCCGCCTCATGCATTATTTACCGCTGCAACTACCTGTTGTACTTGGTCACCGTACAGTAGGAAAACTGTTACATAGTTACATAGTAGTTGAGGTTGAATAAAGACAATAGTCCATCCAGTTCAACCTGTGTAGGTGTGTGTGGACGTAATTATTTCCCATACCCCTGAATGTTTCGATCCTTGAGATGTATGTCCAAGAGTCTTTTGACTCTTAGCCTCGGTTCACATTTATGCGATGCGGGAAGGCTGCGAATACGCAGCCTGTTCCCGCATCGCACACACACACACCCCCGGCAGTTCACACTGCCATATGCGATACGCTGGGGGTGTCAATGTAATGTTAACGACACCCCCAGTTTGATCGCATATCGCAGTGCGATCTGACAGTTCGCACAGGATCGGATCGCACAAGTGTGAACCGCTGTGCAATCTGATCCTGATGCGGCTGCCAAAAAGGGTCCCTGTGCGTGTTTGGTGCGGCTGCGGTGCGAATTTAGCCATACAAACTGTATGGCTAAACTCGCACCGCACAGCCGATCGCATGTAATGTCGGAGCAGTGCGCTCCGACATTACATGCGAACCCCGCACACGCACAAGTGTGAACCGGGGCTTAACCGTAACAATGAACTTCTCTTGTTTGAGTGGGCTGTGGGTGGACCCTTGGCATCATCATATACAAAACAATAAAAAGGGGTGCACCAATCTAGCGCATTACCACAATTAATTGTATTTAAAAAAATAAACATTAATCGTTATACTCACAAACACAGGATATAAATACGCATATCCTAACAAGGGGAACCAATCACCTTCAGAACTGTTGCATTTTTCCAGTAGTTTTGGAAGAACAGGAGGCGTCTGTGATTACTCACGCATTTTGAGGTCGAACCCTCTTCCTCAGAGCCAATATAGTGAAGGTTCCACTTGTTAAGATATGCGTACTTATATCATGCGTTTGTGAGTATAACGACTGTTATTTTATTTTGAAATAAAATTTATTGTGGTAGTGCACTAGGTCGGTGCGTCCCTCTCTTGTTGTTGTTTTGCAGTCTATAAGGATACTAGGGTTGAGCGGACACCTAGATGTCCGTGTTCGACGGGTTCGGCCGAACTTTAAAAAAAAGTCCGGGTCCGTGTCCCGGACTTTTACCGAACTTTTCCCGGACACCGAACCCCATTGAAGTCAATGGGGACCCGAACTTTAAGGCACTAAAATGGCTCTAAAACACCAAAGGAAAGGGCTAGAGTGCTGCAAATGGCAGCAAAACGTAATTAAGAGCATGGCAAGTGCTCTGCAAACAAATGTGGATAGGGAAATAACTTAAAACAACAAAAAAAACCAGAAAAATAAAACAATGTTCTTCTTCATCTCTGAAGGACGAGGCCCATATGGAGTAGGAGGGAGGTTGAGGTGGTGGTGGATGTGGCGGTGACATAGGCGTGCGCACAGGGTGTGCTGGGTGTGCCTGGGCACACCCTAATCACCTAGGGCACATAGCATTGCCAGTGAGGAGATGGGAAAGATCTCCCTGGGACCTGCTCTGCTCTATTTCTCCTTGCCTACAGGTACATGGCCCCGATACATTACTCTCCCTGCTGGCAAACACATGCATGTGTATTTCAACTTTGGGGTGCACACCTTAATGCAATAGGCTGCGCACACCTATGGGCGGTGTAGGTGGAAGCGGCGGTGGAGGAGGACCAGGGCCAGATTAACAGCATCATGGGCTTGGTGCTGAGGATTTTGAAGGGCCTTAAGGGCCGTGCCTTGCCATGCACCCAGAGGAGGAAGGGTGCAGCCATGCATGCCTAATTCAACATGGGATGCTGTCTCTGAAGCCCATAAACACATCCATGCATCGCCAACTGTCCCTCCTTGTCCGGCCTTCACGCTGTGTGGGGAGGTTCTGAGGGTGCTGCCTGGGGAAGCGAGCATAGAAGCCAGACTTCTGTGTTTACAAGTGACAGAAGAGCGGTAACAGTGAATATGGCCAACCCGGGGCCTATATAAAAGGTAGGGGCCTGGAGCTGCAGCTCCAATAGCCCCTACATTAATCTGGCCCTGAGGAGGAGGACGAGGTAGCCAACACTGCTTCTTTTCAAAAATTTTAAATGAGGGTACACCCCAAAAGAGTGAGAAAGAGCAAAAATGGAACAATGGGTGGGTAAGGTCGGTATCCATTGCTATTCTGCATAAGGTACGGAAAAGTCCCGTGGGATCCATGCCTGGTTCATTTTAATGAACGTGAGCTTGTCCACATTGTCTCTGGACAGGCGGCTGCGCTTGTCTGTTATAACGCCCCCAGCCGTGCTAAATACCCGTTCAGATAATACACTGGCTGCAGGGCACGCCAGCACCTCCAAGGCGTAAAGGGCAAGCTCAGGCCATGTGCCCAATTTGGAGACCCAGAAGTTGAAGGGGGCAGACCCGTCATTCACTACATGTAGGCGTGTGCACACATACTGCTCCACCATGTTGGTAAAATGCTGCCTCCTGCTAAGACGTTCCATCTGAGCTGCTGGTGCTGCTGTTTGTTGTGGCGTGCTGACAAAGCTTTTCCACATTTCGGCCATGCTAACCCTGCCTTCTGAGGTGCTGGCGGTGCCCTGGTTGCGTTGGCGACCTCCTCCTCCTCCTCCTCTGCCTTGTGCTTCCACTGTGGCCCCGCTGTCAGATGGGAATGCCAGCAGCATGGCGTCTACCAGCGTGCGCTTGTACTCGCGCATCTTGCGATCGCGCTCCAGTGAGTGAATTAAGGACGGTACGTTGTCCTTGTAACGGGGATCCAGCAGCGTGGCCACCCAGTAATCAGCACAAGTTAGAATGTGGGCAACTCGGCGGTCGTTGTGGAGACACTGCAGCATGTAATCGCTCATGTGTGCCAGGCTGCCCAGAGGCAACGAAAGGCTGTCCTCTGTGGGAGGTGTATCGTCCGTGTCCTCTGTATCCCCCCAGCCACGCACCAGTGATGGCCATGAGCTGGCCTGGGTGCCACCCTGCTGTGAACATGGTTCCATCTCCTCCTCCAGCTCCTCCTCCTCCTCATCCTCCTCATCCTCCAGAACTGTGCCCCTGCTGGACAATTGCGTCCCTGGCGTTTGCGTGTGCAGGAACCCACCCTCGGAGCCCCTTGCGAATGACTGCCCTGAAAGCCTTGGAAATGTTACCTCTTCATCCTCCTCCTCCTCCTCATCCTGTGCCACATCCTCTTCCATCATCGCCCGAATTGTTTTTTCAAGGAGGCATAGAAGTGGGATAGTTAAGCTGAGAATGGCGTCATTGCCACTGGCCATGTTGGTGGAGTACTCAAAACAGCGCAACAAGGCACACAGGTCTCGCATGGAGGCCCAGTTAAATTAAATAGCGGAATAGAAAATATGATCCAAAAAAAGTGTATGTATATCACACGTACACAACCACACTGGGCCCCAATTACTATTGTTTGTACCCCTAAAAGGCTAGATGAGGAGTAGGGGGAGTATGGAACAGGCAGCACCCTCAAACCTTCAGAAGTATGAGATGAACCCCAACAACTTGGAAAGGTGGATCTCTCTCACACGTACCAACACAGACTATCCCCCAATTTAACTGATCCCCAAAGGTTTTTGATTAAATAGCGGAATAGAAAATATGATCCAAAAAAAGTGTATGTATATCACACGTACACAACCACACTAGGCCCCAATTACTATTGTTTGTACCCCTAAAAGGCTAGGAGTAGGGGGAGTATGGAACAGGCAGCACCCTCAAACCTTCAGAAGTATGAGATGAACCCCAACAACTTGGAAAGGTGGATCTCTCTCACACGTACCAACACAGACTATCCCCCAATTTAACTGATCCCCAAAGGTTTTTGATTAAATAGCGGAATAGAAAATATGATCCAAAAAAAGTGTATGTATATCACACGTACACAACCACACTAGGCCCCAATTACTATTGTTTGTACCCCTAAAAGGCTAGATGAGGAGTAGGGGGGGTATGGAACAGGCAGCACCCTCAAACCTTCAGAAGTATGAGATGAACCCCAACAACTTGGAAAGGTGGATCTCTCTCACACGTACCAACACAGACTATCCCCCAATTTAACTGATCCCCAAAGGTTTTTGATTAAATAGCGGAATAGAAAATATGATCCAAAAAAAGTGTATGTATATCACACGTACACAACCACACTAGGCCCCAATTACTATTGTTTGTACCCCTAAAAGGCTAGATGAGGAGTAGGGGGGGTATGGAACAGGCAGCACCCTCAAACCTTCAGAAGTATGAGATGAACCCCAACAACTTGGAAAGGTGGATCTCTCTCACACGTACCAACACAGACTATCCCCCAATTTAACTGATCCCCAAAGGTTTTTGATTAAATAGCGGAATAGAAAATATGATCCAAAAAAAGTGTATGTATATCACACGTACACAACCACACTAGGCCCCAATTACTATTGTTTGTACCCCTAAAAGGCTAGATGAGGAGTAGGGGGGGTATGGAACAGGCAGCACCCTCAAACCTTCAGAAGTATGAGATGAACCCCAACAACTTGGAAAGGTGGATCTCTCTCACACGTACCAACACAGACTATCCCCCAATTTAACTGATCCCCAAAGGTTTTTGATTAAATAGCGGAATAGAAAATATGATCCAAAAAAAGTGTATGTATATCACACGTACACAACCACACTGGGCCCCAATTACTATTGTTTGTACCCCTAAAAGGCTAGATGAGGAGTAGGGGGAGTATGGAACAGGCAGCACCCTCAAACCTTCAGAAGTATGAGATGAACCCCAACAACTTGGAAAGGTGGATCTCTCTCACACGTACCAACACAGACTATCCCCCAATTTAACTGATCCCCAAAGGTTTTTGATTAAATAGCGGAATAGAAAATATGATCCAAAAAAAGTGTATGTATATCACACGTACACAACCACACTGGGCCCCAATTACTATTGTTTGTACCCCTAAAAGGCTAGATGAGGAGTAGGGGGAGTATGGAACAGGCAGCACCCTCAAACCTTCAGAAGTATGAGATGAACCCCAACAACTTGGAAAGGTGGATCTCTCTCACACGTACCAACACAGACTATCCCCCAATTTAACTGATCCCCAAAGGTTTTTGATTAAATAGCGGAATAGAAAATATGATCCAAAAAAAGTGTATGTATATCACACGTACACAACCACACTAGGCCCCAATTACTATTGTTTGTACCCCTAAAAGGCTAGATGAGGAGTAGGGGGGGTATGGAACAGGCAGCACCCTCAAACCTTCAGAAGTATGAGATGAACCCCAACAACTTGGAAAGGTGGATCTCTCTCACACGTACCAACACAGACTATCCCCCAATTTAACTGATCCCCAAAGGTTTTTGATTAAATAGCGGAATAGAAAATATGATCCAAAAAAAGTGTATGTATATCACACGTACACAACCACACTAGGCCCCAATTACTATTGTTTGTACCCCTAAAAGGCTAGATGAGGAGTAGGGGGAGTATGGAACAGGCAGCACCCTCAAATCTTCAGAAGTATGAGATTGTGTTCACTGTACCCCACAAAGATTGAGTTCACTGCACCCCACAATGATTGTGTTCACTGCACCCCACAAAGATTGTGTTCACTGCACCTCACAAAGATTGTGTTCACTGTACCCCCCAAAGATTGTGTTCACTGCACCCCACAAAGATTCTGTTCACTGTACCCCACAAAGATTGTGTTCACTGCACCCTAAAAGGATGTTGTTCACTGCACCCCACAAAGATTGTGTTCACTGCACCCTAAAAGGATGTTGTTCACTGCACCCCAAAAAGATTGTGTTCACTGTACCCCCCCAAAGATTGTGTTCACTGCACCCCACAAAGATTGTGTTCACTGCACCCCAAAAAGATTGTGTTCACTGTACCCCCCAAAGATTGTGTTCACTGCACCCCAAAAAGATTGTGTTCACTGTACCCCCCAAAGATTGTGTTCACTGCACCCCACAAAGATTCTGTTCACTGTACCCCACAAAGATTGTGTTCACTGCACCCCAAAAAGATTGTGTTCACTGTACCCCCCCAAAGATTGTGTTCACTGCACCCCACAAAGATTCTGTTCACTGCACCCCACAAAGGATTTTGTTCACTGCACCCCAAAAAGATTGTGTTCACTGCACCCCAAAAAGGATTTTGATCACTGCACCCCAAAAAGGATGTTGTTCACTGCACCCCAAAAATGATTTTGTTCACTCCACCCCAAAAAGATTGTGTTCACTGCACCCCACAAAGATTGTGTTCACTGCACCCCAAAAAGATTGTGTTCACTGTACCCCCCAAAGATTGTGTTCACTGCACCCCACAAAGATTCTGTTCACTGTACCCCACAAAGATTCTGTTCACTGCACCCCAAAAAGATTGTGTTCACTGCACCCCAAAAAGGATGTTGTTCACTGCACCCCAAAAAGGATGTTGTTCACTCCACCCCAAAAAGATTGTGTTCACTGCACCCCACAAAGATTGTGTTCACTGCACCCCAAAAAGATTGTGTTCACTGCACCCCAAAAATGATTTTGTTCACTGCACCCCAAAAAGGATTTTGTTCACTGCACCCCAAAAAGGATGTTGTTCACTCCACCCCAAAAAGATTGTGTTCACTGCACCCCAAAAAGATTGTGTTCACTGCACCCCACAAAGGATTTTGTTCACTGCACCCCAAAAAGATTGTGTTCACTGCACCCCAAAAAGGATGTTGTTCACTGCACCCCAAAAAGGATTTTGTTCACTGCACCCCAAAAAGATTGTGTTCACTGCACCCCACAAAGGATTTTGTTCACTGCACCCCACAAAGATTGTGTTCACTGCACACCAAAAAGGATTGTGTTCACTGCACCCCAAAAAGATTTTGTTCACTGCACCCCAAAAAGATTGTGTTCACTGCAGCCCAAAAAGATTGTGTTCACTGCAGCCCAAAAAGATTGTGTTCACTGCAGCCCAAAAAGATTGTGTTCACTGCAGCTCACACACAGAAAAATGGATGTGGATCACTGACACCTGCCTATCTCCAATCCCACACCACACAGCAATATCGATTGTAGTTTGTAGAACACAGTTTCCCTAAAATTCAGCAGACTCTGTCCCTAACAGGATTGAGAAGAGATCGTAGATCAGGATTGAGTGCAGATTCACCCCACCCCCCACACAGCAATATCGATTGTAGTTTGTAGAAGACACTGACCCTATAATTCAGCAGACTCTATCCCTAAAATGCCTACAACTCGCCCTTCCTAAACACTCCGACCTGTCCCTCAATTCTATCCGGACACAAATGGTTTTTTCCTGCCTATCTTTCCCTAATCAGCAGCCAGCACATTGATGTGTGCTCTGTCCCTTAGCTAAGCAGCAGAATGACGCTGCTGCGGCGGCTGCCTCGAACTTATAAAGACTTGGTCACATGCTTCAGACGGCCAATCACAGCTACTAAGACATTTGCAGGCATGGCTGGGATGGCTTAAGGCACACCAGTTAAACGATTGTTGATTGGCTGTTGAAAGCCCGCCATGAAAAGAGCGCCAAAGCATGCAAAACCCGGAAATAAAACGACCGAACACGGATTTTTACCCGAACATACAGTAAAGTGTCCGTGTCCGTGTTCGGGTAAAAAAAATCCAATTATTCGGTACGAACACGAATAATACAGTCCGTGTTCGCTCAACACTAAAGGATACCCATTGTCCTGAGGGCGCAGCAAGGGCGCAGGTGCCAAGGAAAAATTCCTATACTATACACACCTCACATTTCACTATCTGAGCGCAGGAGACATGTACTGTGCAGGGCTGTTAACCCTTCATTGTGTGCGAAGGAGATGAGCATGCAACTGCAGCTGAGAAAGCCTTAGAGAGGCAGCAACACCAGTGGATGGATGGAAGGTGCCTGCTCAAGCCAGGAGTCAGGTAAATATTACAATGAAGAGAGATAACACCGCTTAGGCTAGTCAAAGTCCACGATTCAAGGTGGGTGCTGAACCTCGGCTCGCCACCAGGAGAAGCATGAAAGAAGAAAATTGTTACACACCACCACGGAATCCAATGAAGAAAAGTTCTTTATTCACATAAGTGGTACAAGGTACAGCAGGGTAGGACAGTGGACGCGTTTCAAACGACTGCTATGTGCTTGTTCACTACCTTTTGAAGGTCCAGCTTGTGTCTTGTGTAACTTGATTATCAATCATTGTATAACTGAAAGCAGAAAAAGACTCACCGGGCAGGTGTAAAAGAGAGAGCTGAACAATGAAGATAGATAACACCGCTCAGGCTAGCCAAAGTCCACGATTCAAGGTGGGTGCTGAACCTCGGCTCACGACCAGGAGAAGCATGAAAGAAGAAAATGGTCGCACACCACCACGGAATCCAATGAAGACGGTAGTGAACAAGCATGTAGCAGTCATGTGAAACGCGTCTAATGTCCTACCCTGCTGTACCTTGTACCACTCATGTGAATAAAGAACTTTTCTTAATTGGATTCCGTGGTGGTGTGCGACGATTTTCTTCTTTCAGGTAAATATTACAACCTATCCCTGCACCTCTAGACAAAACAATAATTTTAGTCTTGCAATGCAGGGGACCCCACTGCAAGAGTAGATTTTGTTTAGTTCCCAGAGCTCAGCTTTAAAAAAGAAGTATGGGTTTCATTAAAGCAAAAAAATAATACTCACCTAAATGGATGCAGCATCTGTCCAATGCTGCATCTGTGCCCCGCCGGATCTAAGATCTAGAACTGAGCGATCAAACACCGATAAAAGGTGAGCTCTCAGTCTTCAGGATGCAGATAGCTAGTGACTGTCAGTCACTGGTTCTGTGCTCTGTCCCTCCGGCACTCACTGGACTTTGGAGGGGCAGGAGTGGCTGGCACAGGCTCTTAGCATGAGAGTGTAAGCCAGCTGCTGGTCCAGTCATCTGGGTGGATCTGAACCATATGGTTGGGATCTTTTGAGAGCCTTGACCACAGGGGCTGACTGGCAATTTTCGGCCCAGGGGGCAAGTACAAACCAGAGAACCATGGTGCAGCAACTCGGCCCCCCTCCCACTCTCCCTCTTCCCTGTCTCCTCCTGTTCCTCATTTCAGGCTGAAGCTCCGCTCCAGGTACTCTCTTCTCACGGGGCGAATCTGGGCTCCCGACCTGGCCAGCAGGGGGGCGGTTCGGGGGAGCTGGGACAGCTCAGTCATGGCTAGCTAGGGGAGGAGAGTCTCCTGTGGACATGGAACCGGCCTCTGCTCAGACACAGTTTACACCATCCAACCTGGCGAGGGGTGGGGGTTAGGGGAGGTCTGCGCTCTGTCCTTGTCTTTATTCCGCACTCAGTAGGTCAGCAGTGGGGACTTTTTACTTCTCTTCTCCAGGAATCTTTTAGGCATGTCTGTGGCAGAATCTGTGCTGCCTTTTTACGGGGCATTAGGATGGCCCAGGGGGCAATTGCCCCCCTGCCCCCTGGCCCAGTCCTCCCCTGCTTGACCAATTCTGTGACATCAACTGACAATGGGCTTTAGTCCGCTGTCAGCTGAAAACTGGTCACATGAGTGCAGAACAAACTGCACTCCTGTGATCCATAGGAGAACTACAGTCAAAAAAAGCTTTGGCTATACCGCTCCTTTAAATGTCTTAAACATTTATTTTAGTATTAGATTTGCCTCAAAGTCTAGGGCTTAGTTGCAAGGCAAGGACAAAACATTCTTTTTTAGCAAGCATGAAAATAGCAAGTAAACATTTATCCAATAACTGCAACTTATATGTAACAACCATGCAGTTTCCCAAGGCTGTACATTAGAAGGTGAATGAAATGAGCTATACATTGTAATTACTAATACATCTCAGGAACATAAGCCCTATCCCGGGATTCAGAGAAGATCCCAGTCTCTTTCATTTGACTGGAACTGAACTTATTGAGTAGATGTCATAGAGATGCGCCTCTAGAGTTAGAAGCCCCAAGGTCATGGAAATCTCTAGGACAGAATCAATAAACTTGTGTACAAGAAGTCACTGACAACAACTTTGTCACCATTATTAAATGGCTCAGAGACAATTTGTATTAGTGTGTTGGTCTATTTGCTTAGTTTTATTTTTGCCTTGCTGAGAGAATGGATCCATGTACATTGTTGTTATGTTTTCTACGAAATATAAAAAGAACACTATCTACAATTGATTTGTTGTAGTTTTACAAAGCTGTTAACTAAAGAAAGAAAGCTATATTAGCACCAAACTGCTAAATACACAGCTAAAATACACATACAAGTAAGTAAGCTGTTTTATCAGCCCTAGGATTTTTTTATTCTATCCAGCTACTTTTGTAGTTCATACATTACGGGTAAGCAATGCTTTAGTGCAGGGCCGAGACAAGGGGTGGGCAGGAGGGGGCAGCTGCCCTGGGTGCAATGGTTTATTGCAGGGATGGGGGTGTCCTGATCCCAACCCTAAGGGAAGGGGGGGCGCAGTTTGGCATTTTTGCCCTGGGCACTGGATGACTTTGTCCCGGCACTGCTTTGGTTTCTCTTGCCTACAGTATCTGCAGCCTGCTGATTGGACAATAATGGAGCAGCGGCACACTGATATACTTTGCTCTCTCCTCCTATAAGCATTTTTCCCGTTAGCACATGTAGATGCTGTAGATCCTGATTGGCCCCTAGTATTATATTTAAGAAACTTGTATACAAGATCCACAGTAACTAAGATTTTTACTTTGGAAAGCTAAAAAGAAATAAGCAGTTTGCATATTTTCCAACTCCTTGGCATTAGAGTGAATGAATCCGTTTTCAAAACAGACAAATATGTTGAATCTACCAGTTGTCATATTTTTGACAAATTGCACATTTTTAGTTCACCTGTATGCAAAAATGCAGATTTATTCAACCTATGAGGTTAATGCAGTGTATGAATCCCCACTGCCTGGCATTAAAATCTGTTGATTCTCTAGAGATTAGTCATACTAATATTATAAGTCGCATATATGGACCTTCAATATTGACATGTATGTGGGATATAACATCATGTCCAGCCACTTGCAGGGACAAGTTTTTGACCAAGAGGTACTGCCTAACTGTAGTGGAGAAAAGTGAGGTCAGGGAACTGTCTATTCTGCCTGAACAAGGGTTCCAGGAGCACTGACTGAAGACTATTGAGTATAGTTACAGGTACAGTAGTTACATAGTTGATAAGGTTGAATAAAGATACAAGTCTATCCAGTTCAACTTACACTATATTATCAAAAGTATTGGGACGCCTGCCTTTACACGCACATGAACTTTAATGGTGTCCCTGTCTTAGTCCGTAGGGTTCAATATTGAGTCGGCCCACCCTTTGCAGCTATAACAGCTTCAACTCTTCTTGGAAGGCTGTCCACAAGGTTTAGGAGTGTGTCTTTTAAAATGTTTGACCATTCTTCCAGAAGCGCATTTGTAAGGTTAGGTACTGATGTTGGACAAGAAGGCCTGGCTAGCAGTCTCCGCTCTAATTCATCTCAAAGGTGTTCTATTGGGTTGAGGTCAGGACTCTGTGCAGGCCAGTCAAGTTCCTCCACCCAAAACTGGCTCATCCATGTCTTTATGGACCTTTCTTTGTGCACTGGTCCAAATCATTTGGTGGAGGGGGGGTTATGATGTGGGGTTGTTTTTCAGGGATTGAGCTAGGCCCCTTAGTTCCAGTGAAGGGAACTTTTAAGGCGTCAGCATACCAAGACTTTTTAGACAATTTCATGCTCCCAACTGTCCTGACCTCAACTCGATAGAGCACCTTTGGGATAAATTAGAGTGGAGACTGCGAGCCAGGCTTTCTCGTTCAATATCAGAGCCTGACCTCACAAATGTGCTTCTGGAAGAATGGTCAAACATTCCCATAGACACACTCCTAAACCTTGTGGACAGCCTTCCTAGAAGAGTTGAAGGTGTTATAGCTGCAAAGGGTGGGCCAACTCAATACTGAACCCTACAGACTAAGACTGGGATGCCATTAGAGCTCATGTGCATGTAAAGGCAGGCGTCCCAATACTTTTGACCATATAGTGTAGTTTTTTTAGTCTATTTTACTATAGATTACAATATTCCTGTATGTTGTGTTCAATGAGAAACTTGCCTTGAAGTTTTTTAATATTTGTGATGTAGAAGCGCTGAACCTTATGCAGATGCGTTTTAATGTGATGAGTGGTTTACGGTACTAGATGCTGCTCACCAGCAAATGCGGGGTCTTGCTGAACCCCCAGAGGAGTTTTTTGAAGTCTTGAAAGGATGGGAACACCACACCAGCTTGTACAGACTTTTTAAAATATTTTTATTTTGAAGTTGGTGATGTGATGGGAGCATGAAATTGTCCAAAATGTCTTGGTATGCTGGTGCCTTAAGAGTGGAACTAAGTGGCCAAGCCCAATCCCTGAAAAAACAACCCCACACCATAATCCCCCCTCCATCAAATGATTTGGACCAGTGCACAAAGCAAGGTCAATAAAGACATGGATGAGCCATTTTGGGGTGGATGAACTTGACTGGCCTGCACAGAGCCCTGACCTCAACCGGATAGAACGCCTTTGAGATGAATTAGAATGGAGACTGCTGTGGATGACCTTGTATGTTGTGGTTAGTATTTAGAATTTTATGTGGTGGGGTAGAGGAAGCCAGTGAAAGGATTAGCAGAGAGGAGTAGCAGTAATGGTAATGCGCTAGGCTGGTGCACCCTCTTTTTTTTATTTTGTAATACTCATTAAAGTGGAGTTCCACCCTATTTTAATACTTACCTCCATCTTCTCGCTCCGGGTCACCTGAAAAAGAAATGGATAATCACATATTTTTTTTTTTTTTACTTACCTCGTAGCGAAGAAAATATACTTACCTTACTTCCTTCTTCCTCCTTCCTCGGCCGCGGCCCGTCGTCACTTCCTGGCTCTGCAATGATTCCTGGGAGCTGAACGTCATTGCTCCCAGGAATCATTGCGCCTGCACCGGCCCCGACGTCAGTTCCGGGGCGCGCGCGTCATCCCCTTCTAAACAGCTTCTGGGCATGCCCAGAAGCTGTGGAGGGATGACGCGCGCGCACCGGAAGTGACGTCGGGGCCGGCGCAGGGCATCGAGGGACTGAAGAAGGCGGAAGAGGACGCAGAAGAGGATCTCGCTGGCTTCAAGCTGCCCAAATCTGAGATGGCAGCGCTGGACAAGACGTTTTCAAGGTAAGTATTTGTCCTAACAGGTAAGTGCAACCCGGGACAGATCAGAGGCTAGCCATTGTGGAATGCACTAGCCCTGACTGTCCCAGGGGTATTTAAAAAAAAATAAAAATTACAGGGTGGAACTCCGCTTTAAGTCCCCAGACCAGGTCCCTCACTGACACTAATTCAGCACCCCAAAACTACTGGTCCCCTGCCATCGCCCTGTGATGACATCATCCTCTTCTCTCTACCGAGAGGAACTTACCAACAGCCAATCAGAGCTGTCCATGTCTCATAGACAGTGACATGGAATACCAAAGAGGCACCCCTTCAGGATGTACACGGAAGAGTAGTACGTGTAACGTGATTGCAGATTCAGGTTAGTTATAAAGCAGATTTAGCTTTTATTTTTTACTAACCGAAACAGTTAAAGGGGGGTTAAATCCCGTAGTGGGGCTTTAAATGACTAAAAGCCCTCACTAATATACAGTATATGATTTACTATTGATAAAACACTAAACTATAAAACTGAACTTACTATAAGAAAAAAGAAGGCACGTCCATCAAAAGAACCCCTGGGGTTGACGTCACACCAGCTTAGAGGACCTGACCTGCAGTACGCACCATGTGGAACTTTTATCTTTCAGCAGAGGATTGGAGAAATCCACAGGTGGAGTGGAAAACCCTTTAAATAACAAGCGAGCGTGCACCTGCGTTCTCCCCTGCCTCTAAAGAAACAGCAAAGCGTTCAGGAAGGATTGATCGCTGGTTGAGGTGCTTGCTTTGTAACGCGCCTGTCTATAGATAAACACCCATCACAAATCTTGTACACAAAACAAGGAAAGAAGTCACGACAAGCGCGGTGCTTTAACCGAGCACGTTTCCTGCAAGGGAAGTGCGCAGCAAGCCTCAGAGAGGAATAAATGGGGTAGAAATGACAATCATTCTTCACTCACAATCCATGACTGCTTTCAGTGCTGATAAAATCCAGCATGTGTCACTTGTCAAGTGTCTCTTGTCACACTTCAATGTGAACCTCCTTGCGGGGAGAGGATGCTGGGGGCGGGGGGGAGCGCAGGACGCAGTGAAGGGAAAAGCTGCAGAGATCCCAAGGACTTGAGCACACAGTGTGAAGTCATTTCATTTTATCTTTTCATAGACTTTGCATGTGATCCCTGGAATGTAATTATTGTCACCTAATAAAACAACATATGCTAAGACAATTAAAAGATTCCATTATATGTGTAGTGACAGTGGTGAGTGAAAGGCAGCGAACAACATAATGCAGGACAATAACATCTCGTCCATATGTCTCTTCCATAAGAGGAGGGGGCATGGTGAGAAAGCTTTGACATTTTTTTTATGATTTAAGAAGTCCATCTTAACTTAAAACAGGATATTATTTTAAAGGAGAAATTAATGCTTTAAAGGAGAATGCAATTTTTAATGGTTTTCTTTTAAGTGCATGGAAAAAATGTGACCACAATGTACCTAATGTACCACATCAATGCATCCGAAAGCCCCCGTGTATTAAAAAAAAAGAAAAAAAGAAGACTTAGGCAGACCATACATAATTAGTTATCATTTTAAAAAAAAGAACCGTTTTTCCAATTCACATATTTGATGTGGATGGGGGGATCACTGAGCTATTGTATTCTGCCGGTGGTGAACCTTCCCCGCAAGCAGAATACAATGAGCAGTGTTGCCGGCTTTATCCGGCAGCACTGATCATTCAGAAAGAACCTGACAGGCCGGTTGTACACAAGCATTTCAATAGATCGACTTGTATACAACCAGCTAGCCCATACATGGAGCAAAATTTGGCCAGTCCCTGCTGAAACGACCGAGTTTCGATCCATGCATGGCCAGCTTTACCAAAAAGGACATTACTTTCTATCAGTGTGATGTGTAACATGTCTATTGTGCTGCTGTCTCCTGGTTTATCAACTTCTTCATGCCGGCTGTATGCATATATGTGGCCTCTCATTGGGTGGGTATCAGCGCCGAGAGGCCGCATATAGGCGTATTAAAATTAAAAAATGCTCAGCCGAGAGCACGCTCCCGTCACAGTTACTGGCGGGTAGCAGAAAGCTCCAGATTGCTACTTTCAATTGGAAGCTTTATGATCATGTGACTGCTGTGACAACCAAACACAGCAGTCACATGACCAAAGTGCCTGCCTCTGCCTCACGCCACCTTAAACTTCTTAAAGGGCCAGATGGCGTTGGTGCTGGGGGGGGGGGGGGAGGTCGCTGGTGCTAGGGAGTTAGAAATCTTGCTCCTCTGATTCCCCCACCCCTATCATCATAATCCGGGCCCTGGGGCTTTATAGAGCTGAGGAACCTATGACAGGCACTCATAGAGAGTACACAAAAGGAAAACACATTACCAGTCCCTGCACAGATCCTGGAGATAAATTCTCAAGCTGGGGAACATTTTAGTATGGCCAGTGGTGAAACACATGAGAAAAAGCGTGGCAGCTCTCTTAACCCTCCATGGGATATGAGGCAGAGAAACTAGGCTGAAAACAAAAGAAAGAGAGCGCACACCGCCCTAGTGTAACACCATTTAATGAAAATAATTAAAGCCATAAAAACAGGTACTCACAAACAAGTATAGTGTCATGCATGGAAATGATATCCCCCGATCTGATGTGTGTAAGGTACTCTCCTCCTTGCCGGTGGCTCAGCTGTTCGTTCCCGCAGTGGTAGGTGGATAACGTCCAGCTAAGACAACCACCTCGGATGACTCAAGGTAGCTCAATGCAGTGCGCCTGCGCACGGTCCAGCCGCTCGCTGCACACTGTGCAAGAGCTGGATACTGTAGCCGACAGTGCGGTTACACAGAGGAGAGATCCCCGTTAAGGACCCAGGACATGACATTCATGGGGTTGCTAAAGACAACGTTTCGGAGGCATGGCCTCCTTCTTCAGGTCTCAACTGGTCTAAATGGTGTTACACTAGGGCGGTGTGCGCTCTCTTTCTTTTGTTTTCACTCATAGAGAGTGCCCATCTATCCTCGCCCTTTCCACTCGCCTCCTCTATTTATAAAAGCCATAGTATTGCTGCTATGAATAAAGAACGTTCTATGAATGGGGGACATGTAGATAATTGAAAAGTCCTCCTCCTCCTTTCATAGATCACATTATTAAACCTAGGCTTTAAATGGACTCTATGACCAGTTAAAATGTTTAAAAAGACCCAGCTTGTAAAGAAAAGGAATATTAATCATCAATCTTAGAATAAAATATAGATGTTGAAACCATTAAATATAACCAAACTACTTTTATTTAGCTGTACATATAAGGTGGATCCACTTGCCTATTGTTGCAGAAGGACTTACTAGTGCATCCTCTAGGAACTGCACTTCTGTGAGCTCCTGTGTGTGCACAGTCCTGTTATCACATTGTGATTTGACCAGATAAAAGGCAAAAGGTACAGAGCCAATGAGAGTGACTCTGTACTATGTGATCACTATGACCTATCATAGCATCACAATATGTAAACAAAGGCTTCTGTTGGCAGATGTGTCTCACTTACTTTTTTATGATCAGTATGCGAGAGGAAAGAAAGGAAAGAAAGCCTTCTGACCACCAGCCAGCCCCAGTGCTCTCTAGTAACAGTGACAACAGTACTAAAATCTACCCCTTCACTGCCATCCACCTCTTGACAGTATACAGGGTGTCAGCCCCATCCTTTCTCTGATCTGTCATTCATTTTAATTCTCCACCTCCTTCATCCTGCATATCTGTACTATAACCCATTTACAGTACCTCCTGATCCCTTAGTACATGACCTGTACATTTTATGTATCTAGTGTGCTTTTACAAAGCTCCATGTTTTAACCATATTAATAACAGCATGTTTCTTCATTTTCAAAAAAATGTGGCAAAAATCAGATGGGGTGTCTACTTTCCAAAAAGGGATAATTTCAGGGGTTTTTGTACTGTCCTGCTATTTTTATTTACTATGTTTTAGAACAGAAGGTAAAGGATATTTTATATTATGTTTTGGTCTTTTATCCTTTATATAGTAAATAATAAAAAAAAACTGTGGTTATTAAATACCCCCAATAAAAAGCTCTATCTGTCTAAAAATAAATGATATAAAAATGCTCTGGGTACACTGTTACATGACCGAGCCATTTCGAAATATCACAGTGTCGAAAAACTGAAAAATGTTCTGATAATGAAGGGGTGAAATATACTGGTACTGTGGTGGTTAAACCGCTAGGGTAGCCAGTGTGGAAATAAAGTTCTGGACATTCTCAAAAGACTATAGGCACATATAAGTGAGGAACAGATTTGTTTTCTCATACCCAGATTAGTGGCAATTATAAATATGCCACTGATTAATAATTAGCCCCACTTTAAAACCTAATCTGCTCTATGGTGGGGTACCAATCCAGGTGTGTGCTATCAATGGGAACTATGTTGTAGTACAGCCTCTCCAACTCTGGTCCATAAGGGCGAAGGATCAGGTCAGGAAGTTCACTACCTCCTTATTAGGTGTTGCCCCAATAACCACTTTACCACCGATGGATTTTGCTGTCTTACGTCCAGGCCACTTTTTGCGATTCGGCACTGTGTGATTTTAACTGACAATTGCGCGGTCGTGCAACGCCGTACCCAAACGAAATTTACGTGCTTTTTTTCCCACAAATAGAGCTTTCTTTTGGTGGTATTTGATCACCTGTGCGATTTTTACTTTTTGCGCTATAAACAAAAAAATAGCAAAAATTTTGAAAAAATAACAATATTTTTCACATTTTTTTATATGAAATTCCCCCCCCCAAAAAATGTAAAAATCTAATTTTTTTTATCACCTTTGGGAAATTTGTTTTCTGCTACATATTTTTGGCAAAAAAATCGCAATAAGCGTATTTTGATTGGTTTGCGCAAAAGTTATTGCGTTTACTAACTAAGGGAAAGATTTCTGTCATTTTTGGTGTTTTTTTTTTTAACGAGTAATGGCGGCGATCTGCAATTTTTTTTGCGGGACTGCGACATTGCGGGCGGACAGATCGGACCCCTGACTGACATTTTTGACACTTTTGGGGGTACCAGTGACATTACTACAGTAATCAGTGCTATAAATATGCACTGTTACTGTAAAAATGACACTGGCAGGGAAGGGGTTAATTTTATTGGAGAGGGAGGGGTTAATGTATGCCTGGTGCTTACTGACATGTGTGGGGGGAGGTGACTGAGTGACACAAGGACAGATCGCAGGTTCAGCTATGCTGAATCCTGCAATCTGACCCTGCCTGTCACTTAGGAGATCCGCCCGTTTTGTTTACACAAGCGGGCGGATTTCCACACTCGATTCCCTGACGATCGGGGAAGAGCAGCGGCGATCGCCGCCGCTCCTCCCCTGGCCCGACTCCCGCTGTGACTGAAAACAGCGGGAGCGAGCCTCTGGCGGCGCATGCGCGCCTCCCATAAGGGGAGGAGTCCAGCGACGTAGGTCTACGTCGCTGGATAATAACGAGCCACATTGCCGCAGTAGCAGCAATGTGAGCGGTCGTTATGTGGATAAGTACAGTACAATACATTTTTTATCATGCATCAACCAGTATCATCCAGGAAAAAAAGTTGTTTGGGGCTAATACATCCCTCAATCACATATTTCTAACCTACTAATTTAAATTAGTGTAAATGACTATGTGGCAACATAGACAGATGACGATTTGTTAACAAAAGAAAGTTGCTTAAAAAAGCATTCTCTGCAGATTACCAGCACATGTATATAGACATAAAGTTTCTAGCTGTTGGTCGGGAGAAGATTAATTTCGGTATGGAAAGGCATTGTATAAAGAGATTAGTTGGTGTCCAGGGAGGGACCAAAAATGCAGGACTTTGTTCAAGGCAGACCTCATTTTCCACTGCAAGCCACACATTCAGAGAAGGAAATTTTAACTTCCAAATGGGGCCTCCAAATAAAGGCCAACATATCTGTCTTTGCATTTGTGGATGAATTTGAATATTTTTCCTGGAGAACACACAAAGTCAGACCTGAAAAAACATCAGTGATCTTTATAAAGTAAATAGGCATTCTTAGCTAGTCTGTACTATGATGTTTCAATAACATTTTTGAGACAACAGTAGACCATGGCTTCCCCATCAAACGGCAGACTAGTAATGAGCCGCATGTTCTCTAGGGATGTACCTGCAGACCCGCCACACTACACAACTCCTGGGGGTAATGAGCCAGTGAATTCACCAATCTAGCTAATTACACAGGGCTCACAAAAGTGACCTTTATTTTCCTGGGAATATCTGAAGCTACGAAAAATTTCAGCATGTGATGCTTTCATGCATGGGGGGACATTTTTCTCTTATATCTGGGGTACAAACACATTGTCTTAGCTGCAGTGATCACAGCTCATCCTCAGGACAAATGCCAGAAAGCCTTTGACACTTAATTGGAGGAAAATAAGAAAGTCACAAAAGTTCTGTAGGTTCTCAAACATATATACTGTACATAATATTAATGGAAAAAATGGTAAACCCTGATATGAAAAAGTGACATTTTTCTACATTCAAGCAAGTTCCTTTTGAAACACAAATGTAAGTCTGTCACCAACGTGACAAAATTCACAGTAATGGTATCTTACATGTAAGCACACTGCAAAGAGCAAGAACATTCACCCATAAGTCCCAAATTGTATGATAATTCTGCATAAAATTGAAGACTTGTTGATGCTTGGAATTTGTCTATGAGTTTAATAAAGTTCTGCCAGCCCGGTGTTATTTTTTTTGCCAAGAACTACCAACACCACCTAAGCTAAATTTTAACCCTTGATCTCATCTTTAACTCTCAAAGGACAACAAAACATTTAGCTCTATCCATGGTGGCTCCCAACCATCCAGAAGAGTACAACTCCAGTCATGTAATTTAATGAAGTAAGCAGCGTGCGTATTTAGTAGGAGCTGGGTACAGCTGAGACTTTTCATTGGAAGGAACCACAGCATGCGGTGGGGAGCAGATATTTAACACACCTGGTCAATATACAAGTGTCAAATACCTACAGTGGGCCACTGGACAGGCTAGTATACATGCCCAGACTTTTTACAAGTGACCAGGTGGTTACTACAAGGTAATAATGGATTGTTTAGGGAATAGGGTGACATACGTACCTTATTCTTTGATCTGGCAGACTTCCTCCACTCTGTACCGGTTTCCAAAAGTAGCTCCTCTTCCATCTTGAATGATTGGGATTCCCTAACATTATCACAATGCAAGACCAACGGAAGGACCATCACTTTAAAAATGGGATTTTTGTACTTACCATAAAATCCATTTCTCTGAGTTCATCGACGGACACAGCACTCCATAAATCATAACTATTAGGCTATATTTCCTCCTCCAGGAGTAGGACTAGGCAGAACAAAAAACACCTGGCTATGCCCATGGGCTGTCCTCATCTGCTATATAGCCCCCTCTCTGCTCTAGGTAATCAGTTTAGTAGCAAGCAGTGTTAGAAGTAGCAGAACTCCATAGAGGGGTGGGTGCTGTGTCCGTCGATGAAGTCAGAGAAATGGATTTTACAGTAAGTACAAAACTCCCATTTTCTCTTTCGTTCATCGACAGAAACAGCGCACCAGCAGTGCCAAAAGAAAAATGAGGGGTGGGTAAAATAACCCAAGGCTAAACATAGGAGCCCTTAACTAGGACACAGAAGCCTTAACCAGGTCACAGGAGCTCCATCTGAAAAATAAAAGTTTAAAGAAAAACACCCCACAAGAGGGAACAGCCCCTCTTAAACAGCAGCCTGGAAGCATCTGCAGATGCCAAAGTATCAAATGTACCTTATAGAATTTTGTGAAGGTATTCATCGACGACCAAAGTGGCCGCCTTGGAAACTTGCGAGATTTGTGCCTGATGACGGAGGGCCCAAGAAGTACTCAGCGCCCGAGTAGAATGCGCTGTGACAGGGAAAGGTGGAACCTGACCTTTAATGGAATAGGCCTGAGTCACTGTCTGCCTGATCCATTTGGAGATGGTAGCCGAGGAAACGGCCAGCCCTTTCCTTGGTCCGTCCGTTACCGCAAAAAGTGAGTCTGACCTCCGAAAGGACTCAGTAGCTGCCAGATCCACCCGAATCACACGAACCACATCCAAGGTATGCAAAGCAAATTCCCTGGGATGAGCCAGCTTGGGACACAAGGAAGGCAACACAATGTCCTTATTCAAATGAAAGCCAGAAACAACTTTGGACAGGAATGATGGACAGGGACGAAGAACCTCTTTATCCCTATGGACCACCAGATAGGGACTCTGACAGGATAATGCCACCAATTCCGATACCCTGCAGGCCTAGGTAAAAGCAACCTTCTGGGATATGAATGTCACCCTCATAGATAACGTAGGCAAAGGAATCTCCAGGATACTCTCAAACTGAGGTTTCTAGAGAACTCAAAGTACTAAATTTAAATCCCATGGCGGCAAAGGAGACCTTACAGGCGAAGCCCATGTCAAACCCCCTGAATGAAGCTACGAACGAAAGAGTGCGTGGCTAGGGGTCGCTGAAAGAAGATTGCCAGGGCAGACACTTGGCCCTTGATGGTACTCAAGTCCAACTTCGGATCAACGCCCTGTTGAAGAAAGGTTAAGATCCGAGCCACAGAAAAGGATCGAGGATGAGGGTCAATCGACTCACACCAAGAAATTTACGCTTTCCAATGTACGCTTTCCAATGTACTGCCAGGATCTTTCCTGCACCCTCTGCAATGCTGCAAGGGGACCCCCGCCTAAGGTAGGCCACACATTAGGGGAGACTCCTCTGCACTGGTCTCTGTACTGGGACCCCCCCCCTGCACTATACCCGTACTGCAAAAAGTAGGGCATTCACCTAGGGGTCTCCTACACTGGGACCCCTCCAGACTACCAGGGTAGGATGTACACTATCCCAGGACCCTTACAGAGTGGGGATAGCAGGAGATACCCCAGAGGTCTCCATTGCATCCTCTGCCCTGGGACCCCCACCAGACTCCAGGTCCAGATGGGGGGGGAAGGGAGTGGGGGAAGCCCAGCTCCCTGAGGGATTTAAGGATGGGAGGAGGGAACCTGCAGGCAGGTCTAACCGTCCCTGGAGGTTACCCATGTACACCCAAAAACAAAACGCCAAAGGGGGAGAGGGGGGACTGTACTTACCCTTCCATGGTGCGGGTAATGTTCCAGACAGAATTCTCGCCACTGAAGTAGGGGAGCTGTCGTCCAAGGGACTGCTGCAACTCAGACCCACGCCCAGTCATATGCACCCTGCG
Organism: Pelophylax lessonae; assembly: GCF_965119305.1. Lineage (NCBI taxonomy): Eukaryota > Metazoa > Chordata > Amphibia > Anura > Ranidae > Pelophylax > Pelophylax lessonae. Next base: position 187,256,721 of record NC_138777.1, on the reverse strand, counting down.
AGAGGTTTAACTTGCGGCCGACCTAACACATAGCTGCAGTCTGCACACGCTCCCTGGCTGGGCTGGGGGGACCACTGGATCTAGGTTACCCAGCCCGTCGCCCAGCCCAGCAGTTGATTGCAGATCTCCCAAGAGAAAAAAAAAAGATGTAAGGAAGGAGAAAAATTGCTAGGACCAGAGATCCCAGCCAGGAGCCTAGGTCCTTACTCCTGACTAGACAGACTAAAACTGAATACCTAGAGCAGAGGGGGGGTTATATAGCAGCTGAGGACCGCCCTGTCAGGAACGTACTACTTTGTGCAGGCGCAGACTCACTTGTAACCTTTCTGCCATGAATTGGTGTGTGCCAGTGCGCGTGCACGTATGCAGAAGCGCCTTCACCTAAGCGCTTTCACGTTCACTAACCATTGGCGGCCTATTTAAGTGCAGCAACTACACTAGGCCTTCGCTGTTTGATCTTCATCTGTTCCTGTCTCTCCTGTATCCGCATCTGTTGTCTCCTGATCAGCTGACCCGGCTTACCCTTGACCTTGCTTGCCTGCTGCCTGCCCTGATCTCGGCTCGTCTTGACTACGGTCTATCAGGTGAGAGTTCCCTCTACACATCAGGCTCTGCTACGTCGATCCTGACAGGCCCATAGGCATAACCAGGTGTTTTTTGTTCTGCCTAGTCCTAATGTTGGAGAAGGCAATATAAACCAGTAGTTATGATTTATGTTGGTGAACGAAAGAGAAATAATTTTTGGTGATACTGCCATGAGGGACCATCATGGTATAATCACCAAGTGTTTAATGGAAGCTGCATTTTCAAAAAGATTGTAAGCAACTTTTGGCATTAATATGTTAAAGCTTAGATAAGAATTTAGTAACTGGGTTTACATATACTTTAAAGAGGTTGTAAACCTCAGACATGAAATATAAACAAAGCATATTCCTCTATAGTGTGTGCCTGTCTCAATTCAGAGCACTAGGTGTCATTTCTGTCTGCCGCTTCATTCCTCTGCTCTCTGTCTGAGTCATTTCTGATAAGCTTTCTTGACACCAAGAGAAAAATGGTGACAGGGGAAGGCACAGCCTGTGATTGACAGCTAAAGCTCTGTTCCTGTGAGCTGTGTGAGGGGGATGTATCCCCTTCCTACAACCAGCTCTCAGAGCTCTTGTACAGTATGTACCTGCAGCTCCCCATCCCATGCTTTTCAGAGCTAAGAAATCCTTTGTAATTTCTGCATGGGCCAGTGACATCACTGGTTGCAACTAAAGTAAATATCTCCTAAACGGAGCACCTATAGATAAGTCTTATTATAGGCTTACCTATAAGTAAAAATAATACATGGGAGTTCACTCCCACTTTAAAAGAGAAGTGTGGGTTTGGGTTTGTTTTTTTTTTCAAATTCATACTTGACTAACTGGATGCAGCATCAATCCCATACTGCATCTGTCCCCCGCTGGCTCGAACACTGAGAACCAAGCTATCAACCATCACTGATCGCTCAATTCTAAGAGCTCCCTGAGCAGAGATATGGTCACTGTCAGTCAGAAGCTCTCTGCTCTGCCCCCCCCCCTCTTGCTCACTAGAGCGCTGGGCTGTGGAGGTGGCAGGAGTGGCTTGCTCAGGCTCTCTGTGGCTCTCAGTGGTCCAGGCATGTGGGCGGATTCCAATCATATGGTCACAAACCTTACCGAGCCTGGACCGGCTCAGTAACATCAGCCGACAGTAGGCTTCGGCCTGCTGCCTGCTAAAAACAGGTCACAGGAGTGCAGAACAAACTGCACTCCTGTGATTAACAGGAGAAGTACAGCCAAACGAGCTTTGACTGTACTTCTCCTTTAAGTAAAAGTGCTCTTCAGTAAGTACAGCATAGCGGTCATTCCTATAAGAATTAGTGTCTGAGCTTAGGTTGGGAGAATCACTAAATACTAAAATAGCTAACAATTTGAATACACACAAAATAAGTTGAACATTTGCCAATTGCTGTTTTTTTTAAATACCCAAATTAGGTATTGAAAAAAAGTCGTATCGAGTTTGCTAACTTTCACTAAGATAGTTTTGATAGGACTTCTGTTCTGTATTTTTTATTTAACTTTTTTATTATTCAAATATAAAGACCTCTTAACAATTCTCCCATTAAGACTTACTTACCGTAATGATAACACCACCACAGACTCCAGGCTCTCGCAGCACTGAAAGAGTTATGGGGTCAGCTATACATTGAAAGTGGGTGGATAGAAGTAGTATTAATTTTCATGGGTTTTCACACACGAGCAACGAGCAGAAAACATTATGAAAATGTCCAAGAGAACTGATAATTGAGTTGATTAGTATGACCTTGGTTATGAAGGTAATAGAAGAGTGAATGATACTTAGACTGAATTATAGCCCTGCTGTCCTGTGTGGAGGGGTAGTGAGGTATGTAATTTGTTCAGTAGCCTATTCTTTATTTGACAGGATAGTAACTCCTGGACCGAGAAAGCTAGACTATACAATTCTCAGCATTCTATATCCTTCTTCTTAAGCAAAAGGATAACCTATATTGGCTTATTTAAAATAAAAATAATATGCTCACAAAATACAGTATAAATTAACACACAAAAACATAGATGGTTAACTAAAATGTCTATGAAGTTCAGCCTATTCTAATTTTAATGCTATTCTTATAGTGCAGGATATAAGTTGCAGGGGGTCGCTGTGCAATTAAATAAGTTTGATCCCTGTTTCATGCCAACATTCCTGGTTTCATAAAGATTTGATGTTGAATAATAAATAGCATTAAATTTGAGCCAAATTTCACAGATTGAGATCATCAAGTCTTTATTTAAATTTCAGTGTTAGTTCAGTGATTTAGATTTCCAAAAGCCTTTTGGGAGAAGGGTCCAAAGACTGCTTTAATGGCAGTATCTCCTTTATATCTGCTTCTTCCTGGGCACCTTTAGCTAGAGTGCCAGTGCCACCAGGTCTGACCTTTGCATCTTAGCATCGCTAATAGAATTCTTAAAGGAAGTGACTCAAGCTGATTTCTGGCCCCAATCATCTTATAAAGGCAGGGCTTATATTAATTTAGCATTAATTAATTTAGCATTATTTGTTGCTCCGTAATACATTTTGGAGCCTGGTTTGGATTCCTATTATCGTAAATTAGACAACTGGTTCAGAAATTGACAATTTTTTTTAAACATTTGGTCAAACCACAACTGTTCAATTTGTTTAGAAATTTGCTTATATGTAATTTCACCTATTCGCTCACCCTTTTGCTATGGTGCTGCTTGGTCAAAGTCCATCTGCATCAAAAATTCAAAAAACACACAAGAAAATCCTGGCGCTGAAAACTGGATGATCAGAAAGCCCAAAAACCTGTGGTGTCAAGCTGTAATGGGATGGATGGCCATGTGTAAGGTGGCAGTTAGTCCATGTCAGGGGTGCAGCTGTCCCATGCTCAGATCTAGCTGAGAAAGGTACAGAATCACAACAAATGGATGGGAATATAAGCGCTCCCCAAAACAAATACAAATAGGCACAGGAGTCCCCTATGGAGTGTCACAATGATGAATGGTCACAATGATGAAATGATAAAATGTCTTGTTTAATATAATATAAAACTGGCATGGATGCTGGTAAGGTTAGGCAGTACCTGTGGTGTCAGGGAGGCAGATGGAAACAACTCTCAACTTTCACAGATGGCGGAAAAGCCCAGAGAGCAACCACACATGGGGAGTGGAGGAGAGGGAGATCGGTGACCTGAGGATGGAGGATGAGCAGAACTGCAACAAGCCGGCGTCTCCTAGCCTCCGCTGTCTTGAGCGGCGCCGGCAGATGACGTCATCGGCAGGTGACCGTTAACTCACAGGAGTCCATTCCAGGCTGCAAGATAGATAGTAGAGGCAGCCCCACAGTACTAGATGTGTCCTGCACTGACAGCAGACATATCCAGAAAGTAAGGGGATGATGGTGGGATGAAGATTAAAAGCCACAGAGATTATATGTTTCGGGACAAGCCCTTCGTCAGATCTGTTTCCATCTGCCTCCCCGACTTCCACCACAGGTACTGCCTAACCTTTGGACATGTCCTGCTTACCAGCATCCATGCCAGTTTTATATTATATTTATCATTTCATCATTGTGACACTCCATAAGTGACTCCTGTGCCCATTTGTATTTGTTTTGGGGAGCGCTTATATTCCCATCCATTTGTTGTGTATCAAAAAGTCAAAACAGCTGAAACATTTGGCTCTGGTTTCTGTCAAACCCAATTACTCCAGTGTCACCAGTGACAACACCAACTTGCACTTGTTTCTTGAGATGTTTCCAGTATGGATAGAAAAAATCCAAAGGCACCATTTTTAGACAATTAAAGAGTGGATGGCTTGAGAGCAGACACGGTTGTCAGCTGTACCTGATGTTCATAAGCAGAAGATTGCTCTAATGGACACATTTAATTTAACTGTCCCTTCTAAACTCCTAGTATGACTAAAATGGCAACAAGTAGAGATATGTGGCTGCACATACTGTTACATGCTTAGCTTAGCACCATGGGATAGTTCCTGGTGGAACAAAAAAGAAGGCTAGGGAAAGAGCAGGATCAAGCTTGACTAATGGAAACAATGTTGGTATTTGCATTACAGAGTGGCCCAGGTTTCCGCACTTTCTCTGCACTTCTTTTTTATGTGCAATTTAGAATGTTTAGTCAAGTAAAAGTAAAATTTTTTAAAAACACTTTGCCCATTCAGGACAATGTGACAAAGCATCTTTAAAACTTTCCCCAACCAACTTATACTCACCTCTGCAGCGCTCTTCCACTGCTTTTTTCTCTGTTGCAACAGCCACCAAATAACCCATGTAAGCTCAGTGTCAGAGCTTACACAAGGCTGAGTATAATAATAAAAAATTCATTAGTGCTTCTATCCCTGGGGATGACATTTCTCCTCATGTCATGTTATAGTGTTTATGTCTGAAAATTGGCTGCTAGCCCCGAGCACTGCGTCATGGAAGGAGGCCAAATGCTCCCTCATACACAGTCGCACCAGGTATTTTGCAGCAGCTGCAATGGAGGAGACAGTTTTGGGGGGGGGGGGGCTTTAAAGGTGAGCATAAATGGGTCAGGGGGTGGGCTTTAAATAATTTCTTCAATTGCCACAAGGAGAATAAATGGTTTCCACAAGTGGCTAAGGCAGACTTTGCAGATGTTTATGTACCCATATATCTGTCCACTCTGGGTCAAACCTTGATTCATGAGTCTGCTGGTGAGTACTATTTTACAAAATCCAAAAGCTAAAGCTAACATAGTCCAAAAAAGGTTTTAGGAGCATGTAAATTTGAAGTGTAGAGCACAGCTTTAGTTAAAATGGGATTGAATTAACTAGTATTTATTTTGGTTACCTTAAAACTCAAATTGAGGGATTCTACTGTATTTCCAAGTGGAAGAAACTCCAAAGATGGTGTGCTAAGCTCTTGGAGTCAGTCGCTTCAAGGGGGGATAGAGTCATGGTTCTTGGACTGGCCAAAGCACAGTGTCCAGTTCAGTAATGGATGTATTATGGGGATTCGAAGATTTCACACAGGTAAGTATCAGATTGGTCTTAGTTTTCTGGTATAAACGGCATGTGCAATGTCTTTTAATATGGTGCAACAAATCATGTTTTTTATATACTCTACTATTGCACATCAACTGCAGCACATACTAAGAATTCATCAATGAAGAATTATTCCAAGGCATTCTGTCCTGCATGACCGAGGAGCATGGTTAACCTCATTAAATGGGTCACTCAGTGACTAATATGGTCAATAAATGTACCACCGTTATGTCTTCCCTTCAGCTGTCCAGGATTTTGTTTCCAGCCCACATACTGCATTTTCTATACAATTACTAGCTAGCTTTACTGTCTATAAAACTGTCAGTTTCCAATTTCCATCAAAGAATCCTCAATCTGCACAAGCCGCCAAATCCAGAGATTCCATGTAAAAGGTATGCGACGAAGGGATTAAAGGCTTGCATGGCAGAGGATTACATGTGTCAAATATTTTATTCTCAAAAATCGAACAACCTGCTAGAAGATACAGCAAATAAAAGTCTGTCACTGTCAATATGCCATTGTAAGGCTGTCTATATTTTTCTGTATTTTAGTTATGGCACTTCTACATTGGCAATCTCTGAACCTTGAGTTAAATACCAAGCCCAAAAAATATCACGGGCCGGCCTAAAATATGACAGTAGCTTTTTGCTGTTTTTTTTTAAAGCACAATTTTGGGTTACCCCCCCCCCCCCCCTGCCCCCATTCTCCCCCTTAAAGCCCCCTCTCCACCAGATGTGTTTTATGCTTTTCTTATACTTACCTTTTCCACGTGCCTTTAGGCTGGTGACTTGATGCGCACCATTCTCTTCCTTTTACAAAGTTCTTGCAGTGCAGAAAGCAACACTGATGTAATGATGTCTGCATCATTGTATGTAAACCCAGAAGACCTTTTCTGGGAAGCCCTAATCAGCTCAATCCTTGTTGGATTGGAAATTGGTCAGATGTTCACTCTTTCCTTCAACCCTGTAAATAGGCAATGGCCCTTTGACTATACATATACATAAACTTGGTTCTGGAAAAGTACCAGCAGTTGGGTTCACTAATGATTAAAAGGAGGATCATGCCTCCTAATTACCACAAAGATCAACCAATCTGTGGCCAAATATTGAAATTATAGCTGTTCTCACATAAAAGATTAATTTGTCTAAAGGCAAAAATGTGCATTTATCAATAAATATGTATGGGTATTTCCTACTGACCCCAGTATTTTAGAAAAGTCTTATCTCACAAGATTTGGGATCCTGAGTTTACTAAAGTTTTTCCTGGAGGGCCCATGCCATAGCTTTAATGTGGGCAAAAACTGGCTGTAAGGTAAATATCATTTTTCTTTCCTAATGCTTGATATGATTAACTCTGTGTTACTACATTTGGTAGAGATCTAAAAGATAAGTGAATTTTCCTGCCAGGTCCACTTTAACATTTATGCAACCTTTCACGTAATTTACGGCTCTACATAAATTGACTTTTTAGACTTAAAGCGGAAGTAAACCCTCCTATCATTTTCAGCCCAGAAAGTTGCCATCTTGGCCTCTGTTCAATTGCCATGATGCTGCACATGTGATCAGTTATGACACCGGCCATTGGATGGTTTGACAGTTTGGTTGAGAGCACAATCAAATGTGACAGTTTCTTTCCCAACATGTCCTAATACTAAAATTTTAGTTATGAATTGATACAGTTAAGAAAGTATCAACCAGTAATATCTGTTATCTTTCCAGAATTTCACTGCCATGATCTCCCTACTATAGATTTTGGCTCTGACCAGAAATTTCCACAGAAACTCCTTCCTTTTTTTCCCAGCAAAGGCAGTGCAATCTTAGTATTGTTATATCCAAGACTAAAGCCCCGTACACACGCAGAGATTGTTGGCCGTAAATTGGTGGCCAACGTCCAATCTGCCGATTGTAGGCTTATTAGTATGATGCTTCCGACAACCAACTGCGAATTTTCGACCGAAAAATGTCTGGTGTGCATACTATAAAAATTTTGTTGACCAACAACAGAACGGCCGATTGTTCCTCAGTCAGTACAGATTTCAGCAGACAAAAATCAGATGAGCAAGACTGGGCATGCTCAGAGAAGAAAAAACACACGAAAAGTCAACCATCACATGACATCACTTCTGAAGTTGGTTTTTGTTGGCCAACAAAAGTCCAGTGCAAGTCTAGAGCACATTTCAACCAACAAACAACACTGGACAAAAGATGGCCGATCTGCTGGCCAACAATCTGTGCGTGTGTACGGGGCTTAAGTGTTGTCTGTAATGACTACAACAGTTTGATAGAGCTGCAGAAAATTCTCTACCAGAGTTCTTAACACAAATCTAAGTGTGTTATAATTTATAAATTTTAGTTTGTGGTGGGCAGTCCCTTTAAGTTTTAGACTTTTTTTTTATAACATTACAGGGCAGGATGTCAGATGTGTGATGGAAAATATTTATCCCCCAACCATCAGATTAAATATATATCCAGTTCCAATCAACTTTATAAAAATTTAAATAGTTATGCATTGAAAGTTTTACAAGGTTTCAACTCATAAGCCCAGCATCCTTTAGTTATCGTTTTTATTAAGTATTTTAGACAGTTTAGCTCCAAAATAGTTTCTCAGCCTTGTCCAAAATGAATAATATGACATCAAAAATAAAATGTCAGCAAAGTGATTGCTTGTGAGTTAACAAAACCTAATCATTCAGTCAATTATTGGTGTCTGCCCTGCTGCAAGGAGTTGATTTTGCTTGTTAGAGAATTTGTGTATGGCTACAGGGGATTGTTTGCTGGCTGTGATATCTACACAACCTCCCATGGCGCTGCAGTGACACTTATCATCCAAGTCACTGGTCCTAATTGATAGCCTTTGGTCATCCTTTATCTGTTATGCTGAGCCCACTGTGATACATTGTATTAACAACATATTTCCATCTGACTCAGCAAGAGTGAGCTTTGCGATAGTAGATAGCTGCAACACCATGTAACACGCCTTGGTCATGGCTGTAGGGTCATGTGAAAGATATGGTCTTTCATGTAGACAAGTTGAGATGGACAAGGGATTATAACCCTATAGCTATCAACTAATCTTTTCTCTGCTCCGCCACAATGAGATGTTTAATATTAAAGGGCAGCATTTCTGTTCATCATTTTGCAGCATTGACCCATAACATATACTTAAATTGGTTATTATGGAGCCAGGTAGATTGCTTAAAGGGACACTATGAAAGATTGTGGCCAATTTTAATCAATTTGATTTACAGGTTTATAGACTGTTTTTTCAATTTTTTAAAAAAAATTCATTTATGTATTTTACAAAACATTTTGGGCTCTTTGGCATACCAATCTTTTTTTTTTCTTAGAATGCCCAGTATGTACAAATAAAAAGTGCATTGAAGTACTGTGTTTTTGGAGCATACTAGGTATTTTAATAAAAAAAAAAAAAGCTCAGCACGACATGCTTACTTTTGGACTTGTCTTGCTATGTCTAACTGACAAGCCTTACATGGCCCTTACATATTCAAATGTCTATGTATTGTTATCTGTACAGTAAGAGCCCAAATTACATAGGCTATTCAGAATAGTAACATAGCTGTAAATGACTCAGAGGTAGTGGAGAAGAGCATGTGGGTAGGGTGCAGCGTGGTGCCGGCGGTAAAGAAAACATTTAGAGGCCAAGGTGAATAGGAATGGTATATTAAGACATTCCCAACAATGTCCAATCAGGCCCAGTGGGTAGGTACAGCCAACTGGAGTCACTTATAAAACAGCAGCAGAGGAACATACTCTTGAAAAGATGCTTCTGCAGCGAGGAGCAGGAATGCAGCCTAGCCAGTGCAGACCCAAATGGGAGGCTCCCTAAGTGGAGATAGCATAGTCCTTGCACTTTCCCTACGCCTCAGGAACCTTTTCCTGCTGCTATGCACTGTCCCTGGCAGTTGAAGAATCTGTCCCTACGCTAGCCACTCGCACAAAGTATGCCAAACTCCGGGAGCTGAAGTCTAAATAGACTCTGTCCTCCACAAGATGGCCACAGAGGTCACAATCAGACAGCTATCTCCCCGGTGATCTCAGGAAGTCATACAGGAACCAAGTTCGTCAACAAATGTGTGACCCTTTATTAATGGCAGGGATGACATTTGAGGTATCTTACATCTAGAAGCTTGACCACCACTACACTAACTAGTAAACATGCTCAGCCATGTGTCTCAGGAAATTAAACTCTGGTCTAACTGGCCAATAAAATAATACTACACTGTAAATTAAAACTGAGTGGTATTTAGTTTGCTAAAGCACTGTGTAGCATCAATAAATTCTTGTTAAAAAAAAAAAAAAAAAAATGTCTTCTTTTTTTTCCTTCCTTTGGATTATATCAGTGCTGCCATTCACATGTGGCCTCATTGCAGCCACTTCCCATCTACAGTACATACACTTCAGCAATAGCTGCATGGCATTTTTCCAAGTTGAACTGCCCATAGTGATAATGGTGCACCATGTCTGTGCAATCTATGTCAGTACAGTCATTTGTAGACTCCATTGGGACAGCACATGACAGGGTGACAATGCAAGAGCATAATTGGCAGTCAGGGAAAGGTCAATGTCATCCTAGAACAGGAAGTGGTTGAACAGTAAATGGCAAATTCATGGCAAATTCACAAGGTTTTTTTTTTTTTTTTTTTTTTTTTTGTTTATGTGCAGTTCTCACATTTGAAACAACTTTTAAGTTTACATTAACTTGAGATTTTAGTAAGTGGGTATACAAGTATTTAAAGCAGACCTTTCCACATTTTACTAAATTTAAAATGATGGATGGTGATGTAAAATGATCAAACATTGATAAAAAAAAAAAAAAAATCAGTTTCTGATGTAGTAATGCAGCCCCAGGCATACAGATGCCCCCTGTAAAGACAAGTCACTATAGCACCTTTAACCACTTAAGCCCCGGAGGATTTTCCTGCTAAACGACCAGGGGGTATTTTGCGATTCGGCACTGCGTGACTTTAACAGACAATTGCGCGGTCGTGCGACGCTGTATCTAAACGAATTTGGCGTCCTTTTTTTCCCACAAACAGAGCTTTCTTTTGGTGGTATTTGATCACCCGTGCGATTTTTACTTTTTGCGCTATAAACAAAAAAAGAGCGTACATTTTGCAAAAATAACAATATTTTTCACATTTATTTATATGAAATTCCCCAAAAAAAAAATGTAAAAATCTAAATTTTTTTAAAATTTTTGGCCAATTTGTTTTATGCTACCTATGTTTGGTAAAAAAAATCGCAAAAAGCGTATTTTGATTGGTTTGCGCAAAAGTTATCGCGTTTACTAACAAAGGGAAAGATTTTTGTCATTTTTGGTGTTTTTTTTTTTAACGTGTAATGGCGGCGATCTGCGATTTTTTTTGCGGTACTGCGACATTGGGGCGGACAGATCGGACCCTTGACTGACATTTTTGACACTTTTGGGGTTACCAGTGACATTTCTACAGTAATCAGTGCTATATATATGCACTGTTACTGTAAAAATACACTGGTAGTGAAGGGGTTAACTTTATTTGGGAGGGAGGGGCTGTGTGTGTCCCTAGGGGCGTGCTTTCTACTGTGATTGGCTGTGGCTTGAGCTGTAAGGACACTGATCAACGGATCTACATAGTAGATCCATGTGATCAGTGTTTTTACAGCGAGGAGAATGACAGGTGGCTTGTTTACACAAGCTGCCTGACATTCTCCCTCTCCCCCGCCGATCGCCGAGTGACCGGCGGACATCGGGTCCGCTGGTCACACGCGCGGGGGGGTCCGTGACCGCGCGAGAGCGCGCCTCCGCGGGCGCGCGCTCGCTCCTCAGAGCCTCACAGGCGAGCGACGTAGACCTACGTCACTCTGCCTGTGAGGGGCTGACTGCCGCAGTAAATATACTGTGAGCAGTCGGCAAGCGGTTAAAGGTAGCTTCTCAAAGTGCTTCACAAAGAAAACACAAGAAATACACAGGATACAACTGTATTATAGTCCCTCCATTTCTTAGTAAGTGGACACCACACGTTGTTCCTTGGGTCCTTACTTTGAAGTGTCTCATTCTCCTGTTCAGCTCCGTTGTATAATTCTGTGGTATAATTCTCACCTATGTCCAATGAAGGCAGTCTCACCGGAGACTTGAGTGTAGGTGGCACCGTTCTGGCATTTTCATTTTTCATTTTTAGGTTTGGAAAGATAATTTGTATGTCTAGAAGGGTCAAATGGCTAATGGACTGCTGGATAAAACTATTTCTTCCATGCCATCGAGAAAAATCTTAGCAACCCTAGACAACTCTTGTGCATCATTGACAGATTATTAAAACCTCGCAGTCCCTCCACATTACCAGCCTTAATACAGCTCTATAACACATTCTTAGATTTTTTTACTCCTCAAACATTGACAAAAGAAAGGCATCACATTTTCACCACAGCACACGTTTCTTCCACATTACTTCCTGATCCACCCAGTTCACCTTGCTCTTCTCTCTCACACTTCTCTCTACTTGACTCTGCATCTCTGATTAAATTGTTCTCCAATATGAAATCCTCCACCACTTGATCCTATTCCCACCCATTTATTTAAATGCTGCTTTAGTTCTCTATTCCCCATTATTCTCAATATCATAATTGACTCCCTTAGCATCGTTTTTTTATCAACAATCCTCAAAACTGCCGCTATCACCCCATACCAAAAAAAACAGCATGGCTTTGGACAGTTCAACAACTTACGCCCAATATCTAATTTATTCTTCCTTGCCAAGATCCTTGAGCATGTTGTGATGTCTCAGTTACATAACCACTTGACCCTAAATAACCTTTTTGAACCCCTCCAATCTGGTTTTCGGCAACTGCACAGCACTGCACAGCACTGCCTTGGTCAAAGTCACTAACGACCTTCTACTAGCATCTGATCTGGCTCACTAAATATTTTTATTCTATTGGATCTTAGTTCTGCCTTTGATACTGTAGACTACAATCTTTTACTCTCTCGCCTTTAAAGGCAAGACAAAGCCAAGGCAACAATAGAATGGCTCAAGAAGAAGCACATTAGGGTCATGGAGTGGCCTAGTCAGTCTCCAAACCTTAATCCTTTAGAAATTTTGTGAAGGGAGCTGAAACTTCGAGATGCCAAGAAACCATAAGGATTTAGAGAAGATCTGTAAAGAAGAGTGGACCAAAATCCCTCTTGAGATGTGTGCAAACCTGATCACTAACTACAAGAAACGTCTCACCTCTGTGATTGCCAACAAGGGTTTCTTCACAAAGTACTAAGTCATGTTTTGCTTGGTGATCAAATACGTATTTTACTCACTGAACTGCAACTTAATTTGTAGCATTTGTTTTATATGTTTTTTTTTCTGGACTTTTGGTTGATATTCTGTCTCTATCATTTAAAATACACCTATGATAAAAATTATGGACCTACGTTGGTTGTGCGCGGGCAGCTAGGGGGCGAGCGCGTACACCCGCGATCGCCTCCCCCTCCCCGCTGAGAGAGAAGAACGGTCAGCTGTTGTAAACACAGCTGACCGTTCTTCTTCCTGGAATGATCATAGATCCTTCTATATAGAATCACATGTCTCTATGGTCATTTCAGAAGCCACGCCCCCACAGCAGTTAGAATCACTCCCCTAGGCTCACATTTAACCCCTTGATCACCCACATGGTTAACCCCTTCCCTGCCAGTTTCATTATTATAGTAACAGTGCATATTTTTAGCACTGATTACTGTAGTAATGTCACTGGTCCTCCCTAAAGTGGCAAAAATGTCAGTTAGGGGTCCGATCTGTCCGCCGCAATGTTGCAGTCCCACAAAAAATCACAGATCGCCGCTATTACTAGTAAAAAAATCAATAAAGATGACACAAATATTTCCCGTAGTTAGTAGACGCAATAACGTTTGTGCAAACCAATCAAAATATGCTTATTGTGATTTTTTTTTTTACCAAAAATATGTAGCAGACAACAAATTGGCTTAAAATGTTAAAACATTTTGATTTTTACATTTTTTTTTTTTTTGAGAATGTCATATAGCAGAATGTGAAAAGTGTCAAAAATGTCAGTTAGGTGTCCGATCTGTCTGCCGCAATGGTGTAGTCCCACTACAGTAAACAATAAATAAATAAATAAAAATGACATAAATCTTTCCCCTAGTTTGTAGACGAGATAACTTTTGCGCAAATCAATCAATATATGCTTATTGGGATTTTTTTTACCAAAAAAAGTAGCAGAATACAAATTGGCCTAAAATTATGAAAAAATTAGATTTAAATGTTTCTTTTATTTGGAATGTTATATAGCAGAAAGTAAAAAATATTGTTTTTTTTGTTTATAGCGCAAAAAATAAAAATTGCACAGGTGATCAAATACCACCAAATGAACGCTCTATTTGGGGGAAAAAAATACATTAATTTTATTTGAGTACAGCTTCGCACGACCGCGCAATTGTCCGTTAAAGTAACGCAGTGCCGAATCGCAAAATAGGGCCTGGTCAGGAAGGGAGCAAATCCTTCCGCTCTTAACCGGTTGCTGACCGTCGCAAGTACATATACTGCGGCGGTCAGCCCCGGCCAGGCAAAGTGACGTATCGGTACGTCACTAGCCTGGGAGCCAATAGCGGGTGGGCGCGCGCCCCCGGATCTGCAATGACGCAGTCCCTCAAAAAAAATCGCAGATTGCCGCCATTACAAAAAAAAACAACGAAAATGACAAAAATCTTTACCTAAGTTAGTAAACGCAATAACTTTTGCGCAAACCAATCAAAATACGCTTATTGTGATTTTTTTTTACCAAATATAGGTAGCAGAAAACAAATTGGCCAAAAATTAAAAAAAATTAGATTTTTACATTTTTTTGGGGAATTTCAGATAAAAAAATGTGAAAAATATTGTTATTTTTGCAAAATTGTCGCTCTTTTTTTGATTATAGTGCATGATCAAAAAATCGCACAGGTGATCAAATACCAACAAAAGAAAGCTCTGTTTGTGGGAAAAAAAGGACATCAAATTCGTTTAGGTACAGCGTTGCACGACCGCGCAATTGTCCGTTAAAGTAACGCAGTGCCGAATCGCAAAATAGGGCCTGGTCAGGAAGGGAGCAAATCCTTCCGCTCTTAACCGGTTGCTGACCGTCGCAAGTACATATACTGCGGCGGTCAGCCCCGGCCAGGCAAAGTGACGTATCGGTACGTCACTAGCCTGGGAGCCAATAGCGGGTGGGCGAGCGCCGCCGGATCTGTCCGCCGCAATGACGCTGTCCCGCAAAAAAATCGCAGATCGCCGCCATTATTTGTTAAAAAAAAAAACAACAACAAAAATCTTTCCCTTAGTTAGTAAACGCAATTACTTTTGCGCAAACCAATCAAAATACGCTTATTGTGATTTTTTTTTTACGAAACATAGGTAGCAGAAAACAAATTGGCCAAAAATTTAAAAAAATTTTGATTTTTACATTTTTTTGGGGGAATTTCATATAAAAAAATGTGAAAAATATTGTTATTTTTGCAAAATTGTCGCTCTTTTTTTGATTATAGCGCATGATCAAAAAATCACACAGGTGATCAAATACCACCAAAAGAAAGCTCTGTTTGTGGGAAAAAAAGGACATCAAATTCGTTTAGGTACAGCGTCGCACGACCGCGCAATTGTCCGCTAAAGTCACGCAGTGCCGAATCGCAAAATATGGCCTGGTCAGGAAGGGGGTAAAATCTTCCGGCCTTAAAGCGGTTAAAAATACATTGAGAATTTTTTTGTCAAAGACATGTAGCTAAATACATTTTGGCCTAAATATATGACAACAATTGAATATATTGGATATTTTTTAACTGTCAAAGTAGAAAAATATTGTTATTATTTCAAAATTGTCGCTTTTTTTATTAATATCGCAAAAAATGAAAAGCGCAGAGGTGATCAAATACCACCAAAAGAAAGCTCTGTTTGTGGGAAAAAAAGGACGTAAATTTCTTTTGGGTACGGTGTTGTATGACCGCGCAATTGTCAGTTAAAGTCGCACAGGGCCGAATCGCAAAAAGTGGCCTGGACGTAAGACCGTAAAATCCTCCGGTGGTAAAGTGGTTAAAGAAATAAAATACATATCATTTCTAATATTTTTTTTCTTCTCACTAATGTATACAGTATCCAACCCTATGAATAGATGCATTGTTTCACTTCTTTTTTATTACATAAAAAAAAAAAAAACACCTCAGAAAAAAAAAAGTATCTATTTTATTTGAATTACATTCTAAAACAAGCTACTTCCCTCAGCTAATATTCCCAGTATTCCTGTGTGTCTCACAATGCTGGCTGACCCTATTGCAAGCAGTCTTTGACCACCAAATGTGAGCGGAATAAATTATCTCTGACACTCCAATATTTAATTATGCAGCTGTCAGAGCGGCCCTTTCGAAAATTCATTTTAATAAAGTGGGAACTTTTTCCCTCTCAAGGTTAGAGTCAGGGGAGTCACTTTCAGTGTCAGCCTGAGGTCTCAAGCGGGAGATCCTGTGTATTCATCCTCTGGAATCCTGTCACTAGCCCTGATAGAAGGGCCAGATAACAACGTCTCTGCTTGCTGACCTCCCCCTCTCTTTGCCTGACTGAACATCCGTCATTTAAACCCACCATAATGAGGACCTCAAAGTCAGGCAGGCAGCTGCAAGGGCAGCCCGTCAGAAAAAAAAATAAATAAAAAAAGATGGCTACTCGTTTTCAGAGCGCACTTTGGCTTCCCAAGCAGCAATCTCGAGGCAATCATGTTTGCTTCAACGTATTAACCTATTTCCGCAGGACTGGTGATTTCAGGAGGCCACAGGGGGTTAATGGGCAGCTCAAACGCACATCACGCTAAATAAAGTGTTAGTTAAAAATCCAGTGAACGGAAAACATTCATGATTGCTGGAAAGGTAATAACTTGTATAGATTATTAGATATAACTGATGACAAAATCATTATTTGAAAAATATTTATCTCAAATCGTATTAGGGCTGCCTCACTTAAGAAGATAAGAGGAGGAACTGACAGAGGTTACAACGCCTGGATGTACGGAAGTAATATTAAATCGGTAAGGAGTCTAATCTGAACACGAAGGATCTTGCAGAAAAAGAAGGCCTAGACCAGGGATCTCCAAACTACGGCCCTCCAGCTGTTGCGGAACTACACGTCCCATTAGACATTGTTAAACACTGACATTCACAGACTCCCCCCCACTACCCCAATCACTTCACTGCTCTCTGTATTACAACCATTCATGGTCGCACACTTCCAGACAACCTGCACTAAATAAATAAGATCAGGGTATTTAAAGTGGACTACATGTCCCACATGTCCCATTGGACATTGTAAAACTGACATTCACAGACATGACTAGGCATGATGGGAATTGTAGCTCCTGAACAACTGGAGGGCCATAGTTTGGAGGCCCTTGGCCTAGAGGCTGGACTAGATCTAAATTACATAGGCATCCACCCCCCCCCCCCCACCCACCTCAATCACTTCACTGCTCTCTGTATTACTACAACCATTCATGGTCTTACACTTCCAGACAACCTGCACTAAATAAATAAGATCAGGCTATTTAAAGTGGAACTTTAGCCATACCAACTTGATAAAAAAATAATGTTCTTTGGCTAAGAACATACATTGCACATTAATAACTATTCTACCAAAATCAATGTGTACTGTATATTGCCTCCAACATTTTTCCTGTCTCTTCTTGCTAGAGGCTGCCATTTTGCTGTAGCTCAGAACCCCTGAGCAGCAGTAAATCATAAAGCAGAACTAAATTCATCAATTTAACGGCTTTAAAAAACAGTTACATTCCTGGAATGCAGGGATTGGCTAATGGTCATCAAATGGCTGGTGTCATAACTGTTCACATGTGCAGCTCCATGGCAGTTGCACATTAAACAGAAGCAGCTTCCTTGGCTGTAAAGGATAGGAGGGCTTAAAGTGGTTGAAAAGCCTAAACATTTTTTTTTACCTTAAAGTGGAGCTCCACCCAAAAGAAGAAGCTCTACTTATCTGCCTCCTCCCCCCCTCCGATGCAACATTTGGCACCTTTCTAAGGGGAGCAGGCAGGGGAGGACGGGACCAGGGGGCAGGGGGGAAATTGCCCCTGGGCCACTCTGATGTCCTGTAAAAAGGCTGCACCGCTTCTGCCACAGACATGCCTAAAGGATGCCTGGTGAAGAGAAGTAAAAAGTCTCTGCCACTGACCTACTAAGTGCGGGATGAAGACAAGGACAGAGCGCAGGTCTCCCTCCACAGCATGGATGGTCTAAACTGTGTCTGAGCAGAGGCCGGATCCATGTCCCACTTGAGATTCTTCTCCACTGGCCAGCCCCAACCGAGCTGTCCCAGCTCCCCCCAACCGCCCCCTGTTGGCCAGGTTGGGAACCCGGATTAAACCAGTGAGTAGAGAGTACTTAGAGCAGGGCTTCAGCCTGGAATGGGGGTCAGGAGGAGGATAGGAGGAGGAAGAGTGTGGGAGGGGGAGTCGCTGCACCATGGGCCTCTGAACAAATATTTCAACCAAGCGCTCACTTCAAAGGAGAAGACTGGCGTGCTGCTCTCCTGAGGCAGGGAACTCCAAATCGGGTAAATGAAAGAAAGGAAAGGAGAGCTCTGAAGAAGGGGGCTTGACTCCCGAAACGCGTTAGAGGTCGCATCTTAAGGGACATGTTCCAGCACACGTGTGAAGGGAATTTGTAACACGATTTTATTTCTGCATGTTTGTGAGTATGCATTTGGCATTTTTTATTAAATATTTTATACAGTACCACGGGTAATGAACTAGGTGGTTGCGCCTCCTTTCCTTTCTTTCATGTACCATGGGCCTCTGGTTTGTACTTGCCCCCTGGGCTGAAAGATGTCAGTCTGCCCCTGGGAGCAGGTATCTGGTTTTGACAAGTACCCACTCCCACTTCCACGTGATCTTGCATTGGCGAGATTACACAGAATTTCAGCAACCACCCCTCCTTCCCCCGCCGCCGGGCCATTCACAAGGCGCAGCGTACTTCCCACATGCGCAGTAGGGAACTGGCTATGAAGCTGCAAGGCTTCACTGCTGGCTTCCCTTACAAGCAATGGTGGCAGCAGCACCCGAGAGCCGAAGGAAGCATCGGCTGGGGTGCCACCATCGCTGGTTTCCTGGACAGGTACGTTTCCTAATATTAAAAGTCAGCAGCTACAGTATGTGTAGCTGCTGACTTTTAATTTTTTCTAAAGGAGCCTGGAGCTCCTCTTTAATGTATTCCTTGCATTAAGGTAAAAAATGTTTGGGTGTCAACATCCCCCCTCACCCCCCCCTTTTTTTACTTACCTGAGCCCTCATTTGATTCAGCGCCTTGCACGTCTGCAGCTCTTCTCTCCCCTCACTTCCGGGTCTTGCTAGCTTTACTGTCTGTGTCAATGGACACAGCAATAGGCTCGGGTGTGAACACACACGAGTGCCCCCATTCGGCCCCCTGTATCACCTAAAAAACCTGGCTGTTCCGGCCAGTTTCTACCCTCTCCTCTGTACACTGACCACAGTGTATCATGGCTGCTGAGCCCTGACACCGTGGTCAGTTTACATGCCTCTGCCATCCGCAGCCCTGCACCATTCTCTCTGCTCTCCTCGTCCCCTCCCCTCCCTGCCTGTCTGCTTGTCAGCGCCCCCTCCCCTCCTGCTACTCTCATATTTATTTAAAATCACCTAATTCCCTCTGTAATAGAACAATAACTGCCCTGTGTCTGTGTTATAGAAAAAATATGTGATCTGTACCTAAATTCAAGCGGCTCCCAGTGATCATGTGACCGCTCGGATCTGTCTCTATCCTTTCTTCCCCTTTTCCTCAGCTGATGTCAGTGGCAGTGCTCGGCCCCGCCCATTGGAACTGTCAGCTGGGCAGAGAAGAGAGCAGAGGAGTCAGCTGAGTGATATGTTATAATCAGGAGTGCTATAGATTGAGGGCACCCCTGAAGAACCCAGATGGCGCCCAGGGGAGGAGTGGGACAGGGCCAGGGGGGGCAATTGCCCCCTGGGCCGCTCTGATGTCCTGTAAAAAGGCTGCACTGCCACAGACATGCCTAAAGGATTCCTGGTGAAGAGAAGTAAAAAGTCTCTGCCACTGACCTACTGAGTTTGGGATGAAGACATTGACTGAGCACAGGCCTCCCTCCCCAGCATGGATGGTGTAAACTGTGTCTGAACAGAGGCCGGTTCAATGCCCCACTGGAGGCTCTCCTCCCCTGGCCAGCCCTAACCGAGCTGTCCCAGCTCCCCCCAACCGCCCCCTGCTGGCCAGGTTGAGAACCCAGGTTCAGCCTGGGGGTGAGTAGGGAGTACCTGGAGCAGGGCTTCAGCCTGGAATGGGGTTCAGGAGTAGGATGGGAAGAGGGAGAGTGGGAGGGGGGCCGAGTCGCTGCACCATGGGCCTCTGGTTTGTACTCACCCCCTGGGCTGAGAGTTGCCAGTCTGCCCCTGATGGCGCCTAAGGGTGCTGGCTGAGAAAGGCTCATCAATACAACCCATGTTTTTAGTAAAATAACAAAAATATGGAAGAGCTGTAAAAATTTGAATATCACATCAAGCAACTTTATAGCAAATGCTGCATTAATATTTTAAATATGCGCTTACTGAAAACGCACCACACTTTACCTTTAATGATGTTACCGCTAAAGGGAAACAATTTGTTTACCTTGTGCGACGAAGAAAGCGTGACAAATAAACAATGCCCCTGAGAGAACCTGTCATTTGCGCACAGCAGCGCATAAATCCAATATTTGAACGGAAATAGCCTATAAAAAATACCATGATGACTGCCGCCTAAAGCTGTATTCCTTTTATTCATTCACACAACTAAAACGTACACTTTTATTTCTTCCATTCATTCATACACCTTCAACTTACTCCTATATTCCTTTCATTCATTCATCAACACCTCCTTCATTCACAGCTCTATCTCCTTACAGCTATATTATTTTCATTCATGTATTTATTCATACAGCTACACAGCTACATTTCTTTCATTCGTTCATACAGCTCAAGCTTTCAGCTGCATTGCTTTCATTCGGTTATTCGTACAGCACCAATATACAGCTGTATTCCCTTCATTGCTTCATGCAGCTCCAACTTACAGTTGTATTCCCTTCAGTTACTTATACAGATAAAACGTACAACTATATTATTTTAATTATTTTATGCATATGCAGGTTACAGCTGTATTCCTTTCAATCATTCATGTAGTTCCAACTTTCAGCTGTATTCCATTCAGTTAGTTATACAGATAAAACTTACTATTTGTTTAAGTCATTTATGCAGCTCCAGCTTACAGCTGTATTCTCTTCATTCATTCATGCAGATCACATTTACAGCTGTATTCCCTCCATTCATTCATAAACCTCTAACGTACAGCTGTATTCTCTCCATTTATTCATAAAGCTCCGACTTACGGCTCTATACCATTCATTTGTTTATATATACAGCACCAATATACAGCTGCATTCCTTTTATTGATGCATGCAGCTATAACTTACAGCTGTATTCCCTTCATTCATTCATGTAGCTCCAACTTACAGCTGCATTCCCTTCACTCATTCATACAGCTCCAACTTACAGCTCTATCCCCTTTAGTTACTTATACAGATAAAACTTACAACTATAATTTTTTTATTCATTCATGCATATCCAGCTTACAGCTGTATTCCCTTCATTCGTTCATGTAGTTCCAACTTTCAGCTGGTTTCCATTCAGTTTGTTATACAGATAAAACATACTATTTGTTTAATTCATTTATGCAGCTCCAGCTTACAGCTGTATTCTCTTCATTCATTCATGCAGCACCAGCTTACAGCTGTTTTCTCTTCATTCATTCATGCAGCACCAGCTTACAGCTGTATTCTCTTCATTCATTCATTCATTCATTCATAAAGCTCCGACTTACAGCTCTATTCCATTCATTTGTTTATGAAATACAGCTCCAATATACAGCTGCATTCCTTTTATTGATTCATGCAGCTATAACTTACAGCTGTGTTCCCTTCATTCATTCATGCAGCTCCAACTTACTTATACAAATAAAACTTACAATTACATTTATTTCATTCATTTAAGCAGCTGCAGCTTACAGCTGTATTCCTTTCATTCATTCACGCAGCTCCAACTCACAGCTGTATCTCCTTACTTCATTCATTCATGCAGATCCAACTTACAGCTGTATCCCCTTCATTCATTTATTCATACAGCTCCAACTTATAGCTGTATCCCCTTCATTCATTCATGCAGATCCAACTTACAGCTGTATTCTCTTCAGTTAATTTTAGAAATAAATCTTACAACTATATTAATTTTATTAATTTATGCAGCTCCAGCTTACAGTCGTATTCCCTTCATTCATTCATGCAGCTTAAATTTACAGCTGTATTCCCTCTACTCATTCATAAAGCTCCAACCCACATCTGTATTGCTTTCTTTAATTTATGCAGCTCCAACTTGCTGCTGTATTGCTGCTGTATTCCCTTCATTAATTCATACAGTTCCAACTTACTGCTGTATTTCCTTCATTCATTCCTTCATTTATTTATTCATGCAGCTACAACTTACAGCTGTATTTTCTTCATTCATTTATTCATGCAGCTACAACTTACATCTCTATTCCTTGTTTGCATTCATACAGCTCAAACATACAACTGTATTCCTCTCATTCATTCATGTAGCTCAAACTTGCGTTTATCCATTCATAAACATCTAACACACAGTTGCCTTCCATTCATTCGTAATATACATTTGTATTCATTTTATTTATTCTTAGGCTTCCTGCGCACTGGGCATAAATGCTGCTTATACAGGCGTTTTTTTTATTTCAGCCTGTTGATGCAACTCTGTGTTAGCCTGTGCATCTATGGATATTTGTAGAGGAGGGTTTGCAGGCTAAAAAAGCAAAAAAAACCCCATTATAAATGTATTTTTGAAAGGAGCTTTTGGACAGAAAAAAAAAAAAAAAGATAACACACCTAAACGCAGCATTTAGGCACGTCATTATTTTTAAGAGCACATTTTTCTAGTAATTTGGGGAAAATGCCTATAAACGCAAACACGCCTATACGCACATGAACACAATAGGCTCCACAGGAGCGTTTTTTATGCTCCTTTTTTCAACACCTATAGAGCTGTGGTGGTTTTTAATCACCACTGTGTTTTTTATTTTTTTGCACTATAAACAAAAAAATATATAATAAAAAAAAAAAAAAATAACCAAATATTTTTTGCTTTCTGCTATAAAGGATATCCAATAAAATTTTTTTTAAAAAATCGAATTTTCTCCAAATTTAAGACCAATATGTATTCTGCTACATGTTTTCAGTAACAAAAAATCCCAATAGGCGTATATTGATTGGTTTGCGCAAAAATGATACGTCTACAAAATGATACGTCTACGTATATAAGCTGGAATTTTTATTTTATTTTTATACTAGTAATGGTGGAGATCAGTCACTTATAGCTGGAATGTGATAGTATGGCGGACAATCTGACACTAATTGACACTTTGTGGGAACCAGTGACACAAATACAGTGATCAGTGCTAAAAAATATACACTGTCTGGGAAGGGGTTAACATCTAAGGCAATCAAAGGGTAAAATGTGCACCTAACTGGAGTTTATGTGTGTCCTGTGAGGTGCTTTTACTAAGGGTTGGGCTGTTTTTTATTCCCTGCTTTCCAGGAAGGAAAAAGGCTGAAGATGGATGCGGCCTACAGTGGGGACGACGAGGGCTTTGTTTGGAGATAAGTGTCACATAATGTGCTAGTATGCGATGCATACTAGTAGATTATGCATTTACTTTGCAGGCAAAAAAAAAAGTATAATATTTAAAAAATATATATAAAATAGTTTTGAAATGGCATCAATATATTAACCACTTAAGCCCCGGAAGATTTTACCAGCTTCCTGACCAGGGGGTATTTTGCGATTCGGCACTACGTGATTTTAATGGACAATTGCGCGGTGGTGCGATGCTGTACCCAAATGAAATTGACCTCCTTTTTTTCACAAACAGAGCTTTCTTTTGGTGGTATTTGATCACCTGTGCGATTTTTTGATCATGCGCTATAAACAAAAAAAGAGCGACAATTTTGCAAAAATAACATTATTTTTCACATTTTTTTATATGAAATTCCCCAAAAAAAAATGTAAAAATCAAAATTTTTTAACATTTTCGGCCAATTTGTTTTCTGCTACATATGTTTGGTAAAAAAAAAATTCAAAAAGCGTATTTTGATTGGTTTGCGCAAAAGTTATTGCGTTTACTAACTAAGGGAAAGATTTTTGTCATTTTTATTGTTTTTTTTTTAACGAGTAATGGCGGCGATCTGCGATTTTTTTTGCGGGACTGCGACATTGCGGCGGACAGATCGGACCCTTGACTGACATTTTTGACACTTTTGGGGGTACCAGTGACATTACTACAGTAATCAGTGCTATACATATGCACTGTTACTGTAAAAATGACACTGGGAGGGAAGGGGTTAACTTTATTGGAGAGGGAGGGGTTAAGTGTGTCCCTAGGGGCATGCTTCTAACTGTGATTAGATGTGGCTGTGTGTGTAACAGCAGAAATCAACAGCCCTACATAGCAGGACCGTATGATCTGTGTTGTTACACAGGGAAGAATGACAGGCGGCTGTGTTTACATTAGCCGCCTGCCTTTCTCCCACTGTATCCGACGATCGCAAGTGACGCGTTCACTAAGCGCGGGCTGCTTAGTGAACGAGCGGGGGCGCGCCTCCGGCAGCGCGCGCTCGCCCCCTATTGGCTCCTAGGCTAGTGACGTACCGGTACGTCACTTTGCCTGGGAGGGGCTGACCGCCGCCGTATATAGTCGGGCGGCGGTCGGCAAGTGGTTAAAACAGTTTTCTACTGGGTAGGTACACCTTACAGACCTGACAGCGGGGGGTTTCAAACACATTCCAGGGGCTGCAGCCACCGGGATTGTGTGTGAAACTGACAGGCAGACTCCTGCCTGTCAGGTGAAAGCATTCGGGGGGGGGGCTGCGTTGCTCAAACACACCACTGACACCCCCCCGCGGGCTACGCCTGCCCATCTGCGGGCCTGGGACCGGCATAGCGGGTGTCAGCGGCTGGGGGGGAAGGAGAAGAGTGAACACACGTCTGCTCACCTCCCCTTCTTGCTGTGACCCGGAAAGGGACATCTAAACCATGACTTCTGGGTCAGCCTCTCCGTGTCCCCAGCTAGCTAGTCTATCTTTTAGACCCTGCATGTCTCATGAAAGAGAACCCGCGACCTAAAAAAAACATCACATAGGGGACTTTTTGTCCCCTATGTGATGAAAAAAAAAAGTTAAGTAAAAGAAAAAGCAAAAAAATTAAGTTACACACATAAACCCCCCCCCCCCCAAAAAAAATAAATAATAATATTTGAGCCACCACCACATATACGCACGTACAAACGTAAACACATGCGTACATATCACCATGCACGCCGCACTGAGAGCAATGATTCTAATAAAAGACCTCCTCCGTAACACTAAACTGATACCTATGGGGGGCTTTTAAAGCTTATAGAAAATATAGAATACTGAAGTCTGTTGACATTTCACGGGCACATACAAATTTAAGGTTTGGCATGTCGGGTGTCTATTTACTTGGCACAACCTCATCTTTAATATTTTACCAAAAATCGGTAATTTATTGCGTTTGTTTGCCAAAAAATTCATTGTTTTTTACTGACATGTGACATAAATATTTTAAACTACCACTATTTCTTTCTCTAGGGTGCCTGATTTCAGAAAATATTTAATGTTTGAGGGATTTACATAATCTTTAGGGCTAAAATGATTTTTTAAACATGTGAGCAAAAAAAAAAAAAACGCAAAAATGGCTCTGTCAGCGAAAAGGTTACAGCCTGAAACTTGAATTTTCGTTAAACCATAAACCCCCTTTTTGCACCAGAAGCCCTCCATCTGCCTTTTTTCCCCCGATTCATATTACACAAATACATTGTGTAAACTGAAAATACCTTATTTTAAGTTTAGGAAATAAACTTTAGCAAAATAAATGCAGGTGTCTATGCGACTAAGGTAATAAATATACAAAAGATGAAGGGAGGACAGAACAAAACAGGTTTTGACCTTACAAGGATGAATAAAAAACATGTTATATATCCTGACATCACAGTTCATTAAGGAGTGGCAATGCAAGGCTCTGCTTTGTGTGCTTAAGCATATGTTTGGCCAAAACAGACAGCATGATGAATTAGGTATTCCATTTTTTTATGCATTTAGCAAAGGACAAACATTTCTATGATCCATACGTACATTGTAATGTACAGTTCCCCAGGATTATTTTAATACTGCAAGGTGAACTTCACTGTAGAGATAGTTAACCACTGATGTGTGTTTATGTCTGAGCTAAATCGAGGTCAAACTAGTAAAGAATGGAGTAAAACACACGACTAGGGTAGTTCAGATCCCACCTGTTTAACCATATTACCTGGATCAGTACCCAACATCACCCCCCTTTACCTTTAAATTACAACACTAACTCAGCATTGGGATTAAAGCGGAGTTCCGGGCACAAAAACGAGATTTTTTTTTTGTGCCCCTCCGCTAGGTATGCCTCACCTGAAAAGGAATTGGGTAGTTATTTATTTTTTTTTTTTGTTTACTTACCTTGCAATTGAAGATCGAAGATACTCACCTCAGAGTACTTCCTCCCTCGGAGCCGCGGCTCACCCCGTCACTTCCTGCCTCGCTATGATTCCTGGGAGCTGAACGTCACAGCTCCCAGGAATCAATGCGACGGCACCGGCCCCTGCTAAACAGCTTCTGGGCATGCCCAGAAGCTGTGGAGGAATGCGGCGTCGCGCCGGAAGTGACGAGAGGGGCCGGTGCGGCGCATTCTGGGACAAGAAGACGCGGAAGAAGACACAGAAGAGGACCTGCGCCGGCTTCAGCTGCCCACAACAGAGATGGAAACGCTGTGGAAGAAATTTTATAAGTAAGTATTTCTTCTAAAAGGTAAGTGCGAACCGGGACAGATCAGAGGCTAGCCATTGTGGAATGTGCTAGCCCTGACTGTCCCGGGGGTATGTTCATTCAAAAATGACATCTGTGCCCGGAACTCCGCTTTAAATGGCCGGTTTGGCCTTTTTTTAAACAAAACCATAAATAGCAGAAAAACTTAAAACCGTCAAACCAATCCAGATCAAAGAATAGTTGCAGATCTTTGACGATACCATCTCCCACAACTTTTGAGTCTGTGGTACCATTAAGTTAGGTTCTGTCCCCAGCCAACAAAACACAAAACACTGCTTCAAGGACTATCCTAACTGACCACAGACTCCTACCACCATACATAAACCAGTCGGTCTAGACTGAACCAGACCAACCATATCTGAAATGGGTCCCACCATTTTATTGTTCAACACCATGTTTTGAACCCTCGTCAAGGACTCCAACTGCCACAGCGGCACAAGTGTAAAACCTTACACTTGTGCCCACTGCCACACCCGGAAAGCCCTCTGAAAACCATCCTGTAATCCCAAGGCCCACAGGTCAATACCCACTGCATTGAGATGCACTCCATCCCCCTGTCAGGTACAACCATGTGTCCGTCTTCACATGCCTAACCACTAATCCATTCCTAGCAAAAAATCTGCCCACCTCCTTTTTCACCTTTATCCGGGCATAATTCAACTTCTCCACCAACCTGGTCCCTCTCTATGCAGTGTGGGCCACCATATCTGGCCATACTTTGATCATGTCAGGGAAGGAAGACCTAAGTCGCAGGAAGTCCAGTTTCACATCCCTAATCAGTTCCCTCATGAAACGTAGACCTATGTTGTTCCCACCAGCATGTAAGCCAAAACATCCGGCGGTCTGTCCAGCCGGGCAAATTGGTCAACATCAGGTAAGACCCTCTGCCAGGGATACAGTATCCCTGGCATCCCAATCCATCTAACAATGCCCTCCTCTCTTGAAACTCCCATCCATTGGGCACAAACCTCTGCCCTTTTTGCCCCCCAAAATACATAAAAAAAGGCCCCAGAATACCGATGAGACACCAGGGAAAATCTGTAAAGACATAAAGATGACCATGCACCAACTGTACCGGAAGTTCCGGCAACAAACAACATAAATAATACAAAGAACGACAGGAAAAACAGACAGGAGGAAACACACCACCCATCACTAATAGACTACAGCAGGTGAGGCCGCCCATATATTTTGGATCTCTTGGACTCCCACCTGCCTATTATTTTTATCACCCCTTATTAAGACCCCATCGTGATGCCTCAGTGGCTGCCCCTATGCGGAAAGAATGGGAGGAACAATCTCCAGCAACCAACCCCACTTCCAATAGACACTTACGGAAAACAGCAAGGAATTTAAACTTGGACAGAAATTTACCATCTGAATGGATGCACAAGGCACCCCTCTCTCTGGGCCGCACATTCAAAGATTATTCCATAATTAAGACTGGACAAAGCTGAGTGCTAATGCCACTAAACAAATCAACCTGCACTCCGTTGCCTCTCTGGTCAGTCTTGGATCGCCTAATCCAGAGCTTTACCGATGAGGCAGAACACATAGCATCCCCCACCAACATTCCACCCAGAACT
The DNA here is from genome assembly GCF_965119305.1 of Pelophylax lessonae. Classification (NCBI taxonomy): domain Eukaryota; kingdom Metazoa; phylum Chordata; class Amphibia; order Anura; family Ranidae; genus Pelophylax; species Pelophylax lessonae. The sequence continues at coordinate 187,228,546 of NC_138777.1, read as the reverse complement.
CTCCTGGATGGGCTAACCAGCACCAAAAAAAGGCCACCAAAAAAACGGCCCTGAAACAAAGTCACCTCATGAGGTGAAGAACAAACCATAGGCAAACGGTCCAGCACTGAACTAAATACTGAAAAGGAAACTAGTCGTCTATAATCAAAACTACGCCTTCCCCTCCGGTAACCCTTAAGCACCTGACGCAACAAAAAGACTTGGTGAAGTCTGTGATGCCTGCCAACTTAAATAAAAAAGCAAGTTCTGACAATTTTCGATCCACCATGGACACCGAGATACCCTGCGTAAGATTATAGCAAACAAAATATAGCACCAAAGATGACAGGTCTTCCCCAAAATCCTCCCCACCTACCTCCTCTAATAAAGAGAACCATTTCTTGACAACCCTGTCAACTCAAGGAATGAACTAAGTGTTTCAAACTGGGCACATGAGAAAGAACGACCCATAAGCAAGCAACAATCTACAAAGTAAGAACCTTGCCAACAGCATCCTAGCAAATGGAAACTCTGAGGATTGCCTTGAAGCAGCCAGAACGCCGATTCAACATCAGATTTAGCCATGAGCAAGCTCTGGCTGTATCTAAGTACCCAGGAAACAGTTGCATCGAATGATGTATTGGTAACTGCACATTCCAGCGGGTCGATACTATCATTCACTGAGCCTCCTTTCAGATACGAGAGATGATAAATCATCCGAAATTTTCCTGGCTCCTTCTTTGGAACTATGCCCAATGGGGAAACTACAAGCAGCGGAAGAGGCGGGAAAGGAAATGGGCTACTCATGCAACCCAAGGTCACTTCTTTTAGCAGCTTCTTTGACACAACCGAAGGATTAAGGAGCGCTGAACGTAAATTATTGGAAACGGGAGGGACCACTCGCAACATACTTGGGATGCGTCCTTTCCAGGCTCACTGGTGTCGTACCTTTTTCTAGAAGTGTCACTGACATGCCCTGTTCCTTGTCTAAAACAGTGAACAAGGGAATGATTTCCTCCGCAGCCTGAACATTCATGTTTAAAGCGGCAGGCGCTTCCAAACTGACACGTTCCTTCATTAAACTGTCAACAAATCTCCTTCCTTCTAGGGGCCGGCGATCCAGAGGTGAACCTGACCCCAGCCCTGGAAGAAGTCATCAACTTTATCCAGAGGCTAAATAGCAAAATAGGGGCGAACAGTACTCCAGTGCTTTTTCCCAGATCACGCTAACAAAAATTGCAAATGCTTGCAACCAATTCACAAACGTTGGAGAAATAAACCGGTGCCTCCTCTTCTCTTCATCCTCCTTTCTGGCTTTCGCCCTGTCTAACGCAATCCAAGTTAAATCTTTTGAGTGGGAGCAGGGAAAATATTTCCACATACTCACCCTTCCAAATTTTGTCACAAACTTCAGCTTTAAGGTGTGCCCCCAACGGTCCCTCGAAGAATACATATACCTCACATTTTGCAGAGTCAGCTAACTGCATCTTTTCCACTTTCCTGTCTCCATCCTTCGAAGTCTCAGCAGTGATCGCTACAGCTGCCACCATGTCCCCATCCGTTTGTGTGCCTGCGGCTACCAATGCTGGCATCACTGACAGAACTCTTGAAGGGGCACAAATGCCCCTGGAAAACGACTCCCTTCTCTGAGAGGAGCCCACGGCAATACTGGCAGGGAGTCCCTCGTCGCCCCCATTCCAATCCTCGCCGCAAGGCCTGCAGACTATCCCAGAGGCCCCTGCCAGCCTAACTTGAACACACCACATGCTCTTAGGCCCCTTGGTCTCCAGTCCCAGCCCCACAACAGAAGAAAAACAAGACAAATCAGAAACAGTACACTCACCGGGCTGCACTGGGCAGGAAGCCACACCAGCCATAATTCCTGGATGTCCCCGCTGCCTCCAGCGTCTCCATCTCCAGCTCCCCATCCTCAGAGCTGCTGACTTCCCCCTCAGAGCGGACTTCTGCCTGCCCATGGAGCTGCTGTCCCCTGCCAGCTGACCGACTCTGTGACCTGGACACTGCATGTACTGCTCCTGTGTTGGGGTACCCTGAGGGCTTAAGAACAGGCCACAGTGGCTCTGTTTCCCTCTGATAATGTCATCAGCCGGCACCACCACCCCCTCTCCATTTTGGTCGCTTCTCTGGTAGCCCACCCTGGACCTGTAGGCGCTCCCCCTCAACCGGCGGACTCCCCAGCTGAGGAGCCGGTTAGCCCATGCCGCTGTTCTCCCGCAGAATGAGGGATGCCAGCCACATCCAGAGACCGGTCAGCGTCCGCTGTGCAGACTCTCCCCTGCCGAGGTGACATTCCGATTGGCTCATCGCCAGCAGTGCCAGCCGCCCGCACCAGGAACTGGACTACAGATGAGGGGACCTTGGCTGCAGCATGGTGAGCTTCTCTCTCTCCCCTATGGGCTCTGCCTTGGATGGGGATGGAGGCCAAGATTTCCGAGCCCATGTGGTGGCAGGCTCGGGCTGAGGGGGCTCCTGCCTGAACCCCTGGCAATGAAGCTGCTACCTCGCTGTGTATCCATTCAGGACCTTGTACAGCGGCTCTGAGCTGATTTAATAAAAGCTCCAACTCCATCATTATTTTCCCTCAACAGGCCCAAAATGCAGGAGACAGACGTTTCTCCTATGATCTCCAGTCTGCAAGTGAAGCCCCTTCACTCCTCACCTCCATCACCTTGTCTGTTCAGCCGATAAGGTAAGAGTCCTGACCTATCATATCCCAACAACTAATTTATTCCCCTAATACCTGGTTTTCCTTCCACCCTTTCATGCATGCCCTATGCACATCATTTCCCTCAAGCTCGGGGCATGTCTATACTTCCATGCAGCTAGAAGCATACCTTTTTACCATAAGGACTAGATAAGTGTATCATCATCACAGATGTGGAGTGATGATGGTGTCACTGTGATGTTCTTGTTGTTCCTGTTATGTAGACTGTAACATTTTACCATGTTTTTGTGCATGTGGTCGCCATTATAGGTAAAGAAAAACTGTGAGGAAACTCCGGTTGCAGGAAATTTGGCAGCCTATATCTCATTGACCTCATTGGCCAAGGTGGGTCTACAACCCACAAAACACAGTAGTTCCAACCTTAAAGTGTCATCGAACCCAGGCTGTGAAAAACTCTTATTACATGCTAACACAGTATCTCACAAAGGTGAGTACACCCCTCACATTTTTTAAAATATTTTAATTTTATCTTTTCACGTGACAACACTGAAGAAATTACACTTTGCTCCAATGTAAAGTAGTGAGTGAACAGCTTGTATAACAGTGTAAATTTGCTGTCCCCTAAAAATAACTCAACACACAGCCATTAATGTCTAAACCCCTAGCAACAAAATTGAGTACACCCTTAAATGACAATGTCCAAATTGGGCCCAAAGTGTCATCTGGAGGTGTGTTTGGGTCATTATCATGTTGGAATACTGCACTGCGGCCCAGTCTCCGAAGGGAGGGGATTATGCTCTGCTTCAGTATGTCACAGTACATGTTTGCATTCATGGTTCCCTCAATGAACTGTAGCTCCCCAGTGCCAGCAGCACTCATGCAGCCCCAGACCATGATACTCCCACTACCATGCTTGACTGTAGGCAAGACACACTTGTCTTTGTACTCCTCACCCGGTTGCTGCCACACACGCTTGACACCATCAGAACCAAATACGTTTATCTTGGTCTCATCAGACCAAAGGACACGGTTCCAGTAATCCATGTACTTAGTCTACTTGTCTTTAGAAAACTGTTTGTGGGCTTTCTTGTGCATCCTCCTTAGAAGAGGCTTCCTTCTGGGATGACAGCCATGCAGACCAATTTGAGGCAGTGTGCGGCGTATGGTCTGAGCACTGACAGGTGACCCCCCATCCCTTCAACCTCTGCAGCAATGCTGGCAGCATTCAAACGTCTATTTCACAAAGACAACCTCTGCATATATGATGCTGAGCATGAGCACTTAACTTCTTTGGTCGACCATAGCGAAGCCTGTTCAGAGTAGAACCTGTCTTGTTAAACCACTGTATGGTTTTGGCCACCATGCTGCAGCTCAGTTTCAGGGCCTTGGCAATCCTCTTGTAGCCTATGCCATCTTTTTGTAGAGAAACCATTCTATTTTACAGATCCTTAGAGAGTTCTTTGCCATGAGGTGCCATGTTGAACTTCCAGTGACCAGTATAAAAGAGTGAGAGCGATAACACCAAATTTAACACACCTGCTCCCTATTTACACCTGAGACCTTGTAACACTAATGAGTCACATGGCATCGGGGAGGGAAAATGATTAAGTTGGCCCAATTTGGACATTTACACTTGGGGGTGTACTCACTTTTGTTGCCAGCTGTTTGGACATTAAGGCTGTGTGTTGAGTTATTTTGAGGGGACGGAAACTTTACACTGTTATACAAGCTGTACACTCACTAATTTACATTGTAGCAAAGTGTAATTTCTTCAGTGTTGTCATATGAAAAGATATAATAAAATATTTACAAAAATGTAAGGGGTGTACTCACTTTTGTGAGATACTGTAACAGAATGTTGATACTCACAAAGCCACTAAAGCTTTTCTTTTTTTTGTAGAATAAAATATACCTGGCTGATCCTACTTTCAGCTGTCCCTGCCATCTTCAGGTTGAGATTGTGTAGACCAGCTGGTGTCCTCTACAGAGCATGTTCAATTGCAGTTCCCTTCTAAGCTCTTCATTCTCTTCATTCTCCTTTTTCTTATCTGAGCAGCCCACATGCCTTTAAAGTCAGACATGTGAGCCTATACACAGAGGTAAATGGCACTTCCCTACCTCCCCCCTCCTCCATATCCTCATAATACTAAACACCATGGGATTATATAGAATGCTGATTAATTATATTGACTAAGAATTGCTAATACCTGTAAAGTAATGCCATCTGAACAAAATGAAGGCTAGTGTCAATCTTCTATGCCTACACTATATAAATAATATATATAAAAAATATATATTTGATGTTCAATAAAAAATTATAGGGAGCAGTAAAACAGTTATTTGATATTTATAATCGAATTTGAATTGCTCTTCTGAAACTGCCCTGATTGCTATAATTGCATTGGATAACATTCTTTTCTGGCCATGTTGGCCGAAGACACTGAGAGGCAGACCTGGAAGTGACGTAAAATATGTCCCTTTCTGGGTCAGCAACAAGGGGGCCGAGGAGAGCAGAGTCCAGTCACAGTCTCAGCAACAGTGTACTTTGGCAGTACATATTTGGCCGTGGAATCGATTATTTTCTTTTACAATTTGCTTGGCTTATATGCAGCAGTAACATCCCAATTCCTTCCATCTCAATTTGAAAAAAATGTCTTTAGTAGTGACATAATCTTTTTCATTAAATGATACATCTTTGACCAGTAGATAGCAGCTGGCCAGTAGTTCACTGTAGCTGTCTCTATTCTTGCTAATAAAAAACTGTCTTGCCCCTGGCCAATTTCTATTAAGTTCTCATTAAAAATTAAGGGACCACAGATGATATAGCAGGTAAAACTGGCCAGCATAAGGACCATTTTAAATAGGCTAGGACTGAATTTACTAGAGACAAAGGGAAGTGGGGAAGGGGGTATGTTACAATGATGAATATACTGCAAAGGATACAGCAGTGTAAAATTGACAAGTAGCATGACAGGGATAAAGGGCCAAAATGTACACTATATTACGAAAAGTAATAGGACACCTGCTTTTAATGGCATCCCAGTTTTAGTCTGTAGGGTTCAGTATTGAGTTGGCCAACCTTTTGGAGCTATAACAGCTTCAACTCTTCTGCGAAGGCTAACCACAAGGTTTAGGAGTGTGTCTATGGGAATGTTTGACCATTCTCCCAGAAGTGCATTTGTGAGGTCAGGCACTGATGTTGGATAGATGGCCTGGCTCAGAGTCTCTGCTTTAATTCATCCCAAAGGTGTTCTGATGGGTTGAGGTCAGGACTCTGTGCAGGTCAGTTAAGTTCCTCCACACCAAAAAGTGGGCCAACTCAATACTGGAATGCCCTTAAAGTTCATGTGAATGTAAAGGCAGGCGTCCCAATACTTTTGGTAATATAGTGTATTTGAGATGAGGAGTACAGACAGATCTTTTATTACAAGAATCAAGAGACTGCAGATGATACAGCGGTGTAAAACTGGCCTGCAGCAGGACAGTTTTATTCAGTGTAATAGACCTAAATTTTATCCATAGGATAGAATGGGGTGAGGAATGAAAGTTATATAACGTGAGGTGGTTTCGGTTCACACTGTTCTTATACCTTGGTTGTTTTTTCTTTTCGATACAGCGGTGTGCCGTGTATAGAAAAATAGGTCCAAGAATAAATTGTCATTAACAAGCGAATGCATACTTTGAGCACCGCAAACCTAAAAAAAAAAAGGCACTATCAACATAAATTTAAAAAAATAAAAAAAAACCTCACAAAACATATAAAAACATGAAAATACCTCCCTTGAAAAGAAAGCATTTTTTTTTTTTTTTAAATTTACAGCAGGAAAATTAAAAAAGAAAAGGAGCAGTTTAAACTAAAATAATAACCTTGTCAACACGAAATTAAAAAGTATATACCCCAAATAAATGAAGACCCCAAAATACCACCCCTAAAGCAAAAACCTATTTTTCCAAAGGGAAGCTTTACAGCAAACCATAAATAAATAAAAAGGGAGAAGGCAAAATGTATCTCAATAATAAGACGAAATGCCGAAAGGGGGTTGATTGTCTAAAGCACATGTGTCAAACATAAGGCCAGCACGCTGAATCCGGCACTCCGGGCCATTTCATGTGGCCCTCGCACCTCTCCTGCAGCTGCAGAAGAGCTCCAGCTCTCCTCCAGATCCTGTACTTTCTGCTTTCCAGCAATGCTTCTAGCTTCTTCCCAGTAGCAGCACAAGGTAAGGGGGGAGCACTGTGATGTAAGGGAGGGTGGGGGACTCAATTTCTGATGGTGGGAGGCTCTTGACATCGTATGTAAGGGTAGGGGATTCTCTGGACTTCCAGTCTTACAGATACAACCGGCCTTTATGAGGGCAATCATAAAGCTGATGTGGTCTGCAAATAAATTGAGTTTGACACTCCTGGTATAAAGATAAAGTAATCAGAATGAAAGTAGAATGTTAGTCAAAACTTTTTTTTCTTTTTGGACAGATCAATAGAGGGTTATAACCCCTGTTAGATTTTTTTCCCCCATCTGTGTCCAATTGCGAAGATTTCGCTTCACTTTGTGTCCCATAGCCAAACAGGAAGTGAGTGGAAATCCTTGCAAATTAAGGGAATTCCTTGGGGACCCACATTGGAAGATGTTTCCCACTATTACTTTTCTGGGGACAACCCAAAATTTTTTTTTTTTTTTTTTTTTTTATACTTTCACTTTCAATGATGATGTTAAATAGGAAGGTGAATCTCCTTAATGGAGGCAAAGACAGCAATAAACAAGAGTTATAGTCCCTCTGGACTTTATCCAACACTAAAAAAAAGTTTTACCTTCAGTTATACTTTGAAATAGAGTTTCCAAATTGCTCTTATGTAATTTGTCAGCTTTCCCTACAAAAACTTTCAATTCAATGGCAATATGGCTCTATGTCCCTCCTGTTTTAGTGAGGGGTCTGGCTTAACCAAAAGCCCTCTTATTGTACCTTATAAGCCTGCTGTCCATAGTTCAAGGAACTATCAAAAAATATTCACATGAATTCACCAGGACAGAAAATCATGAATCCAAGCTAGTGGCAAACCCAAACCTCATACTTACAGGTTAGGAACAAAATATGTATGGAATATTTAAGTATCACTTTAGTTCTTGCATTTGATCCTCCATTAGACCCATTTTCCCCTTTCCAGTAATTCTGCTACTTTTTCCCCACTTCATCCAAAAACATTTGGCTATCATTTAGCTGTATACCCTTGTAGAAGAGTACAGTCCACATAAACAGACTTCAGATGTGTAGATAAATACTTAATTAGCCCATAGTGCAAAATGAACAACATGAATGGTCATTTACAAATTAAAAGCATGGGATTGAATTTGGTGCATCTTCTTTGGATTTGTATTTTTTTATTTATTTTTTTTTACATAATTGCTAATCTCTTTTTCTATAAGCACTGTACACTTTAGTTTAAAGTGTATGTCAAGGCATTGGCTAAATGTACCCTCAAACCTATCTCTCCTCCACTAAAGTATGTCCCAGCATTTGCTTTCTTTAAATTTCTCATGTATATTTTGTGAGAAACAGTTTTAATTTATCCCTGTGAAATCATTACCAGAGTCAGCTGCTCGGAGGTTAGTTCCTTTTGATGTAGGCTCATCCCCAAGAACTGCCTCTCACAGGAGCCCTTTTCCTACACTCAGTGAATGGGCCAGCTCTTTGGATTTAAAGCGTTACTGCATCTGAGCACCACAAAACAAAAACACTAATTTATTCATTTATAATATCTATCTATTCATGTCTCCATGCTTTATTTTGTTGAGAAATCACTTTGAAAAGCACCTCCTAGTATTTGTAGCCATGGCCATTTTGAGTAAGGGCAGATGATTTATGTAGCATTTACTTCCTGGAATTCAGATGCCCTTAGCTTAAGCATGCATTCAGGAGAGGGTGCTTAGCTGAGAAAACCCCTCCTCCTCCTTTTCTTCCCTCCTGAAGATTCTCTGGATGTATGATATAATTTTCTAGGCAAGTAACTGAAGAAATGTTAAAAAAAAATGTAGAACAAGTACATATGATAAATAATATTTTCTATCTATTTACTAAAGCTAGCAGCATGAGGATTAAAAATAATCAATGTCAGTAAAGTTCCCCTGTAAGGCAGCAGCACTGCTTGGTTTTGAAAGAAATCAATACAAATATATGGAGTGGGCAGAGACAGGTTGGGGATAGACAGAGCTCTGTAGTCCAGTGGGCAGGATCCCAGATAGTAAGCAATTTAGCTGCAAGTTTGAAAATGACTTGCTAAGCCATTGCTAGACTTGCCAAGGTTCACACGTTTGTTGCACAATTGCAGCAAGTCCACATTTCATGATTTCAGATCAAATTTCTTTGCAAACATTCTGCATGTCTGCTGCAAGTTCTGGTTCAGTTATGTTGTGCAATAGTCATCTCACCACAGGGGGCACTGTGGCTGAATTATCATGTTGTTGACTTGCAGAGCTCTTGCTGTAGACTCATCACTGCAACTTTGCACTTGCTAGAGACTCGCCATGCAAGTTTGCTATAAATTGGAAAAGTGTCAACTAGAAGTTGTGCTTCAAGTGTTCTGCAAGTGTACAACTTGTCAGTGAAAATGTGCAGCAAGTAACAGACTTGGGCCCCTTTCACACGGTCCGCATTCCGTTGCGGACCGTGCTCTGCTCAGCGGGGATCGGCGGATCGATCCCTGCTGAGCCGGCGGATGACAGCTCCGTCTCCGCACTGTGTGCGGAGAGGGAGGTGTCAGAGCCCCGCTGCTCTCTATGGGGAATCAGATGAGAGCGAACCGCCTGTCCGTTCTCATCCGATCCCCAGGACGGATGGAAAATAGGGTTTCTATCCATCCGGATATCACAAACAGGATCAGATGCGGATGGCAGCGGGTGTCAGCGGACATGTCACCGCTGACATCCGCTGCTCCATAGGGCTGAATGGGGCATCCGATCAGATCCGCCTAAAAAACTGACAGGCGGATCTGATTGGAACGCTATTGTGAAAGAGCCCTTACAATTCAACACTGCCACAAATTCATGGCAAGTTATCCTTGCTATCTGGGATTGGCAACACTGCTTGAAATGTCATTTCACCACTGTGTTGTCATCCCAAAAAAGAAGTTAGGGGCACAGTGGATTTCTGGCAGGTCAACTGATAATTTTCTGTACTGGCAACATTCCTAAAGGGTTAAAGATGGGGAAATGTGCATGCTTTGCAAAGTTTTATATGTTATGTATAGTATATGTTTTTATATTCTTTTTATTTTTTATGCTCTGTTTGACACTTTAACATTTACTGAAGGTATAGGAGGCATAGATATCATCAGGCATCTCAAAAAGTCACTAGAAGTGACAATCAATTCTTCCGTTTTATGGGAAGTGAGATTTATAAAAAAAAAAAAAAAAAAAAAAAAGCAAACCCAAATTGAAACTAAATTAGGACTTGCCAATCTATTCCTTCATCTTTATATCATTCTATTTCCCTAAATAGCCCAGGTGCACATGAATCAAATGAAAAGAATACATATCAGCACACAATCTTCAGGAAGCCACGTCATAGGACGCACCTGATCCCCACAACTATTACACACACACAGCAAATCACGGTGCTAATATACCTCTCGATGGGGTGGGCCATACCTTGTACAAGAAAGGAAGACGAAGAGTGGAAAAAGTGCTATTAGACTCAAGTTCCCATGAAAGTGAGAGATGAGTCGGTGCTGAGTAGTATATCAGACGACAGATCTTGTGGCAGGAAGAAAAGTGTGGTTAAATCATCTATCGCTCATCACATCATTTTTTCTTTCTTTCTTTTTTGGCAAACACAGCGTATCATGCTACCATACGAGACAGTCTCATTAAAAATAAAGACTATAAAAAGATTTCATATTGTAAAAGGTGTTTCAAAAAATTGGTTTCTGTCATATAAATACCTACTCCGTATCCAAATCTTGAGGAAATCAGCTCTGGTGTGTGCGGTACAAGCAAATAAATATAAAAACCTCTATGAACATACTGACTTAATAATGATAAAGTATTCTCAATTATATACAAAAGTTAAGTTTTCCAAAGTTGTTGTGCCCCTAGATATTGCATTTATAAACTGGAGATAAATGTGAGCCTTTGGAATCCATTACTAAAGGAAAGTAAGATGTTCACTTTGCAGGGAAAGCTGCACTTTGCAAGGGAATTTCCCCCAAGAGCTTATTGAATAAGCTGAAGGTCTGTTGGCTACCATCTAAATGTCGGTCTTTTTTTTTCTCCTTGCATGTAATTGGGAATTTTTTTGCAAAGTGAAACTTTCCCACATTCACTAAGCTCTGGGGAATATTCCCTTGCAGAGTGAACAGCCTATTTGTCCTTAACCACTTAAGACCCGAAGGATTTTCCTGCTCAAAGACCAGGGCCTATTTTGCGATTCGGCACTACATGAATGTAACAGACAATTGCGCGGTCGTGCGGCGCTGTACCCAAATGAAATTGACATCCTTTTTTTTCCCACAAATAGAGCTTTCTTTTGGTGGTATTTGATCACCTATGCAATTTTTACTTTTTGCGCTATAAACAAAAAAAGAGCAACAATTTTGAAAAAATAACAATATTTTTCACATTTTTTATATGAAATCCCCCCCCCAAAAAAAAAAAATGTAAAAATCTAAATTTTTTAACATTCTAGGCCAATTTGTTTTTTGCTACATATGTTTGGTAAAAAAATTGCAATAAGAATATTTTGATTTGGTTTCCGCAAAAGTTGCTGCGGGGAAAGATTTATGTCATTTTTATTTTTTTACTAGTAATGTCGGTAATCTGTGATTTTTTTTGCGGGACTGCGACATTGCGGCGGAAATATCGGACCCTTGACTGACATTTTTGACACTTTTGGGGGTACCAGTGACATGACTACAGTAATCAGTGCTATGCATATGCACTGTTACTGTAAAAATTACACTGGCAGGGAAGGGGTTAACTTTATTGGCGATCAGTGGGTTAAATGTATCCCTAGGGGTGTGATTCTAACTGTGGGGGGGGGGGGGCGCGTGGCTTGTGATGTAACCACAGAGACATACAATCCTACATAGCAGGATCGTATGATCTCTGCAGTTACATCAGGGAGAATGACATGCGGCTTTGTTTACATCAGCCGCCTGCCTTTCTCCCTCTCCAGGGAGATCGCGAGTGACCGGCGGACATCGAAGCCACCGTTCACTCGCGCAGGGATGTTATTGAATGAGCGGGGGCGGGAGCGCTCTTCTGTCTGCGCGCGCTCGCCCCCTAGAGGCTCATAGGCAAGCGACGTAGCCCTACGTCAGTTTGCCTGTACGGGGCTGACTGCCGCAGTAAATAGTCATGCGGCAGTCGGCAAGCAGTTAATAATTCAACCACATTGGCTCATCCTTACCTAATATTATCTAGGATGTAGAGATAAGTTAACATGTAACAACTGTACCAGCACACAAGTTCATTTACACAAGCTTTTCTTGAATGCTCTTGAAGTATGATCTTTGCTGAGTACAAAACATTCAAATTTTGCTCAATGCCATAATGGGGTTTTGGATGCAGCTTGGGCCAAGAGCCTCCCTCTTCCTTGTGGCCAATGTAACACTTCATTTACCAATGCTAGAGCTAAATCCTTCATCCTTTGTGTCTATACCTGGCTCTAATAAAATTGAGAAAAGATATGGAATGCATTGTTACTAATTTCCCTTACACAATCTTCACAGGGTACATTATAAGCTCCTAGGTTTTTCTTATCCTTGTAGTAGCAGGCAAAAGGGTTGACTTACTAAGGGAAAATAGACTGTGCACTTTGAGGCATTTGAGTTTTTTTATACAGGCTGCAGCAAGGAATATCTGTACTAAAAAAGGTAGGGTGTGATCTTCAGTTAGGCAATACCCCCCATAGTGCAGCACAAGAAAGTCTCACTTTCTGACTTTGGCCACCTCCAGGTTCTTGCTGGCATGGGAAAACCATGTATTATTGAACAATAACTTTTAATATAAGTGTCATTCAGAAAATAATACAAATGGTACCACTTGACATGATACTTGGTAGGAGGACAGCTCCAACTGACTCTACCTTGCAAAGTTTGTTGCCCATGTTTTCCTCAGGAAATTTGCCCAGTGTTCAAGATTTAGCACCACATTGGTGTATCAATCACTATGCAGCTATAGAAGACTATATTCTAACCATTACTTGCTTCAAAATCCCACTTTTGGGAGCAATGTTGAGTCTTTTAGAAGACTTTGGGGTTGATTTACTAATGGCAAATAGACTGTGCACGTTGCAAAAACAGTTGCTCCAGAGCTTAGATAAGCCTAGTTCACACTTATGCAGGTTGCAGTTGATGCATATTCCAGGTGCATTTTGTGTTTTTTTCAATACACGTCTTTCATCCATTGAAGTCTATGGAACCAAAAACACAACCTGCTGGTCCCTGGCCCTTTCCATAAAATGCACAGATGTGAACGTGTCCCATAGGTAACCATTTTAAATGTACATTGACTATTATGTGTTTCTGCAAAACTGGAAATAAACTAAAAAATGCATAGGTGTAAACCAGGCCAAAATGAAGAGAAGCTCTGCTGACTTCCATCATCCAATCATGTGCAAAAAAAAAATGCCATTTTTTTTATTTTCCTTGCACTTGATTGGGTATTATTTCCAAAGTAAAGCTTTATCTCATTTACTAAGCTCTGGAGCAACTGCCCTTGGACAGTGCACAGTCTATTTGCCTTTATTAAATCAACCCCAAAGTCTTCTAAAAGACTCAACATTGCTCCCAAAAGTGGGATTTTGAAGCAGGTACTGGTTAGAATATAGTCTTCTATAGCTGTATAGTGATTGATACACCAATGTGGTGCTAAATCTTGAACACTGGGCACATTTCCCGAGAACATCATGGGCAACAAATCTTGCAAGGTTGGTCAGTTGGAGATGTCCTCCTACCAAAGGGAGTATCACGTCAAGTGGTACCATTGGTATTATTTTCTGAATGACATTTACATTAAAAGGCCGAAGTCAGAAAGTTAGACTTTCTTGTGCTGCACCTTGGGGGTTATTGCCTCACTGAAGATCATGCCCTACCTTTTTCAGTACAGATATTCTTGGCTGCATCCTGTAAAAGAGTATCTAAGAGTCGGTTCACACTATGGCGACATGACTTCGGTGGGCGACTTGAACAAGTCGCCGTGCACCGCGACTTCGGCGCAGCTTGCAATGACTTCACATAATGGAAGTCAATGCAAGTCGCTCCAACTTCGGCCAAAAGTAGTGCAGGAACCTTTTTCTCAGTCGGAGCAACTTGAGTCCCTCCTATTAGAACGGTTCCCATTGCACAGAATGGAGCACAACTTGTCAGGCGACCAAGTCGCCTGACAAGTCGGAGTAGTGTGAACCGGCACTAATGCATTTAAAAATAAAATTAAAAATGTTTATTTACAAAGGTGTCAATTATCTTTGCTGCAATTAATCACAACCTTCCTTCAAACCTTCAAGTGTATATCAGGCCAAAAAATATGCAGTACATTTCCACAATGCATGCACATTTCTCCATGGTTTATCCCTTTAAAGACCCTGTGTGTACCTATTGATCTGCCAGAAATGCACTCAACTCCTAACATACAGCATTTTTGTGGACTGAGTGGTGTCAGCCCTACCCTTTAGTGGTTTTTGCTAAACCACTAAATCACGCCCCTTCTTCTCACATCCACAATGTAAGTGCTAATTGATCTGCAGTTCAAGATAAGTCAAGACAGGATCAATCGTTTTTATTTTTGCGCTTATAGCACAGATATAATAAAATACTTTTTAATAGTACATTTAACAGACTAAAAAGAAGCAAATAAGAAAATTTAATTGTTAAAAATTTACAAAGATTTTAAAGGAATTTTCCACTTTTTAGAAATGTTTTTAGAAAAGCGAATCTCTCTGCATGCATTTCTTCAATAAACAATTCAAAAGGTCGACTAATATAAATCTATGTAGGATTGTTTTTATTTAATGTCTGCTTGCAAACTCTATCTTTCATAATGCTAAAGAAAATTTTAAAAATCTATATTTTTCTTAAAAAAAAAAAAAATAATAAAAAGACATCTTTCTCGATGCCAGTAGCTTCCTTTCTGACCCAGCCTGGCTGCAAGGCAAATTGCATTAGAAAATGACATGCCATTCATCTCTCGAGTTGTTGCAGGAACATTTAGCTAATTAAATGATTAATAAATTTAACACTGCTTTATAATTTCATTTGGCCGTGTAGGAAATCGCACGGAGCACTGCATGTGCACCCAATGAGATTAGGTGGGAGTTGAGGGTTTCACGGGCTGCCCTGATAATTGAGATTAGTCTATTACTACCCTGACCTTTTTTCACTTTTATATTCTCTTGTTAAAGTGAAATAAAATTTTATTCACTTTTAAGGAATATTTACTCGGATCCCGGTGACATCAGGTAGAAGGGAGCCCGGCGCTTTTTTTTTTTTTTTTTAACCTCCTTTGAAAAATATGTAACTGCTATGCTGCTATGATAGTGTTGTCAAAGCCTGCTAAATAAATTCAGCAAGTGAACTAGCAGCACTAGATAAAATTTCATTTAACAACGCCATAAAGCAAATTTATTTTAGAATATTAGAGCATCATTCTTAGATGGCGACAATAATTCTTAATATTTTCACTGCCAGCAAATGGAGGGGAATACGCAGAATCCAGATGATACTTATGCCAAGCACTCAGACACTTGCTGCAGTAACTCCCATGATGCTTTGCTTGGAGAACAGACAACAGTTCCAAGAGTTACATTAAAAAAAAGTAATTATGTTTAATGAATGTCTTAAATGAAAGCAAAACTGTCAGAGTAGATATAATTGCATGTGTACTTTTCTGACTTGCCTTTGAAGGTGTAGGTTACAGGTCTGTCATCCTGATGCTTGATTCACTACTAGGGATGATCGAACGGTTCGGGTCGACCATCGATTCGACCTGAACATTGACTGTTCGAAATTCGGCCGAATTTCAAACTTTTTGCTGAAAAAGTTTGGAATTCGGCAACCAGAACCGACCAAAATGCAATGGGACAGGAACTGGGCTTTAAAAGCCCGTAATTGGACCAGAACCATCAGTAAAAACCAATTGAGGGGGCAGGAGAATGCTAGGAAGGCGTTTTTTTGGGTATTTTTTGGGCGTCTTTGGAGGCAGGCATAACATCTGAACTTCTGTATAGGGGTATATATACACACACACTTATATCTATTTATACACATACACACATATAGGTGTGATAGGAGCGGAGACATATGCCTGTTAATTATTTCATTAGCGCAAGCATAGGTTTCTGCTACTTTCACACCTATATATGTGTATGTGTATATATACATACATGTGTGTGTGTATATATACCCCTACATAGAAGTTCTGATGTTATGCCTGCCTCCAAAAGGTGCCCAAAAAATGCCCAAAAAAATGCCTGCTACAAAAACGCCCAGGTGTGTTTTTGCAGCAGGCGTTTTTTTGGGCATTTTTTGGGGGTCTTTGGAGGTAGGCATAACATCTGAACTTCTGTATAGGGGTATATATACACACACACTTATATGTATTTATACACATACACACATATAGGTGTTATAGGAGAGAAGCCATATGCCTGTTAATTATTTCATTAGCGCAAGCATAGGTTTCTGCTACTTTCACACCTATATATGTGTATGTGTATATATACATACATGTGTGTGTGTGTATATATACCCCTACACAGAAGTTCAGATGTCATGCCTGACTCCAAACATGTCCTCAAAAAAGCCCAATAAAACGCCTGCAACAAAAAGCTGGGTGTAAAAGTAGCGAAGCTACTAACCTGTTCTATATTAATTCTAATACAAACAAACTTTTTTTTCTGGTTCTGGACATGCTACATAGCTGAAACTTCACAGGTACACTTTTTAGACCCCCAAGACACTAAATCCAAAGAAATCTAATTTTTTTTTTTCAATAATTTTTTCAATAATTGGCTCTCTATCAAAAATGACAATTTTTAAGAACTTTTTTTGTGTTATTAATAGTCCGTGGGGCATGACCCAGAAGGCACTTTTTAGGGGAATTTATTGGGTTTTAGGGCTTCAAAATTGTGTTTTTTGATTACCGAAGTTTCGGGAAGTTCGGGTGTTCTGGTCAAACCGAACTTTTGAAAAGTTCGATCATCCCTATTCACTACTTAGCGGGTCACTGCCTGGAACAAACATGTAAAACCTGACAGAAATCTTATGAGCACTTTTTGTCTTCTGCCTCTACTTATTTTTATCAGTTACAATTGTTCCCAGCTATCTCTGCGGACTACAGAACAACTCACCTTATAGGAGAGGAGAAGATGTTTTGTAGATACACAATGCAATACTACTACCTCCCCAAAAAAATTTCCCGGCTGAAGCACCGATGCTTAGACATAGGTTTCCGAAGCCTCAAAAGTACCGGATCCACAGTAAGCGTTGGCACAATGGTACATAGCAATAAAACGTCAGCTTTATTCGGTAGAGCAGTAAAATACAGACAGCAAAGGCCAATGTGTTTCAGCCTAAATGGCCTCACTCTTGACTGACCTTCATTACCATACACATGATGAGTGTGTCCTATTTAGGCCGCCTTTAAATATTGAGTAAGGCCGTTTAGGCCGAAACGCGCTGAGCTTTGCTGCTGTATTTTACTACTGTACCCAATAAAGCTGACCTTTTACTGCTATGTACCAGTGTGCTGATGTTAGCTGTGGATCTAGTACTTTCAAGGTGTTTTGTAGTCCCATCCTATGGTGACAACACAACAGCTTCGATCAGAGATCTTCAACTCTGGATGTGACACTCTCAAAGGCAAAGCTCCAAACTGTTCCTCATTTGAAGGGACTGTCCCTGTTTTGGAACCATATCCCTCTGTGCCTCAGTCCTTCTCAGTTTCCCCTCTTTCTGGTCTAGCGTATACACCTCTAATAAAATGTAATATCTAACTACCAAAAGTAATACACTGCACTAAGCCTTTTATATAACCTCTGAATTACTGTATTTGTTAGTTTGAAAAGTCTCTTGGCCTTGAGAACAATTCCAGGTATGGATGTTTTGATTTCAATAAATTTTTATTCGAAAATATCATCAAGTACAAACAGTAACTGGAATGGTACAGAAATGAAAACTGTAACACAACATGCGGTAGTAGCAGGTATGGATGTTTTATACATAGTTGAATAGGTCCAACTTGGACCAATGTAAAAAAAATGCATATAGCATACTTTGGTATACCATACTTTGGTACCATGGTTTAGATACCACCACTCCATTGATCTCCAATCGCTTCCGGGTCCAGCTTGGAGCAGCTGCCCTGCTCCATTCTAAACACAGAAAGCTTGCCACCACCTTGCCTCTCTACCTCATCCAATCAGAGAACACTTTGCCTTCATTCAAAAATTCAGAGAATGGAGTCTGTGCTGAGTGGCCGATTTCCCATGTTCACAATGCAGGAAAGCCGCAGCTTAGGATGAGACCCAGAAGCAAGTGGAGATCAGTGATATCTACTTTGGTGACTTTCAGCTTCCAGGAGCATCAGCAAGGTATGGTATATGCATAGTTTTATTTGTCCAAGTTGGACCAATGTAACTAAATATCCATGCATAGAATTCTTCTTTAAACATTTTTTTTTTCGTATAAGCATAATTGGAGATGTAGAAGAGGGGTGTCCTTTCTCTACATACATTGCGCTGAAAGTGTCCTTCTTTCTAATCTCAAAGTAGGGAGGTATAGTGGAGGGTCACAAGACATATCTACCTAGCATGCTCCAGTTTCCATTCCTTTCTAAGCTGTTAATTTCCTCCTTTTTCTTATCTGTGTAGTCCGCATGACTATAGAGTCACTTATTTGTGTGTATACACTCCAGATAAATGACAACCCACTCATTCCCTCCTCCTCCATGCCCATTAACCACTTGCCGACTGCCGCACGACTATTTACGTCGGCAGTCAGCCCCTCACAGGCAGAGCGACGTAGGGCTACGTCGCTAGCCTGTAAGGGTTTTGGGAGCAAGCGCTCGGTCACGGACCCCCCCCCCCCGCGCGTGTGTGCCCGGCGGACCCGATGTTGTTTTTTTTATTGGTTGAACTAGATTTTTTTTTTTTTTTAACCTGATTATGTAACTGTTCTCTTTGTGTTGCTTCCTTTGTGTAAAATCCCTGGTGTTCCTTCCAGTCCCTCTGCTTTCCTAGCGTGGTCAGTTCTCTAGCTATGCTCCTCCAATGACCAGACTTTTCCTGACACAACCCCCCCCCCCCGGCACAGCCATTCACTGGGTAGATCAGTGTGCTCCTGATCCTCCTCTCCCAGCTCTCCGAGCTCCTTATGCAGCTGAGAACAGAGATTTTGTGATCGCTTATAAAAAAGGAGAAACAATAAGGTATTTTTTTTATGTGTACACACAAATGTTTTGCCTTTAATTTCTATTTTAAACTGAATGAGTTGTTTTACAAAGTGAGAGTTTACATGTGCTTTAAGCGTTTACATGGAAGTTCATTTTTGTAATAGATTTAATAGTACCTAAAATGTCAATTTTACCACCAAATATATTTCAGCTCATGGCTTTTGTTAAAATAATATCTTGATAAAAATCCACGGGCTTTTAATGTTTTATTGTTGAAGAAGCAGCTATGTGTTTACTGTTACTCTCTCTGCTTGATTTTTAATGGGCTGTCGCTGTCACGTTAATATTGACTGATAGCATAGTCATTTTCTGTTGAAACAATAAGATAGATATACTGGGAGTATGAACTACTTCTTCAAATTGCCCCCTGTTCAAAGGCAGCATTTGTTCATGAACCTTTCAAGTAAAATTTCTACTGTTAACAAAACTATTACACAATAGGACAACACTGAGGCGGATGTTGGATAGGCGGTTATTCCCCTGGCAATTTCAATAGGGTCACTAAGAGACCTGTTTGTTCCTATGGAAGTGCTCCTTCTGTAGCCGAGGCAGTGAGACGTTGCTCCCATCGCTAGCGGTAGAAATTCAACAGCATTTGAGTCAACGACAATGCAGATGAAGGGGAGAGTGACCCCATAGGGAAAGACAAGCGGCCTCTTAAAGTGTTACTACCCCAGGACCCTGCATTCATTATATCTGGTCTCACACAGTACTCGGACATGCAATTATTTTAGTAAATATAAACTGCTAAATACCTTTTCTCATCAGCAGTTAGAGCAGTCTTGTAACTTCTATCAGTGTCTAGTTATAGCTTGTAGGAGGAGTTTTTATTCTCCTCTGACTGCCCTATGAGGCTGTATGACCCCTGACCCTCTGTCTGGACAGTGCTGATAGGCCCTGTGCTGATTACATGCTCTTTCCTAAGAAAAAAAAACTCTCTAAAAATACACATCAAACTGAGCATGTGCACCTTGTCCCCCTAGCCTCTGTTCTATCAGGGGATGAGTTGGGGACAGTGAAAGAAGGGAAGGATCAGAAAGGACAGGATCAAACAGCCTTTTTTTACACAATACGGAGGATTAACCCCTTAAGTTCTACAGTGAGTATAACAAGCATGTTTTACTACATATTCCAACTGATTTTACTGTTGTTGGTTTAGTAACACTTTAAAGCGGAATTCCGGGCACAAAAACAAAATTACAATAAACATACCCCCAGGACAGTCAGGGCTAGTACATTCCACAATGGCTAGCCTCTGATCTGTCCCGGTTCGCACTTACCTGCAAGAAGAAATACTCACTTTTAAAATTTCTTCTCCAGCGTTGCCATCTCTGTTGTGGGCAGCTAAAGCCGGCGCGATCCTCTTCTGCATCCTCTTCCGCGTCTTCTTCTCCCAGAATGCGCCTTCACCGGCTCCTCTCGTCACTTCCGAAGCTGTTTAGCAGGGAATGTGGCGTCGCCCCGGAAGTGACGAGCGGGGCTGGTGCCGTCGCATTGATTCCTGGGAGCGATGACGTTGAGCTCCCAGGAATCATTACAAGCTGGAAGAGATGGCGCGGGCCGAGGCTGCAGAGGGAGGAAGTGACGAAAGGTGAGTATTTCTTTCTACAATTACAAGGTAGGTAAAAAAAAAAAAAAAAAAAAACCTAACTATCCAATTCCTTTTCAGGTGAAGGAGACCAAGCGGATGGGAAATTCTGCTTCTAGAGGCAAATCATCACCAGTAGGATCACTTAAAGCGGAGTTCCGGGCACAAAATCAACCTTTTTTTTTTGTGCCCGGAACTCCGCTTTAAGTGATCCTACTGGTGATGATTTGCCTCTAGAAGCAGAATTTCCCATCTAACATCAGCCTAAGAATGCATGATTCTGGTTTAGGCCTTGTTCAGACAGGGGCTGCCACTCATAAATAGGCAATGACTCATGTTCAGGAGCATTTGTTTTGGTGTCAGTATTCAACCCAGCTGCAAGCAGGCAGCCTATGGAAGTGGATGCAGATGCACCTGCCGCAAGGACACAGGCACATGTCAAAATTGGACAGCCTTGCAGGAGGAGGTACATGGCACCAAATGCACTCTGTCTGTAGATACAGACCGGTGCTATGCCACCTCACAATGTGCCTGATCTGTGTCCCCTGATTCCTCCAGGCTCCCCCCCCCAATTATCTGTGCATTTTGATCCCCCCAGGCTCTCTCCCCACCACTCCGATTTGTGCTCTGATTTCCTTCCTGACTTTTCCCATGCCCCCCGATCTAGCATTAATCTCCCTTCCTGTGGACACCTCTTCCCTCACCCCCCCCCCCCCAATGCCTTTCAACCATTTGAGCACTGGGTTTCTTGGTTGGTAACAGGCTGGCAGTCCCTGGCGTCATAGCAACCAGTGGCATTTCACCACCCCCATTCAGCTGCCAACTTGGAGTTTCCTCATGTGACCTGTTATATTGCTTTTGAAGCCACTCAAAGTAGAGGTGAAAGTACATCCTTGTGTCCCAGAGCATTGGGTGCAGGCTTATCCTGATATCAATCCAGAGGGCTAGTAAATGTAAAAAGGAAAGGGTCGCCATTACTTCCGACCAGCCCAGGTGAACAAATGGCAAAGAGCAGCCTCAGCCTACATGTCTTCACCAAACATGCTGATGCATTTATGGTGACTATGCCCTGGTCAGTGGGGTGCATCAGAGTGTGGTGTGGTGTGGTGTGGTGGAGACATGTAGGATGAGACCGCTGCTTATTGGAGATTCTTTAGCGGACAGGTGGGTGTAAAAGGGTAGGGATGGATATATTTGGTCAATGACTTTAGTGAGCATCCCCGCTCCTTTATTTACATTTACCTATGCACCAGGGAATCTCCCAATTGGCAGCTGTGCAGGGCCAGAGATGTGTCACTGGTTGCTATCAACACTCTGGTCTCAATGCCACCCTCCTTCAGGAGACAGATTAATGTACCTGCTACTCATAGGTACATACATCTGTCACTAGCTGTGCCATCTGTGACAAAGACTGAGCCTGGGTTCACACTTGTGTGATGCGGAACATCGCATGTGATTTGGATAGGAATCACAAAGCATTCCTATTCAAATCACATACGATCCTTTGTAGTACGGTTTAAGCCTATTCATTTTGTATGAACTCAACGCCCACCAAACTGCACGCAAAAGGTGCAGGCATCTGTTATTTTTCAGCACCAGAATCGGATCGCATGTGTGTTTTGCGACCTGTTTTGGGGTGTCATTAATTTAACATCGACACCGGTGGCAGAGCGTAAACATTGAGTGCGATTTCAATCTGATGTGGGAAACGCTCAGAATTCACTGTGTTTCCCGTACTGCATATATGTGAACCGGGGCTGACACCAGAATTTTACAACTCTATGAATTCCAGGGGCAGTTATTTTTTTTTTTTTATCCCCTGCATACCTTTCGCAGGTAACAGTTTTTCTTTAACAAACCAAATGCTAGATTTAATTTGAGGATTCTAAAAGTGTTATTAAATGCCAATCATTAACTGAATACTGAGTTGGTTTGCCCACTTCCTTGAGTGGTAAATTACATTTCCAGGTATGGAAGAAAATTTCTGCCAAACCGTAAATATTAAAGGGACTGAATCTTGATGGCACAGAAGCAGTGGAATTTATAGTTTACATCATGAACACAATATCTTACTTCTGCTTATCCCCTCTGGCAGTGAATGGTTTGGTCTAGTGGACCCCCTTGTCATTTGCTGCACTCCACGAGACACAGATTCTTGGAACTGATAGATCTTCATCAAGATTCTCGTCTCTCCAGCCAAGAGGAAGTATATTTTGATCAATACATATAGTTCTGTGATTAAAATTTAATGCAGTTTCACTGGAACCTATGTGCCCTGTCCATGAGTGAGAGCCTATATGTAGCGCAAACAGCGATATTCTATATTCTGTCTGTTACTAAGGAAGATCTATGCACTCAATGACTGCATATAAAAATAACATGACTTGTGTACACTCAAGATATTTATTTCTGTATGATGTACAATTTAACCCTTTCATGGCCCAAGTCCTCTCTGTATTATAAAAAAAACATTATCACGTATCGCGTACATCTTGCTCATAGAATGATGGACAGAGGTGGACTACAGCCAACACTTTTATTTGGGTTTTATACAAAATGGGTAAGGGTTAGAGCTTCTGTTGAGTTTTTATTACTGTCTGTATCCCCTCTGGGAAGATTTACCCTCACATCCTGTTCAAAAATCACAAGAATGAACATTAATAGAATATACCTTTGATTGGGGACAGAGGGAGCAACAAAAGCATATTCATATAATAGAGTGGAAATGGGTTTTAGGATAGCTGTTGTTGTTTTTTTTTCCCCTCTGTGTCTTCCTTTCTTGGTGACACCAGCACTTTTTAATTTCTTGTTCTTGAGTCATCAGGACAAGAAGTGAGGGAAAAATCACACCACAAAAAAAAGAGAGAGGTTCTAACCCTTCCCTCATTTTACAGCTGGAGATCCAGGTTTCTTGACGTTATAAATAATTTATTTAGGCCAGCTTGGACCAAACGAATTATTTGCATGCCAGAACAGACTAGCTGCAGCTTAGACTGTAATACAGGGATCCTCAAACTACGGCCCTCCAGCTGTTGTGGAACTACACATCCCATGAGGCATTGTAAAACTCTGACATTCACAGACATGACTAGGCATGATGGGAATTGTAGTTCCCGAACAACTGGAGGGCCGTAGTTTGAAGACCCCTGCTGTAAATATAATGTAGTAGTTTGTGCTACACATTGTAGACGACAATGTGTTCTGGCAGCAGTATCAGAGACTTTCCTTTTACAGACATTTAGGAGAATTCATGTATTTTTTTTCGAAGAATACAAGGCTTCCTGTGCGCAACTTCCTCTGGCCGAAGTGTAGAGGCAGGGATACTCTTTTAGATTCAACAGCAATTTGCTGAAATTCCATTTCTTTGGAAAACATCCCAAACTTCTCTCTGTCTATAAATTCAAATTCACCCTTGATTATTTAAAGTCAAACGGTAGGAAAGACTTAAATATCTCTTTCAAGTTTTCATTTATGTCCATGACCCTATTGGCGAGATTTTCCCCCTTTTCATGTCCCTCTGATGCCCATGCAAGAAATAAGGGGTGCAATTGTCACTAAAACTTGAAACCACAGACTAAATCCTAGCATTTCCCCACTCTACCTAATTTATTTTTGTTCTTGTCTGTTTCCATTAAAATGTTCCTATCCTGATTACAACTAAAGCCCCGTACACACGCACCGATTGTTGGCCTGTTAGTATGATGCTTCCGACAACCGACTGCGACATTTTTCGGCCGAACAAAATCTGGTGTGCATGCTATAAAATTTTTGTTGGCCGTCACCGTCAGTACAGATTTCGTCCGACAAAAGTCAGATGAGCAAGACTGGGCATGCTCAGAGAAGAAAAAACACACGGAAAGTAGACCATCACATGACATCTCTTCTGCAGTTGGTTGTTGTTGGCCGACAAAATTTGTGTGCAGTCTAGAGCACATTTCAACCAACACAACAACACTGGACAAAAGACGGCCGATCGGTCGGCCAACAATCGGTGCGTGTGTACGAGGCTTAACACCTCACAGAGTCTTTAACTCTTCTCTAAAACAAAACATTTATTTTTCTAGAGATGGGTTTTAGGGATCATTCCATCCAAGGTTGACATTTTAGTTCTAAGTGCTGCCTGGTGACCTGAGTCAACCTGAGGCTTCTTATGTCTTGTTTACTTCAACACTGAGATCTACTTGTTGTAACTTCTGACTGCTGGGAGCTTTGGGTGTTCCCGCTCTTCTTTGTGTGTTCCAGCTCCCCCTGTTGCATTCTGTATATTATAAAGTACATTGAATTCCATCATTATGGCTACAGGAGGTATGCAGTCCCAGGAACTCAAACACAAAGACCTCAACAACAAAGAAGTAAAAGACATTTTCAGGGTTTTGACTCTACATCAACCACCAATAATGGAAAGCCTTTTCCCTTTACAATCTAACTTTATACATTATATTATATGCTCCTAACTGTTAGAGGCTTCAGAGCCTTATAGCTATAAACCTTGAATTCAATAAAATCTTGCACATTCAAGGAGAAGATAATAATAGTTGAGTGTCTGGATGTGCAGAAAAAAAAGGATAGGGACCAGACACAATACAACTTTAACTCTTGTAGGACGTAGATTCCCCATGGAACACTGCTATGCTCAATGAGAAGAAGCATCGTTCATCCAGGCCTATGTCACAGCCACTATTAGCATGCCTACATTGGCCTAATGCAATCACAGGCAGGTCTCATTTGCAAGCAGCCAGTTCCCACTGCACATCTTCGCAGATCTGAAACGGTAATTTTGTAATTCTTGACTTGCCGTTGACATGAAAACGTGTTAGTAATTAGATTCGTAGAATGGCTGCCTTTACTTGACAACATCTGCATACAACACACTGCATATGCTCTGCCCTTGTAAATTCTATTGATTTTTACTCCAAAAACTCACAGTGACAGATGGGTCTTCATAAATTTCAAGAGGCGGCATTACAGAAACGGCGGAATTATGGGCTTAAACTTCCAGGCGTATTTTTTTATTGATGGTTTCAGGCAAGCTTACTTTAAAGGAACATGTCCTTGTATTTTCTTTTTTTCATAAATTTATGTATGGTATTATTACAGAAGAATCTGCTAAACACTTTAAATTTATACTGCCCACATAACATGACCCCCTGGTCAATTTAAAACTAAAAAAAAGACCCTGTCTGTAACTACAAAAAAAAAAAATCTCATGGGATGTTTTTATAATAAGGGGAGTCATATTTTGCAGATTTCCTTTTCCAAGTTATAACACATACTTCTAACTTTTTTTTTCAAACAATTAATTTTGCTTGATGTCAAGGTTGTATCTATAAATTGCCCTTCAGTTAAAAGTGCACACAAAGGAAAACTTATTTTTTTTTTAGTTTTGGATAGAACGGGGAAGCGTTAGAATCTCTGTCAACTTGTATTTGTTGTTTATGTTCCAATTGGGGCAATTCACCACTCTGTTTGTCCTAATCACCCCTGTCACTCCCACATGGAAGAAAAATATATTTAAAATATATTTTAAAAAAAAAAAAACATTTTTTCCCCCAAATATATTGGAAATATATTTGAAATGCTACAATTTTGGCCATATTCAATATATTTCTAAAAAATTTTCCCTAAAGATATTGGAAATATATTTTTCTTCCATATGGGCTGAGACAGAAAGTGAGGAGAAATCCAAAATGTTACAGCAGTCACCATAAGAAGAAGGGGTCAGGGTGAATCTTCAAATGGGGACATCTGTCTTGAAGAGAAATTCTCTTCGTTATGGGAGATCTTCCTGTTGTGTCTCTGAGAAAGGAAGTGAAAGGAAATCTCCCCAATGGGACAGAGGCAGGGAAAAAAACCTGACAGGTTTTATACATAGGGCAATAGAACCCTAGACATTTACTTCTAAACATGTACCTATATATTAACCTGACTGCATGTTGAATGTGGCAAATAGAAAAAAAAAATGAGAAAAACTTGGAGAAATGTAAAAGTATCATTTATATTTTTTTCAGGAATAATTTAATAATTATTAGGTGATAGGCTAATTCTTTAAAAGAAACATAAAACAGTTTAAATATTTTTTTTTTTTATAAATATGCATACGGTTTTGTTTAATCTATGGAGATTATGCCATTCATGACCTGATTTCTAAATTATATTATTTTAAGAAGGTCAGCCAGATTTGTAAGCAGATATTCAATTTGATCAAATATTAATAAATCCAATTCAATTGTCAGGAAAAATGCCAAATATCTTCAACTATATAAATAGTTATTCTATAACACAAGCTAATCATTTTACATTATCTACTGTGAATAAGTGTGTGTTCATTTAACAGTTTATTATATTTTATTGTAGATGTATTAATTGAGATGAACAAGTAATAAAAAAATTAGGGATGCCCCTTGTGCCATCATTACCCAAAAAATAAATATACTACTTCCTTCCAGGTTTAAATATGGGCTCCCTATTGGTTCCCACATGCTTCCTGGGGTGTGTGCAGGGGGAGGGGGGGGGGGAGGCTGCCACTTTGCCCGTGGGCCAGAAAGCCAGTCTGATTAAGTGAATCAGATTTGTGAGCAAACCTTGGTTTGGAGAAATTTGGTCAAATATGCTCATCACTAATTATTGTTAAAGCATATGTAAAGGCAAAATAAAAAAATAAAAACATATTTAATACATATTTGAAATACACATTTCCATATGTGTCATCCCTTTAAACACACTGCAAGTTTTAAAAGATAGTTTTTGATGTGCCAGAAATATAGTGTGCGCCTACCTTACTCTGCAACATGACAACACAGTGACAGCACTGAATTTCTAAGCTTCTGGTGTCAGCCCTGTCTACTTCATTTCTGATGAATCCTTCCTTCTCTGCATAGCTTCATATTGTGCACAGCCAGAGCACACAGGAAGTTGTCCGCTCACAAGGGTTCTGACTTAGGCTCCTTTCACACTTGTGCGACTTCTGTGACCCCAAGTCGCAGGACATGTGAAATGCTATGTATCTCTATAAGAGCCAATTGACACTACTGAAGTTGCTGCGACTTCTGAAATGGTTCCTGCACTACTTTGATCCGACTTTGATACAACTTCAGTGCCAGAGAGTGTAAAAGTCTTTTCAAAGTCGTATCAAAGTTGGACTCCAAAATTGCACTGAAAATCTTGCAACTTAAGAGTCTGCTAGTGTGAAAGGAGCCTAAGTCAACCAGTGTTTTCTGCTCTTATCAATCAGATAACATAACACTTTCAATGGTATAGTTAACAAATCAAAAAGAAGCAAATAAGAGAAGTTCAATGCTAGGGTTTACATACACCTTAAGTATTCCTTAAATCATTGCTGCTCATTCCAGTAAACAGATCCCATATTGCATATCAAGTGCTTGTAGATCTGCAATAGCGATAGACGCTTTTCTATACACAGTGTAGTATTTGATATGTATATCTGCCAAACTTTTGCTATTTGTTCCCTGTTTTTGCCTAATTGGTAAATCTTTGGAGGATATAGAACCCTCCAGTGGAATCATAGCTGTCTGAATTCACATCCTCTTTATAGATATGCCCATTACTGTTCATGAGGTCCCAACAGTCATGCACATTTTCCAGACTTATTGTAGGAACTGCATGTGGCCATTCTTTCCACTCAAGTTACATGTAGCTAAATAGATATGACCCCGAAAAGTTTAGTGCCCTTAATACAATATAATATGAGATTCAGTTATTTTTGTAGTGCTGTCAGTTGACATGATGTTGAATAAAGCAATGTTTCTCAACTCCAGACAGTCCTCAAGTACCCCCAACAGGTCAGGTTTTCAGGATTTCCCTCAGATGAAACAGCTGTGGTAAGTACTAAGGCAGTGAAACTGATCAAATCAGCCCAAAAACATGACCTGTTGGGGGTGCTTGAGGACTGGAATTGAGAAACATTGGAGTAAAGCAATGTAAGGCTGGGGAATGCAGAGCACATGACTAAAGCCCCGTACACACGCTTCGAAAATTGGCAGGGAATTTTCGGCCAACGTCCGATCTACCGATTTTCGGCTTGTTAGTATGATGCTTCCGACAACCGACTCCGACTTTTCGGCTGAAAAAAATCTGGTGTGCAGACTATAAAATTTTTGTTGGCCGTCAACACAACGGCCGATTTTCGTGCAGTCAGTACAGATTTCGACAGGGAAAAATCTGATCAGCAAGTCTGGGCATGCTCAGTGAAGAAAGAACACAAAGAAAGCAACCCAACACATGACATCACTTCTGAAGTAGAATTTTGTTGGGCGAGAAAATTCGTGTGCAGTCTAGAGCACATTCCAACCAACAAAACACAACTCTGGACAAAAGACGGACGATCAGATCGGCCGATAATCGTTGCGTGTGTACGGGGCTTAAGTCCTTTCCTAAGGCTACCCATAAGATTGAAAACATTACACCTCATTGAAAAAGTTTAACTGTGCATTGTTAAAAATACACAGCACATACGCTCAAGGTACAGCCCTATACTATGGTGAGTTACTGTGCAGCTCCAAAGGAGGCTTAAACATAGGGGTGTAAACTCCGTGGGAGGCTGCTACTGTCACAGAGAGGTAATTATGCACCAAGATGGGGATTTTAGCTTAGATTGGGAGGCTAAAGAGATAAAGGGGCTGGGATGTTTTGTAGGAAAAGTATAATTCTACTTTATAGAAGAACTCAACAAAGTGTTACGTTAAATCACTGTAAAAGGTCAGGTATTACTTCTCTTTCTAAAGAACTCTTTTCTACATCAAGAGCCTAAAAATGTGGATGTCAGTGCCGCGTACCAGTTTCTACACTTTTCTGCACTCCACATCTTGTTCAAATTGGAGGTGTTAGCCAATACAGTATACGTGTATTGGGCCAATTACATTAACTAAACAATGCATTGGGACTGGAAGATGGCAAGGCTTGGTAAGAGTTGAGTTTTCAAAGGTATTTTCTCATGATGGGTATAGTGCGTTTATTTACCATTTCTTATTTATTTATTTATTTCAGGTACTTATATAGTGCTGTCAATTTACGCAGCGCTTTACATATACATTACACATTCACATCAGTCCCTGCCCTCAGGGAGCGTACAGTCCCTAACTCACATTTATACATACATAGTAGGGCCAATTTTTTTATACAGGATCCAATTAACCTACCAGCATTTAGACTTCTCCTTTAAAAGGCCGGTGATTAAACAATATTATC
The DNA here is from genome assembly GCF_965119305.1 of Pelophylax lessonae. Taxonomy (NCBI): domain Eukaryota; kingdom Metazoa; phylum Chordata; class Amphibia; order Anura; family Ranidae; genus Pelophylax; species Pelophylax lessonae. Next base: position 187,198,648 of record NC_138777.1, on the reverse strand, counting down.
AACCCAATAGAATTTCCCTGTAAGCAGTGATCAACAGCTCAGAACTGGCTAGCCAGATTTGAATGCTGTAATGCCGTTCTTTTTTTGGTTGCGATATTTTGACAGGTTTGCAACATGTAAATGATAAGCCAGAGGCGGCACAAAATAACTTTCTTGAACGAAGCCCAAAAACTTATACTTGAACATTTTCTTCCAATAATTCCCACCCCGTCTAATGGTCCCTAAATTAGTAACACATACACAACTTCATTTTTCTCTCTATTTTTTTAATGGCCTGATGGGTCATAATGATAAGAGAAATACATTTACACCATCTGCAAGCTTAGGGATGATTAGCAAATAGAGTGATTTTACTACAAATGGCTTTCAACGTTCAAAACAATATAACAATCCCCCAAACGTATATAAAGAAGTGTGCTGAGACCGAATCTCAAAGCACCATTTCCTCTCAGTCATTATAAAAAAAGAAAGCATAAATTTAATGAAACGTTGTAATTATAGCTTTTTCTTTCTATTTTCAAGATGTGTGGTGTCCAGAGTTTTTATGCATGGCAATTTACAAGATGGAGTTTACTTTTTCGTAAATGCACACAAAGAAAACGCTTTCTATCCATATCTTTGAATTAGCACAGCTGCAATGCACTGTATGTAGAGATGTTGGCCAGTCTCACCATCAGACAAAATGAGGCTCTTGTTTCTGATTGTACTGGGAAATTGTACATGCAGGGTGATTTATGCTATGAAATTTTCATATCAGGCGGTGCCCTCTGTGGACTGAAGAAATCCAAGTTTTTATCTAGAACATAACCTCCTACTATCTATTGGTATTATGGATGTAATGAAGGTCAAGAGGGGCCTATGATACTGCAATAGTCCAAGTAAGCTTTCTAGCATAGCGTACTAAATACTGGGATTGTAGCCAATATAGACTTGGAGCAGAGTTCCTAGGCCAGCCTCTTCAGGTTTAAGTAGACTCATCATTAGATACACGCAGCATTTTGCGGCATGCCACAATTTACTAAAGAGGGTAATGTTCGGAATTAGTATCACCCCCCCCCCCCCCCCAAATATGGCATTGCCTTGTTTCCTTTTCGGAGGTATGGCTTTTCAGCCACAAGACTTCCATGAAGACCATTTCTGACCAGACTTTTTCAGACTTTAGATAGGTATACCAGGGTGCTGCTGGTTTCTGCCAGTCTGAGCAGATGGCGCCACTGGACATCTTCCAACTTCAAAAGGAAGTCAGCCTAATGTCTTTCATCTGCGAGTTTTCTTGGCCAACCACTGCATTTTTGGACCTCAACACTGCTTGTTCTTTTGTGCTGCTGTAAAAGAGTTTTGACAGTGCATCTGGAAACACCTGTCTTTGTTGAAATTTCTGCTGGCTTAAACCTTGTTGATACAGTAAGACCACCCTGTGTCTTGTTGGTGTGCTTAGTCTTGACGCCATGTAAGATTTTTTTTTTCACCCAGGTTCGGTCCTCCTACACTGATTCTCTTTGCTTTAATGATTACATTTCAAGCTACATAATATCTTGATGACCATTAGCAGGTGTCCATTGGGCAGAGTCCAATGGGCGGAGTCCATTGCGTCATAACGTCACTTCCGGTTTCGGACTTTGCAGCCGTGGAACGCGGAAGCTTCCCGGCGATCGCTCAACACTGATCCAAGGCAGCTTCACCGTGAGTCTTTACTATTCTCTGCTATTACGCATTACAATATATTGCTTTATGGGGCTCCCCTCTCTCTTCTTTATGTTATACCGCCAGCCTGTGCCTGCTGGGCCGTGGAGAGGAAACCCCGGGATACACATCAACCTGCCCAACACACCAACAGGTTGTATATGTGGTGCGACACCTAGTGGCCACACGGGTGATTGCAGCATTTATTATTTTTGGGAATTACCTTTTCACTCTCACCACTTTACCACCAGGAATTCCCATTTTTGGACACCAACTGCTCACAACAACTAAACATTATTTATTATTTATTATTATTCATCAATTCTTTGCACTGTATCATTTAGCATTGGAATAAATGTATCACTTTACGAATCTTGGTTATTTATTTAATCAGCACTTTTGCACAAACCTTATCACAGACAGTGAGATCCAACCAATTTGATTGGATTGACACATGTATTGCACTTTATCCATTTTTTTGGTATTATAATTTATGGGTGTCACTCCTTTCCTTTATGGGATTTAATTTATGAAGTTTGCATATAAATTCCCCCTAACACCTGATCACTTATAGGTAGCTCCGTTTCAACCTCCTTTGCACTTCTATTTTAACTCTTAACCCTTCGGGGTTTGGTTGTTGGCTGCTTACACCTAGTATTTATTTTTCACCGTACACTTCATAGCGCTGGTCACCTTTGTTCTTTGCCATTAGCAGGTGTAGCCCAAATCCTGAAATTACCTTTACAGTACCCCCTCCCCTCTCATTTGCAAGGGTTTAATGCTTATTAACTGTAGCAGATGAAATATAAAGTGTCATATTTACCTCACACCTTGTCCCAGCAGGCTTCAGTGCCCTCCTATGCTTCAAGCTGGGGACATTCCCTCTGCTAATGGCCTGCGTTGTACTTTATGATGCCACTATGCGACTAGAACACTGAGCATCTTACTGAAGAGGCTTTGATGAGCTAGTCGTGCAGGAGGGGAAAGCCTTCTAGGGTGAGGAGTACGGTAAGTATTGAACTTTATTACTTTTCCCTTAGAGTAAATAGTATTTGACCTTTGCAAGCCAGGAAAGGGGGGTGGGGAGGGGCTACAGGGTTAGAATTGTTTTGTAATTCCCAGAGTTGGGCTTTCAACTAATATTTCTATTAGTTGAAAAATATATACATTTTAAAAAAGTAAAGCCAAACCATTAGTTGCCTTTTAAAAGCATTTGTATTTATTTATGACAGCTCTGCCATATACTTAGTTCTAAATTATTATGTCTATTAGCATGCTATAATCAAATTTAATGCAATTTGAGGCAGACTGTGTCTCTATGTGCTGTGTTTTTAAAATGTTTGGTAAAGTTTTCCTATCCCACTGATGTAGAATTCCTGGAACATCTCAGAATGGCATTTTAAAACACCAATAAACGAGATTTTTGTTATGACTACTTGCTATAAAATCAGAGAGTTTTCAGTGTTTTACAAGAGTCTCCGCTGCCTGAACCCCTCATTTAAAGTTTATCACCGCAGCAAATTAATGAACTGGTCTCCTCAATGACAGGCGTTGTGTTTAGAGGAAAGAGCTTGTACTATTTGGGAATGTCTACTACATAGTGCATGTAGGGATTACACAAAGTAATCCAGATCATGTCATTTCTGCCATGAAATTAAAATATGAATCAATGCCATTTAAGGCTGAACTTCAGGCTAAACAAATATTGCCTAGATACAAGGGCCACTGGACAAGTCTGCATGGCTATATTTAGTTAGACTGAAAAAAAAAAATGTAATTTGCAAATTTTGTACTTGTAATTTGCAAATTTTGTACTTGTTTAGGAACCCTGACCATTGATGTTGTGTCCCAACACATTGAATTTAGGTTGGGACACAACAGCAAAGGTCAGGGTCTCTACACGAGTACAAATTGGTGAATTACAATTTTTTTTTTCAGTTTAACTAAATATAGCCATGCAGACTTGTCCAGTCGTAAGCAGACTGAGCTCTATTTACCCTTTTTCTAGGCTATTCGGGCTTTTCCTAAACTCAGTGTGTTGATTGCTTGTCCCTGTTTGCTATATTGAGGAGGTTCCAGAATTATTGTGTGAAGGACTTCAAGATAAACAAAAAAACGCCCCCCCCCCCCCAAGGGAGAGCTGGGATTTTTAAGGTGCCAGTAACTTGCGCCACATCATCAATTAAAATTCATATAGTTTATTAAAGATATTAAGGAAAATATTAAAAACATTTAATAATTTCGGATTTCAACTCAACATAATTAATTATCCACAATTGGTTACCATTGTGTAGCAATCCCGACATGTTTCGCCAATTTGCAGCAGGCTTCTGCAGGAGATATATGCTACCACATCTAGGTAAGTAAACCAAACATGTAAATCACTGTATGTACATTTAAGATGCAATAAACAAAAAACAGAAATAGGCATATTCTTTAAAAATTTAAACAATACAGAATAGGGCATAAAACATAAGGCATCTTACCAATCAACTTTAAATAAACAGATCCAATCCAAAAGGACTTAGATGGAAGGATTTAAATCCAATAAAGACTCAGCAGGAGAGACCGCCACCTCCTATACTCTTACATACCCTTTCATAAGCATGTTTCACTTTTTTTTTTTTTATGATTTTTCACTTATTACTTGTCTCATACACCCCTCCTACGGCCATTCACACGCAGTTTACTTTTCTAGGCAAGGGGTCTCTTCCCCTGCTGAGTCTTTATTTAATTTAAATCCTTCCATCAAAGTCCTTTTAGATTGTTTCTTTTTTTTTTTTTTACAGTTGATTGGTAATATGCCCTTTACTAAACATCATGTATTATGCCCTATATTGTATTGTTTGAATTTTAATGAATATGTATATTTCTGTTTTTTATTTATTGCATCCTAAATGTACATTCAGCGATTTACATGTTTGATTTACTTACCTAGATGTGGTGGCATATATCTCCTGAAGAAGCCTGCTAAAATCGGAAAACATGTTGGGATTGCTAAATGATGACAATCATTTGTAGAGAACTAATACTGTGGACTTGAAATCTGAATTGATTAAATGTTTTTAATATTTTTTGTTAATATTTTTAATATGAACTCAATAAACTATGAATTTTAATTGATGTTGTGGCGAAAGTTACTGACACCTTAAGAGCCGGTTCACACTGGGGCGACCTGTCAGGCGACCTGGTCGCCTGACAGGTCGCCTTAGGTCACCCGCCATAGAGAAGCTGTGGACCCGTTCTAATAGGAGCGACACAAGTCGCTCCGACTTAGAAAAAGGGTCTGGAGCTTCTTTGGGGCGACCCGGAGCGACCTGCATTGACTTCAATTATATGAAGTCCGTGCCGGCCGCTCCGCGACTTCACAGGTCGCCCGGCAAAGTCGGCTCGCCCCAGTGTGAACGGGGTCTAAAAATCCCAGCTTTTTGTATATCAGATCTAGAGGGGTCCTGGGGTGAGCTGCCCCCCCCCTCCCTGATTTCAGTTATGCCCCCCGCCCCAGGACTAATGACGTTGGTATCAAGAAGTAGGGGGGCTGGGGTGCCACATGCAGCCTTTGTATTTCAAGTCAGTATAGCCTCACAGTGGTCTGGCCTATGAAAACTGCTAATGTGAATCCAAGGTGAGGACTTAGAAGAGGACAGAAGTCTTGCTTCTTTTCAGACCTGCTTTGCCTCCTGCCATGATCCTGCAACTGCATTGAAGATTTGAATGTAGGACCCTATTTGTGAAGAGAGTACGGAGGACCGATGTCAACAGAGGCTTTCTCTAACGTGAATGGGGGAACTCTGAGATTATGGGGGCTGACTCTGATATGATGGGGTGATGCTCTGATGTGAAGGAGGACCTCTAAAGTGAAGGGGGGCTCTAATGTGATGGGGGGGACTCTAACGACATGCAGGGAACTCTGACAGAGATGATAAAATGAAGGTGTGTTGACAGTATGCCCCCCTGACATTTTTTTACTGCATCTCCAGATCAGATAAGCCAGACCTGGCCTTGTCCAGCAGGCACCAAAATGGGACCATGCTTTCCTTTCACAAAGTCGATAGTTGCATTATAATTTCTGGGGGGGGGGGGGTAACTCCAACATTAGATCAGATCAGGGGCAGCATGCAATGTTAGGAAGATAGGAAAACTCACCCAATAATGCCTGATGTACAGCCTCTGCATTACTTGATTTTTTTTTTTTGACAGTGCAAAGTCACTTTAAATTTGTACAAGTTACAGAAAAATCCAGTGGGAGGATATAAATGACCGCTTTCAGTTTAAAACTTGTGGTATGTTTATAATAATTACAGGGTCTGCTTTGGAATCAACTTTAAACTTTTCCTAAGGGGCACTGTCCTTGCGTTGGAGGAACTGTTTTTTTTCCTTCTTTCTGTGTTTAAGTGCAATAACTTGGCTGGCCAGCGCAGACATCTGCAGGGAAGCAGCCATTAGGAAAAATCACTCCCCAAGAGCAACAAATAAAAAATACCCTTTAGGCCAACTGATAACTTTTTATCTGATGGAGTAAAACCAATAACAAGCTTGTACATTCTCTGCTAATGACACACTGAGCATTCTTAAAGGGAATAAACACATATTGTAATGTTTTTTTTTACACAGGCATGTTAAATAGATCAGTATGATTTAAATATTGTTTAGTTGAGAATTTTCTGCTCGGCTCCTTAGACAAAAGAGGATTGAAAGATCAACTTTTATTGAGCCAGGCAAAACTGACAGGGCAACACATGAAAAGAATCTTGATCTGCATATGGCACGCTTAAAGAGGTACTGTACTAAAGTTTTAAAATTTTTTACCTTAAAGCCTGACCCAACTGTTCATTTTTGTCTAGGGGATTTGAGAAAGCTTATACTCCACTCCACCTGCAAAAGGAGCTCCCCCACGATCCAGCAGTGTACTGTTCCTGGTGTCCTCATGTCTAGAGCAGGTATATGAGCATGATGACGTCAGGAGCAGTCCATCACAAAGGACAGCGGGGTGGCAGGACCCACAAGGATCATCTTTGTGCTGGGAGGATTATAGTATGTATTTTTTATATCTTTTTTCTACAATCCCCTAGACAAAAAAATAAAAAATAATCAGTTGACATGTACAGTTCAGGCAAAGCCCCACTGCATGTGAAAACTTTTTTTGCCCCGAGTTTGGCAAAAATCCAACAAATGTTCCAAAAACAAACATTTTCAAATAAAATTGAGATAAGGAGAGGGAGGGGGGGTAATTGATAGTTTAAGGCTGGCCATACATTAAATAATTATCTTGCACAATTTTCCTTTAGATTTGCCAAAACCATATAATACGAGGTCAAACCTAAACACTCTAAATTTGTATGGAATCAGTCGGGCCCTTGCACATCCTAGTTGAAGGATTGGGATGCCTGCCTTTACATGCACATAAGCACCAGTGCACAAGGCAAGGTCCATAAAGACATGGAAGAGCGAGTTTGGGGTGAAGGAACTTGACTGGCCTGCACAGGTAGGATTATGGTGTAGGGTTTTATTTCAGGGGTTGGGCTTGGCCCCTTAGTTCCAGTGAAGGGAACTCTTAAGGTGTCAGCATACCAAGACATTTTGGACAATTTCATGCTCCCAACTTTGTGGGAACAGTTTGGGGATGGCCCCTTCCTGTTCAAACATGACTGTGCACTGGTGCACAGAGCAAGGTCCATAAAGACATGGATGAGTGAGTACAGGGTGGAAGAACTTGATTAGCCTGCACAGAGTCCTGACCTCAACCTGATAGAACACCTTTGGGATGAATTAGAGCGGAAACTGTGAGCCAGGCCTTCTCATCCAACATTAGTCCCTGATCTCACAAATGTGCTTCTGGAAGGATGGTCAAACATTCCTATAGACACACTCCTAAACCTTGTGGTCAGCCTTCTCAGAAGAGTTGAAGCTGTTATGGCTGCAAAGGGTGGGCCAACTCAATATTGAACCCCAATGGACTAAGACTTGGATGCCATTAAAGAGGAGTTCTGGCCACGGGGTCGAAATTTAGCTAAAAATACCCCCGGGACAGTCAGGGCTAATACATTCCACAATGGCTAGCCTCTGATCTGTCCCGGTTCGCACTTACCTTTTAGAAGAAATACTTACATTGAAAATTTCTTCTCCAACGCTGCCATCTCAGATGTGGGCAGCTGAAGCCAGCGCGTCCTCTTCTGCGTTCTCTTCCGTGTCCTCTTCTCCCAGAATGTGCCTGCACCGACCCCTCTCGTCACTTCCAGTGCGGGCGCGTCATCCCTCCACAGCTTCTGGGCATGCCCAGAAGCTGTTTAGCAGGGAATGAGGCGCCGCACCGGAAGTGACGAGCGGGGCCGGTGCAGGCGCATTGATTCCTGGGAGCGATGACGTTCAGCTCCCAGGAATCCCAGGGATCAATGCAAAGAGGAAGTTACGGCGCGGGCCGCGGCCGCAGAAGGAAGAAGTGGAAGAAAGGTTAGTATATTTTTCTTCAATAACAAGGTAAGTAAACAAAAAAAAATCATAACTATCCATTTCTTTTTCAGGTGACCAAGAGCAAATGGATGGCCCAAAATCGATTATGTCGATTTTGTGGCCGGAACTCCGCTTTAAAATTAATGTGAGCATAAAGGCAGGCGTCCCAATACTTTTGGTAATATAGTGTCTTTTAAGATTTTGGCAACTGATCTCACAGATTGAGAGAGCTGACTGATTGGACAGAGATGGCACTGTCCACTGTTAACTCTTTTGTAAAGACTGGAAGTTTAGGGAAGCAGCACTGAGCGTTCAGGAGCCAGCAGCATTGACCGACATAACTACAAGTGCTGGGGTGAGAATTTTAACAAATAGTTTACTGTGGCATGTTTATTTTGTTGTAAAGCTACAAAATGCTGAGGGTTTAATAATACTTTATGTGTCCCTAGTTCTCTGGCCAGCCTGAAAGGCCATGACTTAGAGCCGGTTCACACTGGGGCGACTTGTCAGGCCGCGGGTCGCCTGCCATAGATTAGCACAGGACCCGTTCTAATAGGAGCGACACAAGTTGCTCCGACTTAGAAAAAGGGTCCTGAGCTTCTTTGGGGCGACCTGGAGCGACTTGCATTGACTTCAATGATATGAAGTCCGTGCCGGCCGCTCCGAGGTCGCGGTGCAAGCTGCGCACCGCGACTTCACAGGTTGCCCCGGCAAGTCGGGTCGCTGCTATGTGAACCGGCTCTAAGGCACCACAGATGTAATCAGCAACACCCATAAATAAACACCACTGGCCTATAACACCCTAATACCCCAACTACACTAAATAACCACCAAGACACCATTTTAGAATAAAATTTTGGCCGTAACGGCCATTTATTAACCAATTAAATAAATCAAATGTTCCTTAAAAACAGGAACATTAAATAATCCAATAACAATAGACATAACAATAAACATAAGGTTGCTGATCTTTGGAGGCCCCACTTATCAAATATCCACGTTGGCATCTGCGTAACTACTTACACAGTCAATAAATACAAAAATATGTGCAGCGCTAGAAGAAAAAAATTCCCAACAAAATAAATTGTCCAATCGCAGGAAACATTCCACAAGTAACGTAAACAATTGATGGTGAGAAAAAGTCCAATATATAATGGTGCAAATCATATATAAGTGCAGCAAATCCCGTCACCAGTGAAGGTAGAAATATATTGCGCTCACCAGATGGATGGGACCCCAAAACACCTTATAGTGTAGGAGTCAAACAGGCTTAAAAATGATGGAGTGTCCCCACAGATTTTTCACCGATTCCAACGGCAACCATGCAAATCTCCGGTAGATGGAATAGTTCAGAGATTCCCCTTCCACATGGTGGGTGGTAAAACCGAAAAAAATGGAGGGACATATAGCGTAATATTGCTAAAATCAATTTAATATCAATAAAGCTGATACACTTACAGACATCCGTGAAAGACAGGCATATAAGATGTAAAACAGCTGGGCTGACCAAGTCCTCTTTACATGTTTCGGCATAAATGCCTTTTTCAAAAGATAAAGTCAGCAGGTAGCCAGTGTTCATATATATATAGAGGTAGAATTAATTGGGTACACCTGTAGGAAGTAGGCGGTGGACTGCATGGAAACCGGAAGTAAAACCGGCGTGCGTTCCAAGCCTCACTATGGTATAGCGCCAAAAATGAAGTCTATTAAATCATAAGGGGAAACAGGAAGTGATGAAATGCCTGGAGGGGATGGCATTAGCCATCGTATATCCCAAGCCTCTTTCTGAATTGTAAGACAGGAAGTGCTGACATCACATCCGGGAATAGGCGGAAGTGATGTCAGCGTCAAAACATCGATGGGGGACGGCATTTAACCATCATCAACCCCAAGCCTCCATCTGAAGTGTAAGACCGGATATGCCGACATCACATCCGGAGGTATTCATTTGTCTTTTGAATATAGTTCCACCAATATCCATTTCCTAGACCTCAATATTTCCATAGTGGACAATCAGTTTGTCACCAGTACTTTTTTCAAGGACACAGACCGTAACTCGTACCTGCCTGTTGACAGCTGTCATCACAAGGCTTGGTTGGGTGGAATACCTAAGAGTCAATTCATCAGACTTAGGAGGAATTGTACTCATGAACATGAATTCCTCCAACAAGCCCAGCTGCTAAAGGATAGGTTCTTAGTTAAGGGTTATAATTCTGATGCTCTTGAGTCCACTATAAGGGAAGTAACCCAGATTGATAGAGCACAATTACTTTCTGGGTCTAAAAATAGAAATAAAACAAAAAACCAGTCTGATTTTGCTAAATGGTCCTTTTTTACCAATTTTTCTATTCAGCATAATTCCATCAAGAGAATTATATCCAAACATTGGGATGTACTTAGAAATGACCCCATTTTGGGTACCGTTTTACCTGTACGACCCTCGGTCACTTTCAGAGGTGCACCTGCATTAAGAGGACAATTAGCTCCCAATGTACCGGATGAACCAATTAAACCAAAAAAATTTTTTGCTGATCTTATTGGTTTTTATCCCTGCCGGAAGTGCAGAGTGTGCGAATATAATTGTGATAAAAGAAGGAAATTTACATCCTTTCAATCTTCTGTCACAGGGAGTCTTCACCATATCAAATTTTTCGCCACTTGCATAACTACTCATATTGTTTATTTGTTAACGTGCCCCTGTAAAAAGCAGTACGTGGGACGCACTATAAGGTCCTTTAATGTGCGTGTTAATGAACATATTACGAGCATTCTCACAGGCAAGGATAAGCATACTGTAGGTAAACATTACCTTCTTTATCACCATAAAGATCCCACTGGCACTTTATTTCAGGTCATAGACCAGTATGTACCTCCCTGGAGGGGTGGCTCAAAAATTCGTGGTGTCTCTAGGAGAGAGACATACTGGATCTATACTTTGAAGTCCTACCATCCTTTTGGGTTGAATATAGAGTGGGATATAAACGCCTTTATAAACACAGCTTAGCGTACTAAATATCCCACTCCCATCTGCCTTTCTGGCTATCTTTAGCCTTATATGTTCCCTTTATCCTCATTCGTTCTTTTATGTGATTTTATTATTTTTATTCACAATATTTTTTAAAATATTTTTATTATATTTGTCTTTTGGCTGTACACATCATGTAGTTATGTAATAAAAATATTTTTTGTTATAGATATCCTGTATTAAGGGTCACCTAATATGGAGATAGACTATGGACTGTATATAGACAAAATTTGTTATTATGTCCCTTTAACTGTGGACAATTGACATTTTTGTTTTTTTCAATATACTGGTTTCTCAATAAATGAGCCCACTATGTTGATATATTATGGTTTAGATAACTAAACCGATTTTTTCCTCTCCCCTTTTTGTTGGCGCTGTTTAACTATAACGTCATCTTTTTATTCTCCGCCTTTTTTTGTTCTCTTATTGGCGATATTCACTACTCGCTGAATCGGCCAATCTGAGCTGTCTCCATTTCTGTTTTGTTGACCTGGTGCATTGATATGCTCCAACTTCCGGTAAAGCGGTCCGCCTTGCCGTGCTGACATCACTTCCGCCCAATCCCGGATGTGATGTCGGCATATCCGGTCTTACACTTCAGATGGAGGCTTGGGGTTGATGATGGTTAAATGCCGTCCCCCATCGATGTTTTGACGCTGACATCACTTCCGCCTATTCCCGGATGTGATGTCAGCACTTCCTGTCTTACAATTCAGAAAGAGGCTTGGGATATACGATGGCTAATGCCATCCCCTCCAGGCATTTCATCACTTCCTGTTTCCCCTTATGATTTAATAGACTTCATTTTTGGCGCTATACCATAGTGAGGCTTGGAACGCACGCCGGTTTTACTTCCGGTTTCCATGCAGTCCACCGCCTACTTCCTACAGGTGTACCCAATTAATTCTACCTCTATATATATATGAACACTGGCTACCTGCTGACTTTATCTTTTGAAAAAGGCATTTATGCCGAAACATGTAAAGAGGACTTGGTCAGCCCAGCTGTTTTACATCTTATATGCCTGTCTTTCACGGATGTCTGTAAGTGTATCAGCTTTATTGATATTAAATTGATTTTAGCAATATTACGCTATATGTCCCTCCATTTTTTTCGGTTTTACCACCCACCATGTGGAAGGGGAATCTCTGAACTATTCCATCTACCGGAGATTTGCATGGTTGCCGTTGGAATCGGTGAAAAATCTGTGGGGACACTCCATCATTTTTAAGCCTGTTTGACTCCTACACTATAAGGTGTTTTGGGGTCCCATCCATCTGGTGAGCGCAATATATTTCTACCTTCACTGGTGACGGGATTTGCTGCACTTATATATGATTTGCACCATTATATATTGGACTTTTTCTCACCATCAATTGTTTACGTTACTTGTGGAATGTTTCCTGCGATTGGACAATTTATTTTGTTGGGAATTTTTTTCTTCTAGCGCTGCACATATTTTTGTATTTATTGATTTATCACCCTCCTTAGTTCAGTGATTGATGTCAGCTGCTTACATTTTTTAAGTTAGCGCAATAATCTCTATTTTATTCTACTTACACAGTCCCCAGCCGCACCGCACCGGCTCGGGAACAACCCCAACATTCTGCAGATACCTCTCCGTTTAGCCTACCAGTTAACCCACCATTAACTGTCCTTCCACAGGTGACTCCATACCTCAGATGGATTCCCATATATGATAATCACAGCAGATTTTAAAACGCCTTTAAAGACCCCAACCGCCATGGCAAGATGACCATTCAAGGAATAACTGCTCCTTCACAGGTGGGAATGTTCTTCCTCCACGTGTCTTCTTCCAAGATGAAGGGAAGATTCACAACCTTCCTACTTAACCTCCTTAGCGGTATTCCCGAGCGTGGCTCGGGGTTAAATTTCAAAGCCAAAAGCGGTAACCCCGAACCACACTCGGGGTACCGCCAGAAGCATCGCTGGATCCTGTAAAAGAGGTTACTTACCTTGTCACCGGGATCCAGCGATGTATGCGAGCGGTATGCGGCGGCGGATCTTCCTCCCGATCCTCTCCGTGCCCCGGCTTCCGTCTCTGGCGACGTGACGTTCGCAGGGGGTGGAACCGGCGGCAAATTCAAATGTAAAACACACCAAACACACTGATACCATTCAAAATAAAATAAATTCACATTACATTGCCCCCCAGTGCCCTTTCCTGCAGTTTTACTGTACTTTTTATGTGTGTGTATATATATATATATATATATATATATATGTATACATACATACATACTTTAACTTATTTATAGTTTTTTATTATATTATAATTTATGATTTTGTGTTTCAAACTTTATCATACGTGAGATGTTATAAAGAAGAACGCACAGTAAAAAAAAAAAAATCATATGTAAATACAGTGTAGTTGGTTTGGGCTGCTCATTCTCAAGAATTACATGCAAAATAATTATACCGCTTTCAGCACCTAAAGTCCGAAAGAATCATACCGCCAGGGAGGTTAATATCCCCCCCCCCCCCCCCACTGAAGCCCACCAATCCCAAAGGGGCAAAAACTTTCCTTACTTACATTAACCCTTTCCCCCTTGTCATGTTAGCCCTGCGCTATTTTTTATTTTTTTTTTGCTTCGGGCTATTCTGGACTCGCCAAAGCTTGCCCAGTCCTATGGTGAGGCTGTGTGTTGACTATAGAAACATATGGTTCCTATTACCAGCCTGTAAACCACACAAGATTCTTTATCTCCAAAACCTCACATCACATTTTAGGCTCTAAAATCCCAAACTTAGGAAAAGTAAATAATATTATTATATTAAGAGAGTCATTCATCAAAGCCTGCCTTTTATATGTTACTGGAGAGCAGTAGGAAGTCATGCTAGGTTGCTCTGTCCCGCTAATTCATCAAACAGCAAGATGTTCGCAGCTCTTTGATGAAGACAACCCACAGAATAACATAGCAGGAAGTAATATCATCTTTAGAAGTTCTAGAAGAAGCTTGCAGGAGTACATACGTAAATGTAGCAATCTGATTCGGTTAAGGGGTCCTTCAAACTTTATAAAGATAGACATAAAAAATGTCAGATGTTGGGCTATTTCCATGAACGTTTATATATGACATCTACATTAAAGACAAATGTTTGAAGTTTGGGGTCATACACAGTATATGAGTGGCGAGGTGAACTGTCAGCACTCCTCAGCACCTGGTGTATGAGAAATATATTGGGCTTTATGTCTCATCAGATTTATTTTTCATGTTAGATTCATGCCTACTAAGCAATGTGTAACACTAATAGATATTTATTACCTCTCAGATATCACAGCAGTCCCCCTGCCAATGTCTTTATCTGCTTTTCTCTCCAGATGTCTGACACAGATCAGCCCCCTGCTGCAGCTTCTCATCTAGTGAATAACTACAAAGTGCACAGCCTGAACACTGCCTGCAGAGGACTTAAGGCCAATATTGAGAAAACTGTACAAAAAATACCGCTTTCGGAGCAATCGTACGATAATCTGATCATTCGTACACAGCTTTTGAGAGTTGATCACGTCAATTTATGCAAAATTATCTCATGGGACACGCACAAAAAATGTTCTCATGTGATTTTCGTTTATCCACTTCTGGACCGGAAGATTTACCCCCTTAACCACTTCTGGACCGGAAAGGATTTGTCCCCCTTTATGACCAGGCCATTTTTTGGGATTCGGCACTGTTATTTTAACTGACAATTGCGCGGTCGTGCGACGCTGTACCCAAATAAAATTTATGTTATTTTTTTCCCCCACAAATAGAGCTTTCTTTTAGTGGTATTTGATCGCCGGTGCGATTTTTATTTAAAAAAAAGAACGACAATTTTGAAAAAAAAAAAATATATATTTTTCACTTTCTGCTATATAACATTTCCAATAAAAAAAAAAATATGCAAATCAAATTTTTCCATCATTTTAGGCCAATTTGTATTCTGCTACATATTTTTGGTAAAAAAAAATCCCAATAAGTGTATTTTGATTGTTTTTTCTCAAAAGTTATCGCATCTACAAACTAGAGGGAAGATTTATGTCATGTTCATTTATTTTTTACTAGTAATGGCGGCGATCTGCGATTTTTAGTGGGACTGCGACATTGAGGCGAACAGATCCGTCACCTAACAGACATTTTTGACACTTTTGGGGGGACCAGTGACATTACTACAGTAATCAGTGCTAAAAATATGCACGGATACTGTAGTAATGACACTGGCAGGGAAGGGGTTAACACCAGGGGCGATCAAAGGGTTAAATGTGATCCTAGGGGGTGTTTTCTAACTGTGAGGGGAATGGGCTTGTGGAATAAACACAGAGACCTGTGTTACTAAATAGGAGAAACAAAGGAGCCCTGTGTTGATTACTGAGAGAACCACGGTCTGCTGTGCTTACATCAGAAGACTGCCGTTCTCTCTTCACGGGGAGCGATTGCGGGTGGCCAACGGCAACCGTGGCCGCCAGCCCTGTGCATCAGCTTCCCCTGTGGCGAAGGGGGGTGGGTGCGTGCCCCCCAGGATCGCTCCTGTGTACCGCCATACAGGTACGGCGGTTCGCAGGAACCTGCCAACCTGACGCCGTATATTGACAGAAGCAGGCCGCAAGTGGTTAGTAAGTAAAGTTATCATTTGAAAATATGATACAAATACACTTCAACACATTACATCACTTGCAAATTTTCATTCTGTCATATGAGAATTTTGGTACTTTAGTAATCCATTTTCGATATAGAGACTATCATGCAAAAAAAAAAAAAACAGTCGGTCATTCATACAATAACCTCATCATTTGTACCAGGCATCAGAGTGATACTAAAAGTAGTTTTTAAATAAAAAAGCAGTTATACAACAGTATTGCACAGAAAGTCTTTATGGACCTTGCTTTGTGCACTGGTGCGCAGTCATGTTGGAACAGGAAGGGACCATCCCCAAACTGTTCCCACAAAGTTGGGAGCATGAAATTATCCAAAATGTCTTGGTATGCTTAATGGTTCCCTTCACTGCGACTAAGGGGCCAAGTCCAACCCCTGAAAAACAACCCCGCACCATAATACCCCCTCCACTAAATGATTTGGACCAGTGCACAAAGCAAGGTCTATAAAGACATGGATGAGTGAGTTTGGGGTGGAGGAACTTGACTGGCCTGCACAGGGTCCTGACCTCAACCCGATAGAACACCTTTGGGACAAATTAGAGCGGAGACTGTGAGCCAGACCTTCTTGTCCAACATCAGTCCCTGACCTCACAAATGCCCTTCTGGAATCCAATGGAACAAGCATGAAAAATCTCATATGATTTTCGTTTAACCCCTTGCTAAACAGCTGCCGCAGATATACGGCGCCATGTCGGCAGGTTCCCGCGAAACGACATACCTGTACGTCACTTTGCAGGATCGATCGTGGGGTTACGTGCCTATTTGCCAGCGGAGAAGCTGATCTACAGGGCCAGCGGCCGTAATTGCCGCCAGGC
The DNA here is from genome assembly GCF_965119305.1 of Pelophylax lessonae. NCBI lineage: Eukaryota > Metazoa > Chordata > Amphibia > Anura > Ranidae > Pelophylax > Pelophylax lessonae. Next base: position 187,182,021 of record NC_138777.1, on the reverse strand, counting down.
ACTCGCGATCGCTCCCCTTGGAGACAAAGCGGCGGTCTAAACACTGTAGACTTTTGTTCTGTCAGCAATCAACACAGGACTCCTGTGTTTCTCCTATTTAGGAACACAGGTCTCTGTGTTGATTCCATAGGCCCATTACCCCACAGTTAGAAAACACCCCCTTAGGCATACATTTAACCCTTTGATCAAGCAAAGAATTGGGGAAGCAAACCCTGAACATGTATATCTAAAGCCGGTGCAGCTATGGACCAAGCGACATGTATATTAAAAAAGAATAGCGCACATTACATACATTTAACCCTTTGATCGCCTCTGGTGTTAACCCCCTTCCCTGCCAGTGTCAATAGTACAGTAACAGTTCATATTTTTAGCACTGATTACTGTAGTAATGTCACTGATCCCCCCCAAAAATATCAAAAATGTCAATCGGGGTCCGATCTGTCCGCCGCAATGTCGCAGTCCCACGCTAAAAATCACTGATCGCCGACATAACTAGAAAAAAATAAATAGAAATTACATAAATCTTTCCCCTAGTTTGTAGACGCAATTACTTTTGCGCAAACCAATGAAAATACGCTTATTTTATTAGGATTTTTTTTCCAAAAATATGTAGCAGAATACAAATTGGCCTAAAATGATGAAAAAATTAGATTTTTTTTTTTTTTTTTTATTGGGAATGTTATATAGCAGAAAGTGAAATACATTGCTTTTTTCAGAAAAAAAATTACAAAAAATCCCATTAAATCTATTAAATTTACCGGAGGGGGTCAATTAAAAAAAAAAACTAGTGGAACTAAAGGCACGAATACTCGCCTATGCAACGGTCTGAAGCCCGTGAGGTCCCTCTCTGGCACCAGCATCTTCTTCCAGGTTCCAGTCTGTGGCCATTTTGATTGCCTGCTGTGGGATGGTGTCACTCCAGCACATACGCAGAAGTGCAGTCAAGCGCTGCTGAATGTATATTCTACAGAAGGTTGCGAACAGGCAGATAAATGTATATTATTGCAAAAGAGACATTGACGTTGATTTACTAAAACTGGAGAGTGCAAAATCTGATGCAGCTGTGCATGGTAACCAATCAGCTTCTAACTTCAGCTTGTGCAATTGAGCTTTGACAAAAAATCCAGGAGCCACCGTTAACATCAGGGTGATGACAGGTCTAATCGCATGACAAATTGCAGCCTATTGCCAGCAATGACACGTCCCAATCGGTGCAACGCCAACTTTGCGCCACTGCACCGATTTCCAAAAGCAGTTCCTGCACTACCTTTGGCGACTTCAGAGGCAACTTCAATAGACATCTGTGCATGAACCCACAAAGATGTATTTCAAGGCGCCCCCCGAAGCCAGACTGAAATGCAGCTTTGAAATGTGTGAGTTTAGATGAAGTTGCACGATTTCAAAGCCGCGTTCAGTGTGAACGAGGGTGGAAGCTGATTGGTTTCTATGCACAGCTGCACCAGATTCTGCACTCTCCAGTTTTAGTAAATCAACCCCATTGTCTCTTCTGCAATAAAGAGCCTGCCTGTTCACAATTTTTTATTTTTAGCCCTTAGTTTAGGTCTCAAAACAGCCAGCAGAAAATTCAAATGTCAAAGCAGCACTTCTGTGTATAAAATAAAAATTGCGCTGTCATCGCTTAGTCCCTCTGTGTGCAGGTGGAACGGGTATTTACGCTTCTCAGCTACTTGAGCCTAAGCAGAAAACACATTGTACGCCTCTCATCCATCACCTTTATTGTCAGCAGAGGTCACATAATCCTCACCTCCGCTGACCTCCGATTGTACCAGCCTGAGAGGGGCAAGCAGAAATATTCTAAGAGGAGGCTGGCCTTTTACAAATTTCCTTTTTTTTTTTTTCTTTTCTAAAAGCAAAGAAAGACAAATGCAAACAGCTTGCAGAATTTAACAACTGTTTGGGCACTAAAGCAGGAATTTTAGAGATGTCTGTTAGCTGAGTAAAGGCTTCTTACTTGACCTTGCCTTGTAAAATAAGAGATATTTTCCCCTAAGGTGGGGCAGCACATGATAGCCAGGATCAGATGGGGTTTTTCCTATAGTCTTAAAGCCCAGTTTTTTATTACCTTTGTAGTCAGGCTGAATAATAAGCAAAATATTGGAATTTTTATTATTATTATTACTTGTGCGAGCTTAAAGGGCAACTCCACTTTCATGGGAAGAAAATAGCAAATAAAAAGAATCGATAGTTCATCAACAGACACAGTGCTCCATAGATCATAACTACTGGGTTATATTGCCTCCTCCAGGTGTAGGAATAGGCAGGACAAAGACACCTGGCTACGCCCATGGACCATCCTTAGCTTCTATATAACCCCCCTCTCTGCTCTAGGTAATCAGTTTATTAGCAAGCAGTATTAGAAGTATCAAAAATTAATAGAGGGGTCGGTGCTGTGTCCATTGATGAACTCAGAAAAACAAATTTTATGGTACAAAAATCCCATTTCCTCTTTCATTCATTGACGGACACAGCGCTCCATAGATTATAACTAGTGGGTTGTATTGCCTCCTCTAGATGTAGGACTAGGCAAAACAAAAATCACCTGGCTACGCCCATGGGTCTTCCTTAGCTAGTATATAACCCCTTCTCTGCTCTAGGTAATCAGTTTATTAGCAAGCAGTATTAGAAGTATCAAAACTTCATAGAGGGGTGGGTGCTGCGTCCGTTGATGAACTCAGAGAAATGGATTTTACGGTACGAAAATCCCATTTTCTCTTTCATTCATTGACGGACACAGCGCTCCATAGATCATAACTACTGGGTTATATTGCCTCCTCCAGGAGTAGAACTATGCAGGACAAAAAACACCTGGCTACGCCCATGGACCATCTTTAGCTGGTATATATCCCCCTCTCTGCTCTAGGTAATCAGTTTATTAGCAAGCAGTATTAGAAGTATCAAAAATTCACAGAGGGGTGAGTGCTGTGTCCGTCGATGAACTCGGAGAAATGGATTTTACGGTACAAAAATCCAATTTTCTCTTTCATTCATCGACGGACACAACGCTCCATGGATCATAACTACTGGGTTATATTGCCTCCTCCAGGAGTAGAACTATGCAGGACAAAAAACACCTGGCTACGCCCATGGACCATCCTTAGCTGGTATATATCCCCCTCTCTGCTCTAGGTAATCAGTTTATTAGCAAGCAGTATTAGAAGTATCAAAAATTCACAGAGGGGTGAGTGCTGTGTCCGTCGATGAACTCGGAGAAATGGATTTTACGGTACAAAAATCCAATTTTCTCTTTCATTCATCGACGGACACAGCGCTCCATGGATCATAACTACTGGGTTATATTGCCTCCTCTAGGAGTAGGACTAGGCAAAACAAAAACCACCTGGCTATGCCCATGGGCCATCCTTAGCTAGTATATAACCCCCTCTCTTCTCTAGGTAATCAGTTTAGTAGCAAGCAGTATTAGAAGTATCAAAACTTCACAGAGGGGTGAGTGCTGTGTCCGTCGATGAACTCAGAGAAATGGATTTTACGATACAAACATCCCATTTTCTCTTTCGTTCATCGACGGACACAGCGCTCCATAGATCATAACTACTGGGACATCCAAAAGCAGTGCCAAAAGGAAAATGAGGGGTGGGGAGAATAACCCAAGGCTGAACATAAGAGCCCGTACCAAGACACAGGAGCTTTAACTGGGTCACAGGAGCCCCATCTGAAAAAATATAAATGTAAAGAAAAACACCCCTCAAGAAGGAACAGCCCTTCTTAAACAGTAGCCTCCTTCCATGGAGCGGGTAATGCTCCAGACAGAACTCCTCGCCACCGAAGTAGGAGAGCTGTCGGCCAAGGGACTGCTGTGACTCTGACCCACGCCTGGTTGTATGCAACCCTGCGAGACATTTAACTCGCGGGCCAGCCTCTGTCCGTGAGGCTATGTCACGGCCAACCTAGTGAGTAGCTGCGGTCTGCTCGCTGACTGGACTGGGGGGACCACTGGATCTAGATTACCCAGCCCGTCGCCCAGCCCAGCAGTTGATTGTTGATCTCCCAAGGGAAAAAAAGAAAAAAGATGCAAGTAAGGAGAAAAAATTGCTAGGACCAGAGATCCCAGCAGGGAGCATAGGTCCTTACTCCTGACTAGACAGATTAAAACTGATTACCCAGAGCAGAGAGGGGAGTTATATGCCAGCTAAGGACAGCCCATGGGCGTAGCCAGGTGTTTTTTGTTCTGCCTAGTCCTACTCCTAGAGAAGGCAATATAACCCAGTAGTTATGATCTATGTAGTGATGTTTCGTCTATGAATGAAAGAGAAAAAATAATTTAGAATATACAATTGCAACACAAATCATATTGTAAATTAATGTTATTAAAAATTATATTTTCTGTTCAATTTGCTGCTCTGTAATTTTCTGTAAAATGCAATATGGCTACCTGGAAGTGTTCTGTACAAGGAATGTGTACAGAACGCCCCCCAGAAACATTATTTCCTGCTTTTGTGATTTGCTCACTGATTTTCCTAGAAGTCTACACTAAGATAAAAGTCAGATTTTTGGCATCCCCTGCAACAAAAAATGTAATTTGTGGTAAGATACTCCCAAAAGGAAATAATAATAATAATGTCCGAAAGGATGCAAACCCTGCATTAGAGCCCTGATTCTGCAGCAGCGGGTTAATAATTATGAAACAACTCCCATCAGACTCACTAAGCACAGGGGCACAGAGGAACAAACAGGGATTTCTTCAGAATACCAAAGGGTAGGAATCTGCAACAAAGTTTGTTACAATCCCTGCAATGTACAGAGATCACCCAGAGGGGAATTTTTTCTTCATAACAGAAGTGGAGTTACACTTTAACACTGTACAAAGCTGCATGCTAGAGAGCCAGGCTGCTGCTCTCACACAGAGAACAGTGATTCGGATTTGTAGCAGTCCAGCATGCCCCCTGCTTGGTACTCCAAACAACAACGCTCAAGTTCCCTGAGCAGTGTTGTTAAAGCAGATCTTCACCACATATAGTTACATAGTTAGCCAGGTTTAAAAAAGACACAAGTCCATCCAGTACATCTATTGGTCCATTGACCAATAAAAATAGATAAATAAATAAATTAATCATACAATCCCATACACACAATCCTATACCCACAGCTGATCCACAGGAAAGCGAAAACCCCCCAGCAAAGCATGATCCAATTTGAAGCACCAAAAACACTATTTAATTCATTTTTAATATTCAAAGCAAACTCCCCCATCCATCCATGTCTCCATGATTTATTTTGTTGAAAAATCACTTTGAATAACAACCCCCTAGTATCTCTGGCTGTGGCCATCTTGAGTAAGGGCAAATGATTCATCTAGCATTTACTTCCTGAAATCCCTCTGCCCTTAGCTCAGGCATACATGCAGTAGAGTGTGCTTAGCTGAGAAAACCCCTACTCCTCTCCTTCCCTTCTGAAGACTCCTGGGATGTATGACATCATTTGCCTAGGCTTGAAACCAGGAAGTTACTGAAGAAATTAAAAAAAAAAAAAGTTCAAAACAAGTAAATAAGATATACTTTCCTATTTTTTTTACTAATGCTAGCAGCATGAGGATTCAAAATAATTACAGTTAATTTAGAGAGTGAATTTCCACTTTAGGTGGAGTATTGTGCAGGAAGTGTGCCGAACTGCTAGGAAATAAAATCTCTGGGCTTTGTGTAAGAGCAGTGCTCGGACTCTCAATCGTGCATACTGCTAGCACAGGGCAGCTTCTTAGGCTACATTTACTCAGCAGTTTTTCAGAGGCAGCTAAACATCTGGACGTGGCAACACTCTATGCTATGGCTGCATACAAACTGGCTGGTAAGTTTGTCTGAGGCAAAAACTCTACGGAATTGCCGACCCTGGATGCACACTGTCTGTGTCCAGGGTCAGTCTGAGGCTCTAGTCGCATATAACTGCTCAGATGTAGTAGTAGTTACATGCAAGGAACAGCAGCACCAGACATTGGTTTTTATAAACCTGTTAGCACAGTGTTTGGCGGATTTACTAAAACTGGAGATAATCTCTGTAATTGTAATAATGTAAACTGTAATATCTGGTGCCGCTGTACATGGTAGCCAATCAGCTCCTAAACGTTGTTTAATTTAATGCATTCCTTGCATTAGGGTAAAAAAGTTTAGGTGTCAGCATCCCCCCTTACTCCCCTTTTTACTTACCTGAGCCCTCATTCGGATCCAGCGCCATGCACATCTGCAGCTCTTCTCTCCCCTCACTTCCTGGTCCTGCTGGCTTTGATGGGGCAGAGGGAGCCATTGATGAGGGAGCGTGGGTCAAGTCCCAATGCCTGTGTCAATGGACGCAGCAGCGGGGCTTGGGTGTGAACTTGCACGAGTGCCCCCATGGGAAGCAGTTTCCCATGGGGGCACTAAACAGAGGGGAGGGGCCAGGAGTGCCGGCAGGTAACCCAAAAAAGAGGAGGTTTGCGGCCACTCGTTGCAACTCCATTCCACAGAGCAGGTAAGTATAGACACGTTTGTTATTTTTTTTTATGATTTAAATTTACCTTTACAATATCTTCAAGCTTTGACAAAAAATCAAGAAGCTGATTGGTTTCTGTGCAGAGCTGCGCCAGATCTTGCACTCTCCAGTTTTAGACACAGAGAAAGAGATGTACACCACTCAGGCAGTTGGAACTTCACAGCCAGCCATGGGTGCAGGACCTCGGATCGCCACCGCAAACAGGATATAAGAGAAATGGCCGCACACCAAGCGATGGCTCACGATGAAAGGCTTTATTGAACAAGGATGTAAGGTACAGCAAAATGGATGGTAGACATGTTTCACATGACTCACAGCGTGCTTGTTGACTACCATCCATTTTTCTGTACCTTACATCCTTGTTCAATAAAGCCTTTCATCGTGAGCCATCGCTTGGTGTGCGGCTATTTCTCTTGTACTCTCCAGTTTTAGTAAATCAACTCCAGTGTGTGCATGCAGCATTTAGTACTGCTGGCAAGAATCTATTGATTCTTTCTGATGGCTTCCTCAGGCCCTTACTGTACCCTTACAGTGGTAAGTACAAATACATAAAATAACGGAATGCTGTATACATTTATTGTTATGCGTCCTCATTCCGGAATGTGTTAAAAAAAAAAAAAACCAAGGCGCAAAAGTAGTGCAGGAACTGCTTTTGGGAATCGGTGTGGTGTCACACAAATTCGGACAGTGGCATCGCCGGCAATAGGCTTCGATTTGACATGCGATTTGACATGTCAAATCGGCCAGATGTGAACAGGGGCAAGGCTGGTTTCAAACACAATTGGTTGGCAATTTCAACCAGATCTAGACAGCAAAAATGGCTAATCAAGTAAGGGCAATATAACCAACATATTCTATTAAAATTGTTAAACAACTGAAACTATTTAACCAAAAGCTGGACAACATTATATTAAAAACAAAAAAAACAACATTTCCAGCTTTTGCTGTGTTATTATTTTTACACAATTCAATAAAGGCAAGAATTACTTAGTTTTCCCCTTCTCCAGCAGCATATAACTCACCTTTGCTCACTCAAATTCCTCACCATTTGGCTCCTGGGACCATTGAAAGTTACCTCCAAATCAACTTGTTGGTTGGACTTTCCCAGCAGTGGGCCAATCACAAGGCAGTTAGAACAATTACATGGTTGAAGGGAAGTAAAGCCAGGGGAGGACCAATACCCAGGAGTACAGTATTTCATTTCACTGCAGGCACTTTCACAGGAGTGAAAATAGGGGAGTCCACACTGCTAATGGGGGTTATGTGACCCTCTTAATTTGCCCTTAAATTCCTCCCAGGACCATGGAAAGTTAGCCCTGTTTTAGCTCCAAATAAGTTTTGTTGGTTGGAATTTCCCAGCAGTGGGCTAATCACAAGGCAGTTAGCACTGTCACATGGCTGAAGGGGAGTAAACCACATGAGCACCCATACTCAGGAGTTCATAGGTATTTAAATTCTCTGCTGGTGCTTTCACAGGAGTGAAAGGATGTGACCCTCTTACTTTGCCCTTTACTGGCACAGGAAAGGGTCCCTTTAATTGTATTAAACAATGCATCAGCTGTACTGTTCTTGAGCCTCTGCTCAGCAGCAGGCAAGCATCATCCACCTAGCTAGTTATGCCTACCTACAGAGTTCATCAATCTGTCCACTGTCTAGTTGAATTCCTCGAGTGTCAGCAAAGGCGCCATCTTCACATGCATAGATGCCATCTGTTCGCACACGTGTCACAAATGTATTGCACCATATGCAAACCCTGCAACACGCTATGCTCAGCCATTGTAACCGATTCCCAATATAACAAATGCCATGTCAACTCAAATGTCCTTTTACATGGCCAGCCTCAGCAATTATTAGCACCTGGTGACCACATAGGAAGACAATAACGAGTCCAAGCTAATTAATACACAATGGTATTTGTTAAAAACAAAAACACTGAATTCTCTATTTTCTTCAGTTCTAACCCTATCAGCCCTAAAATCACTTTATTGTAAGAATATTGAAGCTTGTCCTATACTTTTACTATAAATACATAATTTGTCTTTGCTTTATTATCTAGCACTCAATGAGTAGGCTTCTACATGGTGTCCCATTGGGTATTTGACTGCAATTGTCAGTTGTGTGCATAGGACTCCCGACTGTCCCTATATTGAAGGGATAATCCCTTTCTTGGCACAAAATCCTTATGTCCCCCCCTCTCCCCCACAGCTGCCTCTTTTAGGTCTTATGTAGAGGTCTTTGGAAAAGAATGTAATATTTAACAATTAGAAGTATTTATTTAGATGTAGACTTTATGTCCAGCTTCTACATTAACTGCATTGCTTACATTAAAAAAAAAATAATAATTAATACAGTATAAAGAAAAACCAGACATGTAAAAATAGCAAAAATATGTTTAAATAATTAGTATTTTCCTATAACTATTTTTTGCTGACCATCATAGGTGTTATTACTTCGTGGAAATTTGGTTTTTCCTTGTGGGTTCTTCATGATCTGTATGATCGGAGGTATGGTAAGGCTGTGCCTTTTTGGGTAAATGTTTTTGTGATAAGTTAGGAGGTATGATGCATTCTCAGTTATGTTCAAGCCATGAAGGGTAGATGTGCTGGAAGAGAAGTGAGTAGTCATATGGTTTAGAGATCTCAGAGGGACCATTACTGGGTTGGTACATCTGCAGTTAATTAAAAAAGGTCAGGAACTATCCCCTCCGATATCAAGTGCTGCAAGTTCCCACTTACCGTTCTCTATTTTGTTCTTTTGTTTTTATCAAAAAGAGGCAGAAGAACAAAAATAATCTAAGGATTATATAGCTAAAATATGTTTACTATACTGAATTACTGCTAGAATATCCATAATGGTGGATTTTTACTTTAATAATATGATGCACATCTCCTCAGTGTGACAAAATGAAAAATTGGTAAAAGGTGAAGGGTGCTTGCTTGGTGTGAACCTTTAGCCTTAAGGTTTTTGAAGAAGCTGTCTGAGTTATACTTGGCAAACAAGAAGACACTTAGAGTGGCCTAATAACCTACCCTCCATGCCCAAGCTTTATAGGATACTCAGCTAAGGACTAGAAGTAATTGGCCTTCTATCTGTTTTTTTGATACCAGGAAGGTGTCTACCCAGTCCACTAGCCATTCTTGGGGAGACATTTTCTCATATGTGGTTACCTTTTTATTTTGAGGGCTTTCGTGTCTACAAAATACCCACAGACACCTACATCAGCTCAGCTATTGTAAGTCTTTTTGGGGACAAATAGCAACTGAGAAGATGGAAAACCAACATGGGGATACACAAAGTGACTGTCCATGTTTAGGACCTCAACAGAAGTGTCAAATGCTTGTAGTGAAAACCAACTGAATCACTTAAAGCGGAGTTCCACCTAAAAAAAAAAAAAAAAGACATAAAAATACCCCCGGGACAGTCAGGGCTAGTACATTCCACAATGGCTAGCCTCTGATCTGTCCCGGGTTGCACTTACCTGCAAGAAGAAATTCTTACCTTGAAAATGTATTGTCCAGCGCTGCCATCTCAGGTGTGGGCAGCTTGAAGCTAGCGCGATCCTCTTCTGCGTCCTCTTCCGTCCCACGATGCACTGCACCGGCCCCGCCGCTACTTCCAGGGCTGCAGCGCCATTCCTGCACAGCTTCTGGGCATGCCCAGAAGCTGATCAGCAAGGTATGACGGCGCCTGCACCGGAACTGACGTCGGGGCCAGTGCAGGCCCATTGATTTCTGGGAGCGATGACGTTCAGCTCCCAGGAATCATTGCAAGCCAGGAAGTGACGACGGGCCGTGGCCACCGAGGGGAGGAAGAGGAAGTAAGGTAAGTATATTTTCTTCTAATCCAAGGTAAGTAAAAATAAAAAAAAATGCGATTATCCATTTCTTTTTAAGGTGACCTGGCACAAGAAGATGGACCGAAGTGTAATTTTAGGGTGGAACTCCACTTTAATTACCAAACCATCCTGCCCCCCTTGCACGCTAGAAATAAGAAGAAAGGTCCTGTATAGATTCTAAGTATCCACATGACAGTTCTTAGGTCTGGTGATTGACTTCTCAGATAACCAGTGTTGCATGCTGAGAGGAAGGCGAGAGGGGGTGGGTCAGGTAGAAAATGCCAGTATGTAAATGGAACATCTGTGTGCATATCTATGTGCAGGCTGACTCTTAGCCTTATATCACAAGTTGCCACTAGCCGTTTGTATGTGCTTGAATGTGTACGCACCTGTTGCTTATGTTGGTGTCAAACAGACTATTTAAACAGCCGCACAGAGCTAATGCTGTCTATCTGTTATCGACCTGGCATCTGCCCGCTCCTTCTTTTTCTGACCTGCAAGTCCATTACCGACTCCAGCCTGTACCCCCCCCCCCCCCCCCCAACATTGCTCTGCTAACGCTATTGTCCCTGGTCTAATCACCAGTTTTTGACCAGGCTGGCCTTACTTCGCACCAGTCTTAGGTTTCTATGCAACAGTTACCACCAGCCTTCAGTCCATCAGATGATGCTCTTTCCTAGACAACTGCCCAATGCCACAGCTGCTGCATTGGTCTACAGCCAGCCCACTGATTCTGTTGTTGTCACTCGTTCATGCAGTGTTCCTGTTTGATATTTCTGTGTCAAGTCTCCTTTACTGTACTGGGTCATCTCCTGGGGGGGGGGGGGAGCTAAAGAGGGCTGACCGGTCCAGATATACCATTCTTTCTGTACCAGCATCTGGAAAGAAATAAAAGGCACTCATGCCTATTGGTGCCTTTGCACTATTTATTAGCTTTACCAGGGTCCCTAAGTTAGAGGTGTAATAGAAGCCATCCACATCTGTTCAGGCTCCTCCACCAGCTACATGACAGGGCCATAGCTATCATTGGTTTATACTGAACTTCAGGCAAACACCTTTCTATTCTCATGCAAACTGTTTTGCCACTCAAAATATTGTTATTCTATTCACCCACCCCTGTCATACTGCCTAGCTAGAGGGCAGGGTGACATGATGTTTTCAGAAAGCTATATACAGCACGCTGCTGGCCCCTCTTATCTGCC